>NC_091977.1:450765220-451080579 GCF_044704955.1 Pristiophorus japonicus | reverse complement strand
TGACGCGGAGGGGGAACAATATCCCTCCGCGGAGGAGTCGGTGCCCGCCGCGTGTCCCGCGTCCCCCACCAGCGCCCCCAAATTGCGCTGCAGGCGCGAGGAGTCTTTCCCCGGGGAGGGTGAGACAGTTGAGGCTGCCCAGCCTCTGCCTCCCGGGGATGGAGTGGAAGATCTGCCTGTCGTGGGGGGCGTGGGGACCGCGGAGGAATGCGTAGCCGCCGGGCCGGGCGTCCCGGGGACTGAGGCGGGCGAGGCCGAAAAGGCCGAACCTGAGCCCGCCCAGCTATTACCCAACTTCCCCCGGGAGTTGCTCGACCCGGCAGAAACAAAATATATTGATTTTAATCAAACTGTAGATGCTGGGCCGGGGGGTGGCAGCGGGGAGGGGGAGGAACACCCACCCTCGCCCCTTACTTTGGAGCTGGAGCACTTGGAGGGCCTGGGGATTTCCTATGGCCGGGTCTCTCCTTGTTCTCCGGTTCCTGGGGCGGAGGGGGAACCCCTTCCGCTGTCATTTCCCGACCCAGCACCATTTTTAAAAGAGCCCAGTGGGGACTCCTCTGCCGACGATCCTGGGGGTGGGATCGGGGCAGTGCCAGGGCCGGTTGGAGCGGCCGGTTCATTTGCCGTACCTTGTGCGGTCGATGGGCCGGCTGCTGGCGGCCACCTCCCGGAGGAGGACGGGGACTCGGTGGGGGACGCGGGTGAAGACCTAGAGACCACCGCCAGGGAGGCGGTGGATCTGCTCGCGGCCGCCGCTGAGGCCCTCCTCGTTCCTGCAAAGGAACTCCGGGACTTTTTAGCCCAGAGCCGGGGTCGCCGCGACCAAGCCCGACTGGCCCTGGAAAAATGGTCCGAGCCGGAGCTGATCAAGGGGTCCGTCCGCGCCGCCGTTAAAACCTTGGCCGCGGGCGGGCCCTTGACAAAGGAGCAGCACCTTGAGCTGCGCGAGCTCGAGGGACTCCTCGCTGGGCTGCGGAGGGAGCGGAGTTCAACAAAAGACTCCGCTCCCTCCCCCACAATAGGTTAAGGTAGAGGTTGCACTATGCTTTTGTCATGAAGATAACCATAGCCAGCCTCAACATCAACGGCGGCAGAGGGGCACGCCGTAGATTTGACAATTTTTCGCTCCTGCGGGAGGGGAAATATGCGGTGTGCTTCCTGCAAGAAACCCACACCGTTCCGGGAGACGAAGCCACGTGGCTCCTGGAATGGCAAGGAGAGGTCCGCATGAGCCACCTCACCGCCATTTCTAGTGGGGTGGCCATCTTGCTGGGCCCGCATTTTCAGCCGGAGATCTTGGGGGTCGAGGAGCCCGTGCCAGGCCGCTTGCTGCACGTAACGGTTCGCCTGGGGGACGTGCCGCTCCATCTCGTGAACGTGTACGCCCCTCATCCCGGCCCGCAGCAAACGCGCTTCTTTGAAGAGGTGTCCGCTCTTCTTGGCTCCGTCGACGTCGGCGACTGCATTGTCCTCGGGGGGGATTTTAACTGCACCCTCGAGGCGAGGGACCGCTCCGGTGCCCCGCAGTGCATGACGGCGATGGAGAAGTTGAGGGACCTGGTCGGGTCCTTCGACTTGGTGGACGTCTGGCGAAATCTCCACCCCGACTCCAGCGCCTTTACTTGGGTGAGGCCTGGAGTTGGATGGTCTAGGGTCGACCGCCTTTACGTGTCTCGGGCGTACGTTTCCTGCGTCCCGGCGGCCTCCATGCGGCCGGTGCCGTGTTCGGACCACCACCTGGTGTGGGCGGAGCTCGCTTCGCTCCGCGCGAGGACGGGGTCCGCGTACTGGCACTTTAACAACCGGCTGCTGGAGGACGTGCGGTTCCAGGACTCGTTCCGTCGATTCTGGTCCGACTGGAGAAGGAAGCAGGGGGGCTTCCCCTCCTTGAGGCTATGGTGGGACGTGGGCAAGGCTCACGTCCGCGTCTTCTGTCAAGAGTACGCGAGGGGGTCGACCAAGAGGCGGGCGGCCAGAGTCGGGCGCCTAGAAAAAGAGGTGCTCGACCTGGAAGCCCGTCTCGGTCAAGTCGTCCAGGACCCGGCCCTGCGGACGGTGTACGAAGCGAAGAAGGCCGCGCTGAAGGACCTGCAGCTCGTCGGGTCCCGAGGCGCGTTCGTGAGGTCGCGGATCCGGTTCCTGCGGGATCTGGACCGCGGCTCCCCCTTCTTCTACTCGCTGGAAAAAAGGCAGAGTGTCCGTAAGCAGCTCTTGACGCTGCTGGCCGACGACGGCTCTCTCGTCTCGGATCCGGAGGGCGTCAACAACAGGGTCCGTGAATATTACGGGGCTCTGTTCTCTCCGGATCCGTCCAGCGAGGAAGCGCGTAGAGTTTTGTGGGAGGACCTGCCGAAGGTCAGCCCGGAGGGCGCCGAAAATCTGGAAGCTCCGCTAAGCCTGGCGGAGCTGACCGGTGCCCTCGCCCGGCTCTCGAGGGGAAAATCCCCGGGGCTGGACGGGCTGACCGTGGAGTTCCACAGGGCGTTCTGGGACGTCCTGGGGAGCGACTACGCGCGGGTCCTGGGGGAAAGTCTGGCGACCGGGGAGATGCCCCTCTCTTGGCGCAGGGCAGTCATCGTCCTGCTGCCTAAGAAGGGCGATCTCCGCCTCCTTAAGAACTGGCGCCCGGTCTCCCTCCTCAGCACGGACTACAAAATCTTCGCCAGGGCGATGTCTGCTCGCCTTGGTGCCGTGCTGGACCACATGATCCACCCCGACCAGTCATACACGGTCCCGGGCCGGACAATCCACGATAACATCCATCTGGTCCGGGACCTCATCCATTGTTCCCAGGAGGCTGGTCTGTCGGTCGCCTTCCTATCCCTCGACCAAGAGAAGGCGTTCGACAGGGTGGATCACGACTATCTGCTCGGAACTCTGCGCGCTTTCGGGTTCGGGACGCATTTCGTCGCCCGGATCCGACTTTTGTACGCCGCCGCGGAGTGTCTGATTAAGGTTAACGGGTCCTTGACGGCGCCCCTTCGCTTTAGGAGAGGGGTGCGCCAGGGATGCCCCATGTCCGGCCAGTTATACGCCGTTTGCGTGGAGCCTTTCCTGCGCCTCTTGCGGACGAGGTTGACGGGACTGGCTCTGCAAGGGCCGGGCGTGGAGGTCGTCCTCTCGGCTTACGCCGATGACGTGCTCCTCGCGGTAGAGGATCCCGCTGACCTGCGGAGGATGCGTGAGTGCCAGGAGATTTACTCGGCCGCGTCCTCCGCCAGGATCAACTGGGAGAAATGTTCCGGACTCCTGGTGGGTCAGTGGCGGGTGGACTCCCTGCCGGAGGAGCTCAGGCCTTTTGCCTGGAGCACGACCCATCTCCTCTATCTGGGAGTCTACCTTAGCCCCGACGAGGAAGCCTGGCCGGCGAACTGGCAGGAGCTGGAGGCCAAGGTCGCCGCTCGCCTAGGGCGCTGGACAGGACTGCTCCGAGTGCTGTCCTACAGGGGTCGAGCGCTAGTCATAAACCAGCTGGTGGCCGCAATGCTGTGGTACCGGCTGGTCACTTTGACCCCTCCCCCTGCGTTTGTCGCCAAGATACAGAAGAAGCTGGTGGACTTCTTCTGGAACAACAGGAAGCACTGGGTCTCTGTCGCGGTCTTGAGTCTCCCGCTTGAGGAGGGCGGTCAGTCGTTGGTGTGCGTCAGCGCCCAGCTCGCGACTTTCCGTCTTCAGACCCTGCAGAGATACCTTTACGTCGAGCCCCCTCCTAGGTGGTGTGCTCTGGCGAGGTATTTCTTCCGCCAGCAGCTCGACCTCAATTATGACACGCAGCTCCTGTTTGTGAACTTGGGGGGTGCCAGGACCGCCCTCCGGGAGCTGCCTGTCTTTTACAGGGAACTCATCAGGGTCTGGAACAAAGTCTCCACCAAGCGCAGCTCTCCGCCGGCTGGAGTGGCGGCCGTCCTGCAGGAGCCGCTGCTCGGGAATCCGTACCTCCACGGCCGAGGCTTCATGTGGCGGTCGGAAGAGAGGGCTGTGGCTGGTGAGGTGACCAGGGTCAGGGACCTGCTCGATGGCGGAGGAGCGGGCTGGATGGCGCCAGTCACGCTGGCGCGGCGCCTAAATTCTGCCAACGTCCGCCGCGCGGCCGATGCCATCGAGTCGCTAAAAACAGCTCTGGGCCCTGACTCCGTTAGGTGTATCGAGGAGGCTCAAGCACGTGGGGAGATCCCGTCCGAACTGACCCCCGTCCGGACGGAATTCCTCATCGGCGCCAAACCCCGGAACCTCCCTCGGGGGCCGGCGCCTCACAACTTGAGCCGCCTCGGGGAAATCCCCTCCGTGCCTTTCAGTTCCGCGCGGAGGGGTTTCCTGTACGGGCTGCTCCTGCACACCCTCAACTTTGCCATCCTCGCCGGCCGTCCGGACACGCCATGGCGTACCATCTTGCCGTCCGGAGGAGGCGGGGGTCCCCGATGGAGGGCACTCTACGCAGGGGTCCTCCCACTATTCATCGGGGACTTGGCCTGGAGGGTGGTGCACGGAGCAGTGCCGTGCAACAAATTTTTAAGCCGGTTCACGGACTCCCAGGCCGCCTGCAATTTCTGCGGTCTGGAGGAGTCCGTGTTCCATGTTTTTATTGAATGCACGAGGTTGCAGCCCCTGTTCCATTATTTGAAGGGGCTGCTCCTGAAATTCTGGCTGCACTTCAGTCCCACTCTCCTGATCTTTGGGCACCCTGTGCGGAGGGGAGCGGGTAGGTCCGAAGGCCTCCTCGTAGGACTGCTCCTGGGCACGGCCAAGGGTGCCATCAGCCGGTCCAGGCAGCGGGCGGTCGAGGGGGTCGTTCAACCTGACTGCCTGCCTCTCTTCCGCTCTTACATCCGGTCCAGGGTGTCCTTGGAGATGGAGCACGCGGTGTCCACCGGTACGCTCGCGGCCTTCCGCGAGAGGTGGGCACCGGAGGGACTGGAGTGCATCATCACGCCCGGCAACCAAATTTTAATTTGATTTTACGTTTTAAAGTTAATTTGTTTTAATTGCCGGTGCTTTTAGTGTCCCCTTCCCTTTTATAGGGGGCACTGGGGAAAAATTGTGATTTTAGTGCCCAAAAAAAAAACCAAAAAAAGAAAAACACAAAAAAAAACAAAAAAAGGGGGGAAAAAAAAAAAGGGCCTTGTAAATGTCTGGAGTGTCACCCAGGTCGGGTGGCACTCTTTAATGTTTTATGTTTTCGCAGATAAACTCAAAAGAGTTTCATGCACAAGGAACCAATCGTGGAGGAGTGGAGGCGTGTCCTATTCAATTGGAGCTGTGAGCAGTGAGAGGAGCAGCTAGCAACTTGAGCTCCTGCCTGGAGAGCCCTGAGACCAGCCCAGGAGGAGAAGGAAGGAAGAGGCTTCATCCCAACTTTTATCCAGAGGGAGAGGAGGAGAAAGCAGAAAACTTTCAACATCTTTTTCACCATTCTGCAAAGAGTTGGAGAGAGGGGGAAAAGACCAACAACAAACCAGTGTGGAAGGAGGGAGACCCAACATTCTACAGGTGGGTGTGGGTGCATTTCCCCAAACAGACTTTGTTGTATCGGTGGGGGGAGGAAAGAAGACCACTGAGGGCCGGAACATCGCGGGGGGTGTGTGTGTGTGTGGTAGTGTGCGTGGGGGCCGTGCTTACAACTAGGCCCCCCCCCCACAATTGGAACCCCCCCCCACCCCCCACATTTGCCTAGCCTGGGATAGCTGGAGCTACCAGGCTGAAGATTGTTATTAATCACCCAATTAAAGATCGTTAGGAGTGCCTGGTGGCTCCAGCTACCCCAGGTGAAGACATCTTCTCCCCCCACCTGAAGACCACCTCAAAGACTTTTGTGTTTTGCCATCTGGGGAGTGCACCCACCCACAGCTGCGAGGAGAGACCTGCCCTCGCAGCCCCCCCCCCTTCCCACCCCCCTCTCTCTTTTCTCTGCTACTCTGTTTCTCCCCTCTCTCTCTGAGAACCCTTTCCTTCCAAATTTTATAAAAAAAAACAATTAAGACAACTGAGCAGAGGGAGCAAGGCCTCTCCCCAATTGTCAACGAGGGGAGAGGTGCCTCGTTAAGGGCTCCTCTGCTCAGTTAACATACGAGGCCATTAAAGACCATTAAGGCCTGTGACTTTGGGGTGGGTGTAGCCCTTAAAGGGACCCCGTGATGGCGACCCCATCCACGCCGGTGGCAGGGCCAGCAAGGACGTATGCGCAGGTGGCAACCGCTTCCACAGCACCTCCTGCGCCACCCGCTGCCCTGCCACCATTTACACTTATAACAAAAAAACACGGGGTCAAGAGCTACACTCACCCCACAATGAGCATCGAGGAGTGCGTGCGGGCGATGGCTGGGGTAGTCGGCCCCTCGGCCATTGTCGCAGCCTCCAAGATGTCTGGGAAGGCTGTTTTCTTCCTGGGGTCGGAGCGGTCGGTGTCCCTGGCCCTCGAAAAGGGGCTCACGGTGGGCGGGACGTTCCTGCCGGTGGATCCTCTCGAGGCCACCGCGCAGAGGGTCATCGTGTCGAACGTCCCGCCCTTTGTTCCCGCTGGGCTCCTCCTCCCTCACCTACAACAACTGGGGGAGGTAAGGTCAGGGATCAACCCCATACCGCTCGGCCTCAGGGAGAACAGCCTGCGCCACGTGTTCTCCTTCCGCCGCCAGCTCTTTGTCCGGCTGGCGCGGGAGGACACGACAGAAGGGCACTTTAATGTGGTGCACGAGGGGACTGCCTACCGCGTCTTCTGGACGTCGGACGGCGTGCGGTGCCATGCCTGCAGGGAGGTGGGGCATGTTCGTAAGAACTGCCCCGTCTCCAAGGCCGCCAAACCACCGAAGGCGGCCAAGGCTGGCGCTGCCGCCACCCCTCCCCCTAGTTGCGTCCGCGTGCCGGGAGCCATGGGTGCGCGGGCATCGTCGGAGGCCTTTGTTTTCAGGGCCTCCGGCGGGGGGGAGGGAGAGCGTCCGACCGGAAAGAAGGCGCGGAAGAAGACAAAACATCAAGAGGCGGGTCCCCTCGGTGCGCCGGATAATTTGACCACCGCGCTCAGCCCAACCCCGTCACCGGCGAGCGCGGGGTGCCCCGAGCCCGTGCCCGAGCCCTTGAACAACACCACAGAGGGGCCCGGGCGCGGGCAAGAAAAGGAAAAGGGGGGGGCGGAGCGGGAGGCCTCGGCAGACATGGAGGTCTCCCTGACTCCGCGCGCCCCCAGGAACAAAAAGAGGCACCGCCCCAATGACGCGGAGGGGGAACAACATCCCTCCGCGGAGGAGTCGGTGCCCGCCGCGTGTCCCGCGTCCCCCACCAGCGCCCCCAAATTGCGCTGCAGGCGCGAGGAGTCTTTCCCCGGGGAGGGTGAGACAGTTGAGGCTGCCCAGCCTCTGCCTCCCGGGGATGGAGTGGAAGATCTGCCTGTCGTGGGGGGCGTGGGGACCGCGGAGGAATGCGTAGCCGCCGGGCCGGGCGTCCCGGGGACTGAGGCGGGCGAGGCCGAAAAGGCCGAACCTGAGCCCGCCCAGCTATTACCCAACTTCCCCCGGGAGTTGCTCGACCCGGCAGAGAATGAAACAAATAATTATGACACTGTAGATGCTGGGCCGGGGGGTGGCAGCGGGGAGGGGGAGGAACACCCACCCTCGCCCCTTACTTTGGAGCTGGAGCACTTGGAGGGCCTGGGGATTTCCTATGGCCGGGTCTCTCCTTGTTCTCCGGTTCCTGGGGCGGAGGGGGAACCCCTTCCGCTGTCATTTCCCGACCCAGCACCATTTTTAAAAGAGCCCAGTGGGGACTCCTCTGCCGACGATCCTGGGGGTGGGATCGGGGCAGTGCCAGGGCCGGTTGGAGCGGCCGGTTCATTTGCCGTACCTTGTGCGGTCGATGGGCTGGCTGCTGGCGGCCACCTCCCGGAGGAGGACGGGGACTCGGTGGGGGACGCGGGTGAAGACCTAGAGACCACCGCCAGTGAGGCGGTGGATCTGCTCGCGGCCGCCGCTGAGACCCTCCTCATTCCTGCAAAGGAACTCCGGGACTTTTTAGCCCAGAGCCGGGGTCGCCGCGACCAAGCCCGACTGGCCCTGGAAAAATGGTCCGAGCCGGAGCTGATCAAGGGGTCCGTCCGCGCCGCCGTTAAAACCTTGGCCGCGGGCGGGCCCTTGACAAAGGAGCAGCACCTTGAGCTGCGCGAGCTCGAGGGACTCCTCGCTGGGCTGCGGAGGGAGCGGAGTTCAACAAAAGACTCCGCTCCCTCCCCCACAATAGGTTAAGGTAGAGGTTGCACTATGCTTTTGCCATGAAGATAACCATAGCCAGCCTCAACATCAACGGCGGCAGAGGGGCACGCCGTAGATTTGACAATTTTTCGCTCCTGCGGGAGGGGAAATATGCGGTGTGCTTCCTGCAAGAAACCCACACCGTTCCGGGAGACGAAGCCACGTGGCTCCTGGAATGGCAAGGAGAGGTCCGCATGAGCCACCTCACCGCCATTTCTAGTGGGGTGGCCATCTTGCTGGGCCCGCATTTTCAGCCGGAGATCTTGGGGGTCGAGGAGCCCGTGCCAGGCCGCTTGCTGCACGTAACGGTTCGCCTGGGGGACGTGCCGCTCCATCTCGTGAACGTGTACGCCCCTCATCCCGGCCCGCAGCAAACGCGCTTCTTTGAAGAGGTGTCCGCTCTTCTTGGCTCCGTCGACGTCGGCGACTGCATTGTCCTCGGGGGGGATTTTAACTGCACCCTCGAGGCGAGGGACCGCTCCGGTGCCCCGCAGTGCATGACGGCGATGGAGAAGTTGAGGGACCTGGTCGGGTCCTTCGACTTGGTGGACGTCTGGCGAAATCTCCACCCCGACTCCAGCGCCTTTACTTGGGTGAGGCCTGGAGTTGGATGGTCTAGAGTCGACCGCCTTTACGTGTCTCGGGCGTACGTTTCCTGCGTCCCGGCGGCCTCCATGCGGCCGGTGCCGTGTTCGGACCACCACCTGGTGTGGGCGGAGCTCGCTTCGCTCCGCGCGAGGACGGGGTCCGCGTACTGGCACTTTAACAACCGGCTGCTGGAGGACGTGCGGTTCCGGGACTCGTTCCGTCGATTCTGGTCCGACTGGAGAAGGAAGCAGGGGGGCTTCCCCTCCTTGAGGCTATGGTGGGACGTGGGCAAGGCTCACGTCCGCGTCTTCTGTCAAGAGTACGCGAGGGGGTCGACCAAGAGGCGGGCGGCCAGAGTCGGGCGCCTAGAAAAAGAGGTGCTCGACCTGGAAGCCCGTCTCGGTCAAGTCGTCCAGGACCCGGCCCTGCGGACGGTGTACGAAGCGAAGAAGGCCGCGCTGAAGGACCTGCAGCTCGTCGGGTCCCGAGGCGCGTTCGTGAGGTCGCGGATCCGGTTCCTGCGGGATCTGGACCGCGGCTCCCCCTTCTTCTACTCGCTGGAAAAAAGGCAGAGTGTCCGTAAGCAGCTCTTGACGCTGCTGGCCGACGACGGCTCTCTCGTCTCGGATCCGGAGGGCGTCAACAACAGGGTCCGTGAATATTACGGGGCTCTGTTCTCTCCGGATCCGTCCAGCGAGGAAGCGCGTAGAGTTTTGTGGGAGGACCTGCCGAAGGTCAGCCCGGAGGGCGCCGAAAATCTGGAAGCTCCGCTAAGCCTGGCGGAGCTGACCGGTGCCCTCGCCCGGCTCTCGAGGGGAAAATCCCCGGGGCTGGACGGGCTGACCGTGGAGTTCCACAGGGCGTTCTGGGACGTCCTGGGGAGCGACTACGCGCGGGTCCTGGGGGAAAGTCTGGCGACCGGGGAGATGCCCCTCTCTTGGCGCAGGGCAGTCATCGTCCTGCTGCCTAAGAAGGGCGATCTCCGCCTCCTTAAGAACTGGCGCCCGGTCTCCCTCCTCAGCACGGACTACAAAATCTTCGCCAGGGCGATGTCTGCTCGCCTTGGTGCCGTGCTGGACCACATGATCCACCCCGACCAGTCATACACGGTCCCGGGCCGGACAATCCACGACAACATCCATCTGGTCCGGGACCTCATCCATTGCTCCCAGGAGGCTGGTCTGTCGGTCGCCTTCCTATCCCTCGACCAAGAGAAGGCGTTCGACAGGGTGGATCACGACTATCTGCTCGGAACCCTGCGCGCTTTCGGGTTCGGGACGCATTTCGTCGCCCGGATCCGACTTTTGTACGCCGCCGCGGAGTGTCTGATTAAGGTTAACGGGTCCTTGACGGCGCCCCTTCGCTTTAGGAGAGGGGTGCGCCAGGGATGCCCCATGTCCGGCCAGTTATACGCCGTTTGCGTGGAGCCTTTCCTGCGCCTCTTGCGGACGAGGTTGACGGGACTGGCTCTGCAAGGGCCGGGCGTGGAGGTCGTCCTCTCGGCTTACGCCGATGACGTGCTCCTCGCGGTAGAGGATCCCGCTGACCTGCGGAGGATGCGTGAGTGCCAGGAGATTTACTCGGCCGCGTCCTCCGCCAGGATCAACTGGGAGAAATGTTCCGGACTCCTGGTGGGTCAGTGGCGGGTGGACTCCCTGCCGGAGGAGCTCAGGCCTTTTGCCTGGAGCACGACCCATCTCCTCTATCTGGGAGTCTACCTTAGCCCCGACGAGGAAGCCTGGCCGGCGAACTGGCAGGAGCTGGAGGCCAAGGTCGCCGCTCGCCTAGGGCGCTGGACAGGACTGCTCCGAGTGCTGTCCTACAGGGGTCGAGCGCTAGTCATAAACCAGCTGGTGGCCGCAATGCTGTGGTACCGGCTGGTCACTTTGACCCCTCCCCCTGCGTTTGTCGCCAAGATACAGAAGAAGCTGGTGGACTTCTTCTGGAACAACAGGAAGCACTGGGTCTCTGTCGCGGTCTTGAGTCTCCCGCTTGAGGAGGGCGGTCAGTCGTTGGTGTGCGTCAGCGCCCAGCTCGCGACTTTCCGTCTTCAGACCCTGCAGAGATACCTTTACGTCGAGCCCCCTCCTAGGTGGTGTGCTCTGGCGAGGTATTTCTTCCGCCAGCAGCTCGACCTCAATTATGACACGCAGCTCCTGTTTGTGAACTTGGGGGGTGCCAGGACCGCCCTCCGGGAGCTGCCTGTCTTTTACAGGGAACTCATCAGGGTCTGGAACAAAGTCTCCACCAAGCGCAGCTCTCCGCCGGCTGGAGTGGCGGCCGTCCTGCAGGAACCGCTGCTCGGGAATCCGTACCTCCACGGCCGAGGCTTCATGTGGCGGTCGGAAGAGAGGGCTGTGGCTGGTGAGGTGACCAGGGTCAGGGACCTGCTCGATGGCGGAGGAGCGGGCTGGATGGCGCCAGTCACGCTGGCGCGGCGCCTAAATTCTGCCAACGTCCGCCGCGCGGCCGATGCCATCGAGTCGCTAAAAACAGCTCTGGGCCCTGACTCCGTTAGGTGTATCGAGGAGGCTCAAGCACGTGGGGAGATCCCGTCCGAACTGACCCCCGTCCGGACGGAATTCCTCATCGGCGCCAAACCCTGGAACCTCCCTCGGGGGCCGGCGCCTCACAACTTGAGCCGCCTCGGGGAAATCCCCTCCGTGCCTTTCAGTTCCGCGCGGAGGGGTTTCCTGTACGGGCTGCTCCTGCACACCCTCAACTTTGCCATCCTCGCCGGCCGTCCGGACACGCCATGGCGTACCATCTTGCCGTCCGGAGGAGGCGGGGGTCCCCGATGGAGGGCACTCTACGCAGGGGTCCTCCCACTATTCATCGGGGACTTGGCCTGGAGGGTGGTGCACGGAGCAGTGCCGTGCAACAAATTTTTAAGCCGGTTCACGGACTCCCAGGCCGCCTGCAATTTCTGCGGTCTGGAGGAGTCCGTGTTCCATGTTTTTATTGAGTGCACGAGGTTGCAGCCCCTGTTCCATTATTTGAAGGGGCTGCTCCTGAAATTCTGGCTGCACTTCAGTCCCACCCTCCTGATCTTTGGGCACCCTGTGCGGAGGGGAGCGGGTAGGTCCGAAGGCCTCCTCGTAGGACTGCTCCTGGGCACGGCCAAGGGTGCCATCAGCCGGTCCAGGCAGCGGGCGGTCGAGGGGGTCGTTCAACCTGACTGCCTGCCTCTCTTCCGCTCTTACATCCGGTCCAGGGTGTCCTTGGAGATGGAGCACGCGGTGTCCACCGGTACGCTCGCGGCCTTCCGCGAGAGGTGGGCACCGGAGGGACTGGAGTGCATCATCACGCCCGGCAACCAAATTTTAATTTGATTTTACGTTTTAAAGTTAATTTGTTTTAATTGCCGGTGCTTTTAGTGTCCCCTTCCCTTTTATAGGGGGCACTGGGGAAAAATTGTGATTTTAGTGCCCAAAAAAAAAACCAAAAAAAGAAAAACACAAAAAAAAAAAAAAAGGGGGGGAAAAAAAGGGCCTTGTAAATGTCTGGAGTGTCACCCAGGTTGGGTGGCACCGTTATTGTTTTATGTTTTCACAGGTAGACTCTAAAAGAGTTTCATGCACAAGGAACCAATCGTGGAGGAGTGGAGGCGTGTCCTATTCAATTGGAGCTGTGAGCAGTGAGAGGAGCAGCTAGCAACTTGAGCTCCTGCCTGGAGAGCCCTGAGACCAGCCCAGGAAGAGAAGGAAGGAAGGGGCTTCACCACCAACTTTACCCAGAGGGAGAGGAGGAGAACAGAAAACTTTCAACATCTTTACCATTCTGCAAGGAGTTGGAGAGAGGGGGAAAAACCAACAACATCCAGTGTGGAAGGAGGGAGACCCAACATTCTACAGGTGGGTGTGGGTGCATTTCCCCAAACAGACTTTGTTGTATCGGTGGGGGGAGGAAAGAAGACCACTGAGGGCCGGAACATCGCGGGGGGTGTGTGTGTGTGTGTGGAAGTGTGTGTGGGGGCCTTGCTTACAACTAGGCCCCCCCCACAATTGGAACCCCCCCCACCCCCCCCACATTTGCCTAGCCTGGGATAGCTGGAGCTACCAGGCTGAAGATAGTCATTAATCATCCTATTAAAGATCGTTTGGGATTGTGTGCCTGGTGGCTCCAGCTACCCCAGGTGAAGACGTCTTCTCCCCGCACCTGAAGACCACCCCAAAGACTGTGTTTTTTGTGTGTTTTGCCATCTGGGGAGTGCACCCACCCACAGCTGCGAGGGGAGACCTGCCCTCGCAGCCCCCCCCCCTTCCCACCCCCCTCTCTCTTTCTCTGCTACTCTGTTTCTCCCCTCTCTCTCTGAGAACCCTTTCCTTCCAAATTTAAAAAAAAACAATTAAGACAACTGAGCAGAGGGAGCAAGGCCTCTCCCCAATTGTCAACGAGGGGAGAGGTGCCTCGTTAAGGGCTCCTCTGCTCAGTTAAATACACGAGGCCATTAAAGACCATTAAGGCCTGTGACTTTGGGGTGGGTGTAGCCCTTAAAGGGACCCCGTGATGGCGACCCCATCCACGCCGGTGGCAGGGCCAGCAAGGACGTATGCGCAGGTGGCAACCGCTTCCACAGCACCTCCTGCGCCACCCGCTGCCCTGCCACCATTTACACTTATAACAAAAAAACACGGGGTCAAGAGCTACACTCACCCCACAATGAGCATCGAGGAGTGCGTGCGGGCGATGGCTGGGGTAGTCGGCCCCTCGGCCATTGTCGCAGCCTCCAAGATGTCTGGGAAGGCTGTTTTCTTCCTGGGGTCGGAGCGGGCGGTGTCCCTGGCCCTCGAAAAGGGGCTCACGGTGGGCGGGACGTTCCTGCCGGTGGATCCTCTCGAGGCCACCGCGCAGAGGGTCATCGTGTCGAACGTCCCGCCCTTTGTTCCCGCTGGGCTCCTCCTCCCTCACCTACAACAACTGGGGGAGGTAAGGTCAGGGATCAACCCCATACCGCTCGGCCTCAGGGAGAACAGCCTGCGCCACGTGTTCTCCTTCCGCCGCCAGCTCTTTGTCCGGCTGGCGCGGGAGGACGTGACAGAAGGGCACTTTAATGTGGTGCACGAGGGGACTGCCTACCGCGTCTTCTGGACGTCGGACGGCGTGCGGTGCCATGCCTGCAGGGAGGTGGGGCATGTTCGCAAGAACTGCCCCGCCTCCAAGGCCGCCAAACCACCGAAGGCGGCCAAGGCTGGCGCTGCCGCCACCCCTCCCCCTAGTTGCGTCCGCGTGCCGGGAGCCATGGGTGCGCGGGCATCGTCGGAGGCCTTTGTTTTCAGGGCCTCCGGCGGGGGGGAGGGAGAGCGTCCGACCGGAAAGAAGGCGCGGAAGAAGACAAAACATCAAGAGGCGGGTCCCCTCGGTGCGCCGGATAATTTGACCACCGCGCTCAGCCCAACCCCGTCACCGGCGAGCGCGGGGTGCCCCGAGCCCGTGCCCGAGCCCTTGAACAACACCACAGAGGGGCCCGGGCGCGGGCAAGAAAAGGAAAAGGGGGGGGCGGAGCGGGAGGCCTCGGCAGACATGGAGGTCTCCCTGACTCCGCGCGCCCCCAGGAACAAAAAGAGGCACCGCCCCAATGACGCGGAGGGGGAACAATATCCCTCCGCGGAGGAGTCGGTGCCCGCCGCGTGTCCCGCGTCCCCCACCAGCGCCCCCAAATTGCGCTGCAGGCGCGAGGAATCTTTCCCCGGGGAGGGTGAGACAGTTGAGGCTGCCCAGCCTCTGCCTCCCGGGGATGGAGTGGAAGATCTGCCTGTCGTGGGGGGCGTGGGGACCGCGGAGGAATGCGTAGTCGCCGGGCCGGGCGTCCCGGGGACTGAGGCGGGCGAGGCCGAAAAGGCCGAACCTGAGCCCGCCCAGCTATTACCCAACTTCCCCCGGGAGTTGCTCGACCCGGCAGAAACAAAATATATTGATTTTAATGAAACTGTAGATGCTGGGCCGGGGGGTGGCAGCGGGGAGGGGGAGGAACACCCACCCTCGCCCCTTACTTTGGAGCTGGAGCACTTGGAGGGCCTGGGGATTTCCTATGGCCGGGTCTCTCCTTGTTCTCCGGTTCCTGGGGCGGAGGGGGAACCCCTTCCGCTGTCATTTCCCGACCCAGCACCATTTTTAAAAGAGCCCAGTGGGGACTCCTCTGCCGACGATCCTGGGGGTGGGATCGGGGCAGTGCCAGGGCCGGTTGGAGCGGCCGGTTCATTTGCCGTACCTTGTGCGGTCGATGGGCCGGCTGCTGGCGGCCACCTCCCGGAGGAGGACGGGGACTCGGTGGGGGACGCGGGTGAAGACCTAGAGACCACCGCCAGGGAGGCGGTGGATCTGCTCGCGGCCGCCGCTGAGGCCCTCCTCGTTCCTGCAAAGGAACTCCGGGACTTTTTGGCCCAGAGCCGGGGTCGCCGCGACCAAGCCCGACTGGCCCTGAAAAAATGGTCCGAGCCGGAGCTGATCAAGGGGTCCGTACGCGCCGCCGTTAAAACCTTGGCCGCGGGCGGGCCCTTGACAAAGGAGCAGCACCTTGAGCTGCGCGAGCTCGAGGGACTCCTCGCTGGGCTGCGGAGGGAGCGGAGTTCAACAAAAGACTCCGCTCCCTCCCCCACAATAGGTTAAGGTAGAGGTTGCACTATGCTTTTGCCATGAAGATAACCATAGCCAGCCTCAACATCAACGGCGGCAGAGGGGCACGCCGTAGATTTGACAATTTTTCGCTCCTGCGGGAGGGGCAATATGCGGTGTGCTTCCTGCAAGAAACCCACACCGTTCCGGGAGACGAAGCCACGTGGCTCCTGGAATGGCAAGGAGAGGTCCGCATGAGCCACCTCACCGCCATTTCTAGTGGGGTGGCCATCTTGCTGGGCCCGCATTTTCAGCCGGAGATCTTGGGGGTCGAGGAGCCCGTGCCAGGCCGCTTGCTGCACGTAACGGTTCGCCTGGGGGACGTGCCGCTCCATCTCGTGAACGTGTACGCCCCTCATCCCGGCCCGCAGCAAACGCGCTTCTTTGAAGAGGTGTCCGCTCTTCTTGGCTCCGTCGACGTCGGCGACTGCATTGTCCTCGGGGGGGATTTTAACTGCACCCTCGAGGCGAGGGACCGCTCCGGTGCCCCGCAGTGCATGACGGCGATGGAGAAGTTGAGGGACCTGGTCGGGTCCTTCGACTTGGTGGACGTCTGGTGTGGGCGGAGCTCGCTTCGCTCCGCGCGAGGGCGGGGTCCGCGTACTGGCACTTTAACAACCGGCTGCTGGAGGACGTGCGGTTCCAGGACTCGTTCCGTCGATTCTGGTCCGACTGGAGAAGGAAGCAGGGGGGCTTCCCCTCCTTGAGGCTATGGTGGGACGTGGGCAAGGCTCACGTCCGCGTCTTCTGTCAAGAGTACGCGAGGGGGTCGACCAAGAGGCGGGCGGCCAGAGTCGGGCGCCTAGAAAAAGAGGTGCTCGACCTGGAAGCCCGTCTCGGTCAAGTCGTCCAGGACCCGGCCCTGCGGACGGTGTACGAAGCGAAGAAGGCCGCGCTGAAGGACCTGCAGCTCGTCGGGTCCCGAGGCGCGTTCGTGAGGTCGCGGATCCGGTTCCTGCGGGATCTGGACCGCGGCTCCCCCTTCTTCTACTCGCTGGAAAAAAGGCAGAGTGTCCGTAAGCAGCTCTTGACGCTGCTGGCCGACGACGGCTCTCTCGTCTCGGATCCGGAGGGCGTCAACAACAGGGTCCGTGAATATTACGGGGCTCTGTTCTCTCCGGATCTGTCCAGCGAGGAAGCGCGTAGGGTTTTTGTGGGAGGACCTGCCGAAGGTCAGCCCGGAGGGCGCCGAAAATCTGGAAGCTCCGCTAAGCCTGGCGGAGCTGACCGGTGCCCTCGCCCGGCTCTCGAGGGGAAAATCCCCGGGGCTGGACGGGTTGACCGTGGAGTTCCACAGGGCGTTCTGGGACGTCCTGGGGGGCGACTACGCGCGGGTCCTGGGGGAAAGTCTGGCGACCGGGGAGATGCCCCTCTCTTGGCGCAGGGCAGTCATCGTCCTGCTGCCTAAGAAGGGCGATCTCCGCCTCCTTAAGAACTGGCGCCCGGTCTCCCTCCTCAGCACGGACTACAAAATCCTCGCCAGGGCGATGTCTGCTCGCCTTGGTGCCGTGCTGGACCACATGATCCACCCCGACCAGTCATACACGGTCCCGGGCCGGACAATCCACGACAACATCCATCTGGTCCGGGACCTCATCCATTGCTCCCAGGAGGCTGGTCTGTCGGTCGCCTTCCTATCCCTCGACCAAGAGAAGGCTTTCGACAGGGTGGATCACGACTATCTGCTCGGAACTCTGCGCGCTTTCGGGTTCGGGACGCATTTCGTCGCCCGGATCCGACTTTTGTACGCCGCCGCGGAGTGTCTGATTAAGGTTAACGGGTCCTTGACGGCGCCCCTTCGCTTTAGGAGAGGGGTGCGCCAGGGATGCCCCATGTCCGGCCAGTTATACGCCGTTTGCGTGGAGCCTTTCCTGCGCCTCTTGCGGACGAGGTTGACGGGACTGGCTCTGCAAGGGCCGGGCGTGGAGGTCGTCCTCTCGGCTTACGCCGATGACGTGCTCCTCGCGGTAGAGGATCCCGCTGACCTGCGGAGGATGCGTGAGTGCCAGGAGATTTACTCGGCCGCGTCCTCCGCCAGGATCAACTGGGAGAAATGTTCCGGACTCCTGGTGGGTCAGTGGCGGGTGGACTCCCTGCCGGAGGAGCTCAGGCCTTTTGCCTGGAGCACGACCCATCTCCTCTATCTGGGAGTCTACCTTAGCCCCGACGAGGAAGCCTGGCCGGCGAACTGGCAGGAGCTGGAGGCCAAGGTCGCCGCTCGCCTAGGGCGCTGGACAGGACTGCTCCGAGTGCTGTCCTACAGGGGTCGAGCGCTAGTCATAAACCAGCTGGTGGCCGCAATGCTGTGGTACCGGCTGGTCACTTTGACCCCTCCCCCTGCGTTTGTCGCCAAGATACAGAAGAAGCTGGTGGACTTCTTCTGGAACAACAGGAAGCACTGGGTCTCTGTCGCGGTCTTGAGTCTCCCGCTTGAGGAGGGCGGTCAGTCGTTGGTGTGCGTCAGCGCCCAGCTCGCGACTTTCCGTCTTCAGACCCTGCAGAGATACCTTTACGTCGAGCCCCCTCCTAGGTGGTGTGCTCTGGCGAGGTATTTCTTCCGCCAGCAGCTCGACCTCAATTATGACACGCAGCTCCTGTTTGTGAACTTGGGGGGTGCCAGGACCGCCCTCCGGGAGCTGCCTGTCTTTTACAGGGAACTCATCAGGGTCTGGAACAAAGTCTCCACCAAGCGCAGCTCTCCGCCGGCTGGAGTGGCGGCCGTCCTGCAGGAACCGCTGCTCGGGAATCCGTACCTCCACGGCCGAGGCTTCATGTGGCGGTCGGAAGAGAGGGCTGTGGCTGGTGAGGTGACCAGGGTCAGGGACCTGCTCGATGGCGGAGGAGCGGGCTGGATGGCGCCAGTCACGCTGGCGCGGCGCCTAAATTCTGCCAACGTCCGCCGCGCGGCCGATGCCATCGAGTCGCTAAAAACAGCTCTGGGCCCTGACTCCGTTAGGTGTATCGAGGAGGCTCAAGCACGTGGGGAGATCCCGTCCGAACTGACCCCCGTCCGGACGGAATTCCTCATCGGCGCCAAACCCCGGAACCTCCCTCGGGGGCCGGCGCCTCACAACTTGAGCCGGCTCGGGGAAATCCCCTCCGTGCCTTTCAGTTCCGCGCGGAGGGGTTTCCTGTACGGGCTGCTCCTGCACACCCTCAACTTTGCCATCCTCGCCGGCCGTCCGGACACGCCATGGCGTACCATCTTGCCGTCCGGAGGAGGCGGGGGTCCCCGATGGAGGGCACTCTACGCAGGGGTCCTCCCACTATTCATCGGGGACTTGGCCTGGAGGGTGGTGCACGGAGCAGTGCCGTGCAACAAATTTTTAAGCCGGTTCACGGACTCCCAGGCCGCCTGCAATTTCTGCGGTCTGGAGGAGTCCGTGTTCCATATTTTTATTGAATGCACAAGGTTGCAGCCCCTGTTCCACTATTTGAAGGGGCTGCTCCTGAAATTCTGGCTGCACTTCAGTCCCACTCTCCTGATCTTTGGGCACCCTGTGCGGAGGGGAGCGGGTAGGTCCGAGGGCCTCCTCGTAGGACTGCTCCTGGGCACGGCCAAGGGTGCCATCAGCCGGTCCAGGCAGCGGGCGGTCGAGGGGGTCGTTCAACCTGACTGCCTGCCTCTCTTCCGCTCTTACATCCGATCCAGGGTGTCCTTGGAGATGGAGCACGCGGTGTCCACCGGTACGCTCGCGGCCTTCCGCGAGAGGTGGGCACCGGAGGGACTGGAGTGCATCATCACGCCCGGCAACCAAATTTTAATTTGATTTTACGTTTTAAAGTTTAATTTGTTTTAATTGCCGGTGCTTTTAGTGTCCCCCTCTCCTTTTATAGGGGGCACTGGAAAAAGGAAAAATTTGATTTTAGTGCCCCAAAAAAAAACACAAAAAAAAAATAAAAAAAAAATAAATAAAAAAGGGGCCTTGTAAATGTCTTGTGTGTGTCATCCAGGTCGGGTGGCACGGATACATGTTTTATGTTTTTGCAGGTGAACTCCAAAAAGAGTTTCATGCACAAGGAACCAATCGTGGAGGAGTGGAGGCGTGTCCTATTCAATTGGAGCTGTGAGCAGTGAGAGGAGCAGCTAGCAACTTGAGCTCCTGCCTGGAGAGCCCTGAGACCAGCCCAGGAAGAGAAGGAAGGAAGGGGCTTCACCACCAACTTTACCCAGAGGGAGAGGAGGAGAACAGAAAACTTTCAACATCTTTACCATTCTGCAAGGAGTTGGAGAGAGGGGGAAAAACCAACAACATCCAGTGTGGAAGGAGGGAGACCCAACATTCTACAGGTGGGTGTGGGTGCATTTCCCCAAACAGACTTTGTTGTATCGGTGGGGGGAGGAAAGAAGACCACTGAGGGCCGGAACATCGCGGGGGGTGTGTGTGTGTGTGTGGAAGTGTGTGTGGGGGCCTTGCTTACAACTAGGCCCCCCCCACAATTGGAACCCCCCCCACCCCCCCCACATTTGCCTAGCCTGGGATAGCTGGAGCTACCAGGCTGAAGATAGTCATTAATCATCCTATTAAAGATCGTTTGGGATTGTGTGCCTGGTGGCTCCAGCTACCCCAGGTGAAGACGTCTTCTCCCCGCACCTGAAGACCACCCCAAAGACTGTGTTTTTTGTGTGTTTTGCCATCTGGGGAGTGCACCCACCCACAGCTGCGAGGGGAGACCTGCCCTCGCAGCCCCCCCCCCTTCCCACCCCCCTCTCTCTTTCTCTGCTACTCTGTTTCTCCCCTCTCTCTCTGAGAACCCTTTCCTTCCAAATTTAAAAAAAAAACAATTAAGACAACTGAGCAGAGGGAGCAAGGCCTCTCCCCAATTGTCAACGAGGGGAGAGGTGCCTCGTTAAGGGCTCCTCTGCTCAGTTAAATACACGAGGCCATTAAAGACCATTAAGGCCTGTGACTTTGGGGTGGGTGTAGCCCTTAAAGGGACCCCGTGATGGCGACCCCATCCACGCCGGTGGCAGGGCCAGCAAGGACGTATGCGCAGGTGGCAACCGCTTCCACAGCACCTCCTGCGCCACCCGCTGCCCTGCCACCATTTACACTTATAACAAAAAAACACGGGGTCAAGAGCTACACTCACCCCACAATGAGCATCGAGGAGTGCGTGCGGGCGATGGCTGGGGTAGTCGGCCCCTCGGCCATTGTCGCAGCCTCCAAGATGTCTGGGAAGGCTGTTTTCTTCCTGGGGTCGGAGCGGGCGGTGTCCCTGGCCCTCGAAAAGGGGCTCACGGTGGGCGGGACGTTCCTGCCGGTGGATCCTCTCGAGGCCACCGCGCAGAGGGTCATCGTGTCGAACGTCCCGCCCTTTGTTCCCGCTGGGCTCCTCCTCCCTCACCTACAACAACTGGGGGAGGTAAGGTCAGGGATCAACCCCATACCGCTCGGCCTCAGGGAGAACAGCCTGCGCCACGTGTTCTCCTTCCGCCGCCAGCTCTTTGTCCGGCTGGCGCGGGAGGACGTGACAGAAGGGCACTTTAATGTGGTGCACGAGGGGACTGCCTACCGCGTCTTCTGGACGTCGGACGGCGTGCGGTGCCATGCCTGCAGGGAGGTGGGGCATGTTCGTAAGAACTGCCCCGCCTCCAAGGCCGCCAAACCACCGAAGGCGGCCAAGGCTGGCGCTGCCGCCACCCCTCCCCCTAGTTGCGTCCGCGTGCCGGGAGCCATGGGTGCGCGGGCATCGTCGGAGGCCTTTGTTTTCAGGGCCTCCGGCGGGGGGGAGGGAGAGCGTCCGAGCGGAAAGAAGGCGCGGAAGAAGGAGAAACATCTAGAGGCGGGTCCCCTCGGTGCGCCGGAAAGTCTGACCACCGCGCTCAGCCCAACCCAGTCACCGGCGAGCGCGGGGTGCCCCGAGCCCGTGCCCGGGCCCTTGAATACCACCACAGAGGGGCCCAGGCGCGGGCAAGAAAAGGAAAAGGGGGGGGCGGAGCGGGAGGCCTCGGCAGACATGGAGGTCTCCCTGACTCCGCGCGCCCCCAGGAACAAAAAGAGGCACCGCCCCAATGAGGCGGAGGGGGAACAACATCCCTCCGCGGAGGAGGCGGTGCCCGCCGCGTGTCCCGCGTCCCCCACCAGCGCCCCCAAATTGCGCTGCAGGCGCGAGGAGTCTTTCCCCGGGGAGGGTGAGGCAGTCGAGGCTGCCCAGCCGCTGCCTCCTGGGGAGGGCGTGGAAGATCTGCCTGTCGTGGGGGGCGTGGGGCCAGTGGAAGAATGCGTAGCCGCCGGGTCGAGCGTCCCGGGGACCGAGGCGGGCGGGGCCGAAAAGGCCGAACCTGAGCCCGCCCAGCTATTACCCAACTTCCCCCGGGAGTTGCTCGACCCGGCAGAAACAAAATATATTGATTTTAATGAAACTGTAGATGCTGGGCCGGGGGGTGGCAGCGGGGAGGGGGAGGAACACCCACCCTCGCCCCTTACTTTGGAGCTGGAGCACTTGGAGGGCCTGGGGATTTCCTATGGCCGGGTCTCTCCTTGTTCTCCGGTTCCTGGGGCGGAGGGGGAACCCCTTCCGCTGTCATTTCCCGACCCAGCACCATTTTTAAAAGAGCCCAGTGGGGACTCCTCTGCCGACGATCCTGGGGGTGGGATCGGGGCAGTGCCAGGGCCGGTTGGAGCGGCCGGTTCATTTGCCATACCTTGTGCGGTCGATGGGCCGGCTGCTGGCGGCCACCTCCCGGAGGAGGACGGGGACTCGGTGGGGGACGCGGGTGAAGACCTAGAGACCACCGCCAGGGAGGCGGTGGATCTGCTCGCGGCCGCCGCTGAGGCCCTCCTCGTTCCTGCAAAGGAACTCCGGGACTTTTTGGCCCAGAGCCGGGGTCGCCGCGACCAAGCCCGACTGGCCCTGGAAAAATGGTCCGAGCCGGAGCTGATCAAGGGGTCCGTCCGCGCCGCCGTTAAAACCTTGGCCGCGGGCGGGCCCTTGACAAAGGAGCAGCACCTTGAGCTGCGCGAGCTCGAGGGACTCCTCGCTGGGCTGCGGAGGGAGCGGAGTTCAACAAAAGACTCCGCTCCCTCCCCCACAATAGGTTAAGGTAGAGGTTGCACTATGCTTTTGCCATGAAGATAACCATAGCCAGCCTCAACATCAACGGCGGCAGAGGGGCACGCCGTAGATTTGACAATTTTTCGCTCCTGCGGGAGGGGAAATATGCGGTGTGCTTCCTGCAAGAAACCCACACCGTTCCGGGAGACGAAGCCACGTGGCTCCTGGAATGGCAAGGAGAGGTCCGCATGAGCCACCTCACCGCCATTTCTAGTGGGGTGGCCATCTTGCTGGGCCCGCATTTTCAGCCGGAGATCTTGGGGGTCGAGGAGCCCGTGCCAGGCCGCTTGCTGCACGTAACGGTTCGCCTGGGGGACGTGCCGCTCCATCTCGTGAACGTGTACGCCCCTCATCCCGGCCCGCAGCAAACGCGCTTCTTTGAAGAGGTGTCCGCTCTTCTTGGCTCCGTCGACGTCGGCGACTGCATTGTCCTCGGGGGGGATTTTAACTGCACCCTCGAGGCGAGGGACCGCTCCGGTGCCCCGCAGTGCATGACGGCGATGGAGAAGTTGAGGGACCTGGTCGGGTCCTTCGACTTGGTGGACGTCTGGCGAAATCTCCACCCCGACTCCAGCGCCTTTACTTGGGTGAGGCCTGGAGTTGGATGGTCTAGAGTCGACCGCCTTTACGTGTCTCGGGCGTACGTTTCCTGCGTCCCGGCGGCCTCCATGCGGCCGGTGCCGTGTTCGGACCACCACCTGGTGTGGGCGGAGCTCGCTTCGCTCCGCGCGAGGACGGGGTCCGCGTACTGGCACTTTAACAACCGGCTGCTGGAGGACGTGCGGTTCCAGGACTCGTTCCGTCGATTCTGGTCCGACTGGAGAAGGAAGCAGGGGGGCTTCCCCTCCTTGAGGCTATGGTGGGACGTGGGCAAGGCTCACGTCCGCGTCTTCTGTCAAGAGTACGCGAGGGGGTCGACCAAGAGGCGGGCGGCCAGAGTCGGGCGCCTAGAAAAAGAGGTGCTCGACCTGGAAGCCCGTCTCGGTCAAGTCGTCCAGGACCCGGCCCTGCGGACGGTGTACGAAGCGAAGAAGGCCGCGCTGAAGGACCTGCAGCTCGTCGGGTCCCGAGGCGCGTACGTGAGGTCGCGGATCCGGTTCCTGCGGGATCTGGACCGCGGCTCCCCCTTCTTCTACTCGCTGGAAAAAAGGCAGAGTGTCCGTAAGCAGCTCTTGACGCTGCTGGCCGACGACGGCTCTCTCGTCTCGGATCCGGAGGGCGTCAACAACAGGGTCCGTGAATATTACGGGGCTCTGTTCTCTCCGGATCCGTCCAGCGAGGAAGCGCGTAGAGTTTTGTGGGAGGACCTGCCGAAGGTCGGCCCGGAGGGCGCCGAAAATCTGGAAGCTCCGCTAAGCCTGGCGGAGCTGACCGGTGCCCTCGCCCGGCTCTCGAGGGGAAAATCCCCGGGGCTGGACGGGCTGACCGTGGAGTTCCACAGGGCGTTCTGGGACGTCCTGGGGAGCGACTACGCGCGGGTCCTGGGGGAAAGTCTGGCGACCGGGGAGATGCCCCTCTCTTGGCGCAGGGCAGTCATCGTCCTGCTGCCTAAGAAGGGCGATCTCCGCCTCCTTAAGAACTGGCGCCCGGTCTCCCTCCTCAGCACGGACTACAAAATCTTCGCCAGGGCGATGTCTGCTCGCCTTGGCGCCGTGCTGGACCACATGGTCCACCCCGACCAGTCATACACGGTTCCGGGCCGGACGATCCACGATAACATCCATCTGGTCCGGGACCTCATCCATTGTTCCCAGGAGGCTGGTCTGTCGGTCGCCTTCCTATCCCTCGACCAAGAGAAGGCGTTCGACAGGGTGGATCACGACTATCTGCTCGGAACTCTGCGCGCTTTCGGGTTCGGGACGCATTTCGTCGCCCGGATCCGACTTTTGTACGCCGCCGCGGAGTGTCTGATTAAGGTTAACGGGTCCTTGACGGCGCCCCTTCGCTTTAGGAGAGGGGTGCGCCAGGGATGCCCCATGTCCGGCCAGTTATACGCCGTTTGCGTGGAGCCTTTCCTGCGCCTCTTGCGGACGAGGTTGACGGGACTGGCTCTGCAAGGGCCGGGCGTGGAGGTCGTCCTCTCGGCTTACGCCGATGACGTGCTCCTCGCGATAGAGGATCCCGCTGACCTGCGGAGGATGCGTGAGTGCCAGGAGATTTACTCGGCCGCGTCCTCCGCCAGGATCAACTGGGAGAAATGTTCCGGACTCCTGGTGGGTCAGTGGCGGGTGGACTCCCTGCCGGAGGAGCTCAGGCCTTTTGCCTGGAGCACGACCCATCTCCTCTATCTGGGAGTCTACCTTAGCCCCGACGAGGGAGCCTGGCCGGCGAACTGGCAGGAGCTGGAGGCCAAGGTCGCCGCTCGCCTAGGGCGCTGGACAGGACTGCTCCGAGTGCTGTCCTACAGGGGTCGAGCGCTAGTCATAAACCAGCTGGTGGCCGCAATGCTGTGGTACCGGCTGGTCACTTTGACCCCTCCCCCTGCGTTTGTCGCCAAGATACAGAAGAAGCTGGTGGACTTCTTCTGGAACAACAGGAAGCACTGGGTCTCTGCCGCGGTCTTGAGTCTCCCGCTTGAGGAGGGCGGTCAGTCGTTGGTGTGCGTCAGCGCCCAGCTCGCGACTTTCCGTCTTCAGACCCTGCAGAGATACCTTTACATCGAGCCCCCTCCTAGGTGGTGCGCTCTGGCGAGGTATTTCTTCCGCCAGCAGCTCGACCTCAATTATGACACGCAGCTCCTGTTTGTGAACTTGGGGGGTGCCAGGACCGCCCTCCGGGAGCTGCCTGTCTTTTACAGGGAACTCATCAGGGTCTGGAACAAAGTCTCCACCAAGCGCAGCTCTCCGCCGGCTGGAGTGGCGGCCGTCCTGCAGGAGCCGCTGCTCGGGAATCCGTACCTCCACGGCCGAGGCTTCATGTGGCGGTCGGAAGAGAGGGCTGTGGCTGGTGAGGTGACCAGGGTCAGGGACCTGCTCGATGGCGGAGGAGCGGGCTGGATGGCGCCAGACACGCTGGCGCGGCGCCTAAACTCTGCCAACGTCCGCCACGCGGCCGATGCCATCGAGTCGCTAAAAACAGCTCTGGGCCCTGACTCCGTTAGGTGCATCGAGGAGGCTCAAGCACGTGGGGAGATGCCGTCCGAACTGACCCCCGTCTGGACGGAATTCCTCATCGGCGCCAAACCCCGGAACCTCCCTCGGGGGCCGGCGCCTCACAACTTGAGCCGCCTCGGGGAAATCCCCTCCGTGCCTTTCAGTTCCGCGCGGAGGGGTTTCCTGTATGGGCTGCTCCTGCACACCCTCAACTTTGCCATCCTCGCCGGCCGTCCGGACACGCCATGGCGTACCATCTTGCCGTCCGGAGGAGGCGGGGGTCCCCGATGGAGGGCACTCTACGCGGGGGTCCTCCCACTATTCATCGGGGACTTGGCCTGGAGGGTGGTGCACGGAGCAGTGCCGTGCAACAAATTTTTAAGCCGGTTCATGGACTCCCAGGCCGCCTGCAATTTCTGCGGTCTGGAGGAGTCCGTGTTCCATGTTTTTATTGAGTGCACAAGGTTGCAGCCCCTGTTCCATTATTTGAAGGGGCTGCTCCTGAAATTCTGGCTGCACTTCAGTCCCACTCTCCTGATCTTTGGGCACCCTGTGCGGAGGGGAGCGGGTAGGTCTGAAGGCCTCCTCGTAGGACTGCTCCTGGGCACGGCCAAGGGTGCCATCAGCCGGTCCAGGCAGCGGGCGGTCGAGGGGGTCGTTCAACCTGACTGCCTGCCTCTCTTCCGCTCTTACATCCGGTCCAGGGTGTCCTTGGAGATGGAGCACGCGGTGTCCACCGGTACGCTCGCGGCCTTCCGCGAGAGGTGGGCACCGGAGGGACTGGAGTGCATCATCACGCCCGGCAACCAAATTTTAATTTGATTTTACGTTTTAAAGTTAATTTGTTTTAATTGCCGGTGCTTTTAGTGTCCCCTTCCCTTTTATAGGGGGCACTGGGGAAAAATTGTGATTTTAGTGCCCAAAAAAAAAAACAAAAAAAAAAGAAAAAAACACAAAATAAAAAACACAAAAA
Source organism: Pristiophorus japonicus (assembly GCF_044704955.1). Classification (NCBI taxonomy): domain Eukaryota; kingdom Metazoa; phylum Chordata; class Chondrichthyes; family Pristiophoridae; genus Pristiophorus; species Pristiophorus japonicus. The sequence goes on along the minus strand of NC_091977.1, from coordinate 451,054,015 downwards.
AGGGGAAAAAAAAAAAATGGGCCTAGTAAATGTCTGGAGTGTCACCCAGGTCGGGTGGCACCGTTTAATGTTTTATGTTTTCACAGATAAACTCAAAAGAGTTTCATGCACAAGGAACCAATCGTGGAGGAGTGGAGGCGTGTCCTATTCAATTGGAGCTGTGAGCAGTGAGAGGAGCAGCTAGCAACTTGAGCTCCTGCCTGGAGAGCCCTGAGACCAGCCCAGGAAGAGAAGGAAGGAAGGGGCTTCACCACAACTTTTATCCAGAGGGAGAGGAGGAAAAAGCAGAAAACTCTTTTAACATCTTTACCATTCTGCAAAGAGTTGGAGAGAGGGGGAAAAACCACAACAACCATCCAGTGTGGAAGGAGGGAGACTCTACATTCTACAGGTGGGTGTGGGTGCATTTCCCCAAACAGACTTTGTTGTATCGGTGGGGGGAGGAAAGAAGACCACTGAGGGCCGGAACATCGCGGGGGGTGTGTGTGTGTGTGGTAGTGTGCGTGGGGGCCGTGCTTACAACTAGGCCCCCCCCCACAATTGGAACCCCCCCCACCCCCCACATTTGCCTAGCCTGGGATAGCTGGAGCTACCAGGCTGAAGATTGTTATTAATCACCCAATTAAAGATCGTTAGGAGTGCCTGGTGGCTCCAGCTACCCCAGCTGAAGACATCTTCTCCCCCCACCTGAAGACCACCTCAAAGACTTTTGTGTTTTGCCATCTGGGGAGTGCACCCACCCACAGCTGCGAGGAGAGACCTGCCCTCGCAGCCCCCCCCCTTCCCACCCCCCTCTCTCTTTCTCTGCTACTCTGTTTCTCCCCTCTCTCTCTGAGAACCCTTTCCTTCCAAATTTTTAAAAAAAAAAACAATTAAGACAACTGAGCAGAGGGAGCAAGGCCTCTCCCCAATTGTCAACGAGGGGAGAGGTGCCTCGTTAAGGGCTCCTCTGCTCAGTTAAATACACGAGGCCATTAAAGACCATTAAGGCCTGTGACTTTGGGGTGGGTGTAGCCCTTAAAGGGACCCCGTGATGGCGACCCCATCCACGCCGGTGGCAGGGCCAGCAAGGACGTATGCGCAGGTGGCAACCGCTTCCACAGCACCTCCTGCGCCACCCGCTGCCCTGCCACCATTTACACTTATAACAAAAAAACACGGGGTCAAGAGCTACACTCACCCCACAATGAGCATCGAGGAGTGCGTGCGGGCGATGGCTGGGGTAGTCGGCCCCTCGGCCATTGTCGCAGCCTCCAAGATGTCTGGGAAGGCTGTTTTCTTCCTGGGGTCGGAGCGGGCGGTGTCCCTGGCCCTCGAAAAGGGGCTCACGGTGGGCGGGACGTTCCTGCCGGTGGATCCTCTCGAGGCCACCGCGCAGAGGGTCATCGTGTCGAACGTCCCGCCCTTTGTTCCCGCTGAGCTCCTCCTCCCTCACCTACAACAACTGGGGGAGGTAAGGTCAGGGATCAACCCCATACCGCTCGGCCTCAGGGAGAACAGCCTGCGCCACGTGTTCTCCTTCCGCCGCCAGCTCTTTGTCCGGCTGGCGCGGGAGGACGTGACAGAAGGGCACTTTAATGTGGTGCACGAGGGGACTGCCTACCGCGTCTTCTGGACGTCGGACGGCGTGCGGTGCCATGCCTGCAGGGAGGTGGGGCATGTTCGTAAGAACTGCCCCGCCTCCAAGGCCGCCAAACCACCGAAGGCGGCCAAGGCTGGCGCTGCCGCCACCCCTCCCCCTAGTTGCGTCCGCGTGCCGGGAGCCATGGGTGCGCGGGCATCGTCGGAGGCCTTTGTTTTCAGGGCCTCCGGCGGGGGGGAGGGAGAGCGTCCGAGCGGAAAGAAGGCGCGGAAGAAGGAGAAACATCTAGAGGCGGGTCCCCTCGGTGCGCCGGAAAGTCTGACCACCGCGCTCAGCCCAACCCAGTCACCGGTGAGCGCGGGGTGCCCCGAGCCCGTGCCCGGGCCCTTGAATACCACCACAGAGGGGCCCAGGCGCGGGCAAGAAAAGGAAAAGGGGGGGGCGGAGCGGGAGGCCTCGGCAGACATGGAGGTCTCCCTGACTCCGCGCGCCCCCAGGAACAAAAAGAGGCACCGCCCCAATGAGGCGGAGGGGGAACAACATCCCTCCGCGGAGGAGGCGGTGCCCGCCGCGTGTCCCGCGTCCCCCACCAGCGCCCCCAAATTGCGCTGCAGGCGCGAGGAGTCTTTCCCCGGGGAGGGTGAGGCAGTCGAGGCTGCCCAGCCGCTGCATCCTGGGGAGGGCGTGGAAGATCTGCCTGTCGTGGGGGGCGTGGGGCCAGTGGAAGAATGCGTAGCCGCCGGGTCGAGCGTCCCGGGGACCGAGGCGGGCGGGGCCGAAAAGGCCGAACCTGAGCCCGCCCAGCTATTATCCAACTTCCCCCGGGAGTCGCTCGACCCGGCAGAAAAACAATTTATTGATTTTAATGAAACTGTAGATGCTGGGCCGGGGGGTGGCAGCGGGGAGGGGGAGGAACACCCACCCTCGCCCCTTACTTTGGAGCTGGAGCACTTGGAGGGCCTGGGGATTTCCTATGGCCGGGTCTCTCCTTGTTCTCCGGTTCCTGGGGCGGAGGGGGAACCCCTTCCGCTGTCATTTCCCGACCCAGCACCATTTTTAAAAGAGCCCAGTGGGGACTCCTCTGCCGACGATCCTGGGGGTGGGATCGGGGCAGTGCCAGGGCCGGTTGGAGCGGCCGGTTCATTTGCCGTACCTTGTGCGGTCGATGGGCTGGCTGCTGGCGGCCACCTCCCGGAGGAGGACGGGGACTCGGTGGGGGACGCGGGTGAAGACCTAGAGACCACCGCCAGGGAGGCGGTGGATCTGCTCGCGGCCGCCGCTGAGGCCCTCCTCGTTCCTGCAAAGGAACTCCGGGACTTTTTGGCCCAGAGCCGGGGTCGCCGCGACCAAGCCCGACTGGCCCTGGAAAAATGGTCCGAGCCGGAGCTGATCAAGGGGTCCGTCCGCGCCGCCGTTAAAACCTTGGCCGCGGGCGGGCCCTTGACAAAGGAGCAGCACCTTGAGCTGCGCGAGCTCGAGGGACTCCTCGCTGGGCTGCGGAGGGAGCGGAGTTCAACAAAAGACTCCGCTCCCTCCCCCACAATAGGTTAAGGTAGAGGTTGCACTATGCTTTTGCCATGAAGATAACCATAGCCAGCCTCAACATCAACGGCGGCAGAGGGGCACGCCGTAGATTTGACAATTTTTCGCTCCTGCGGGAGGGGAAATATGCGGTGTGCTTCCTGCAAGAAACCCACACCGTTCCGGGAGACGAAGCCACGTGGCTCCTGGAATGGCAAGGAGAGGTCCGCATGAGCCACCTCACCGCCATTTCTAGTGGGGTGGCCATCTTGCTGGGCCCGCATTTTCAGCCGGAGATCTTGGGGGTCGAGGAGCCCGTGCCAGGCCGCTTGCTGCACGTAACGGTTCGCCTGGGGGACGTGCCGCTCCATCTCGTGAACGTGTACGCCCCTCATCCCGGCCCGCAGCAAACGCGCTTCTTTGAAGAGGTGTCCGCTCTTCTTGGCTCCGTCGACGTCGGCGACTGCATTGTCCTCGGGGGGGATTTTAACTGCACCCTCGAGGCGAGGGACCGCTCCGGTGCCCCGCAGTGCATGACGGCGATGGAGAAGTTGAGGGACCTGGTCGGGTCCTTCGACTTGGTGGACGTCTGGCGAAATCTCCACCCCGACTCCAGCGCCTTTACTTGGGTGAGGCCTGGAGTTGGATGGTCTAGAGTCGACCGCCTTTACGTGTCTCGGGCGTACGTTTCCTGCGTCCCGGCGGCCTCCATGCGGCCGGTGCCGTGTTCGGACCACCACCTGGTGTGGGCGGAGCTCGCTTCGCTCCGCGCGAGGACGGGGTCCGCGTACTGGCACTTTAACAACCGGCTGCTGGAGGACGTGCGGTTCCAGGACTCGTTCCGTCGATTCTGGTCCGACTGGAGAAGGAAGCAGGGGGGCTTCCCCTCCTTGAGGCTATGGTGGGACGTGGGCAAGGCTCACGTCCGCGTCTTCTGTCAAGAGTACGCGAGGGGGTCGACCAAGAGGCGGGCGGCCAGAGTCGGGCGCCTAGAAAAAGAGGTGCTCGACCTGGAAGCCCGTCTCGGTCAAGTCGTCCAGGACCCGGCCCTGCGGACGGTGTACGAAGCGAAGAAGGCCGCGCTGAAGGACCTGCAGCTCGTCGGGTCCCGAGGCGCGTTCGTGAGGTCGCGGATCCGGTTCCTGCGGGATCTGGACCGCGGCTCCCCCTTCTTCTACTCGCTGGAAAAAAGGCAGAGTGTCCGTAAGCAGCTCTTGACGCTGCTGGCCGACGACGGCTCTCTCGTCTCGGATCCGGAGGGCGTCAACAACAGGGTCCGTGAATATTACGGGGCTCTGTTCTCTCCGGATCCGTCCAGCGAGGAAGCGCGTAGAGTTTTGTGGGAGGACCTGCCGAAGGTCGGCCCGGAGGGCGCCGAAAATCTGGAAGCTCCGCTAAGCCTGGCGGAGCTTACCGGTGCCCTCGCCCGGCTCTCGAGGGGAAAATCCCCGGGGCTGGACGGGCTGACCGTGGAGTTCCACAGGGCGTTCTGGGACGTCCTGGGGAGCGACTACGCGCGGGTCCTGGGGGAAAGTCTGGCGACCGGGGAGATGCCCCTCTCTTGGCGCAGGGCAGTCATCGTCCTGCTGCCTAAGAAGGGCGATCTCCGCCTCCTTAAGAACTGGCGCCCGGTCTCCCTCCTCAGCACGGACTACAAAATTTTCGCCAGGGCGATGTCTGCTCGCCTTGGTGCCGTGCTGGACCACATGATCCACCCCGACCAGTCATACACGGTCCCGGGCCGGACAATCCACGATAACATCCATCTGGTCCGGGACCTCATCCATCATTCCCAGGAGGCTGGTCTGTCGGTCGCCTTCCTATCCCTCGACCAAGAGAAGGCGTTCGACAGGGTGGATCACGACTATCTGCTCGGAACTCTGCGCGCTTTCGGGTTCGGGACGCATTTCGTCACCCGGATCCGACTTTTGTACGCCGCCGCGGAGTGTCTGATTAAGGTTAACGGGTCCTTGACGGCGCCCCTTCGCTTTAGGAGAGGGGTGCGCCAGGGATGCCCCATGTCCGGCCAGTTATATGCCGTTTGCGTGGAGCCTTTCCTGCGCCTCTTGCGGACGAGGTTGACGGGACTGGCTCTGCAAGGGCCGGGCGTGGAGGTCGTCCTCTCGGCTTACGCCGATGACGTGCTCCTCGCGGTAGAGGATCCCGCTGACCTGCGGAGGATGCGTGAGTGCCAGGAGATTTACTCGGCCGCGTCCTCCGCCAGGATCAACTGGGAGAAATGTTCCGGACTCCTGGTGGGTCAGTGGCGGGTGGACTCCCTGCCGGAGGAGCTCAGGCCTTTTGCCTGGAGCACGACCCATCTCCTCTATCTGGGAGTCTACCTTAGCCCCGACGAGGGAGCCTGGCCGGCGAACTGGCAGGAGCTGGAGGCAAAGGTCGCCGCTCGCCTAGGGCGCTGGACAGGACTGCTCCGAGTGCTGTCCTACAGGGGTCGAGCGCTAGTCATAAACCAGCTGGTGGCCGCAATGCTGTGGTACCGGCTGGTCACTTTGACCCCTCCCCCTGCGTTTGTCGCCAAGATACAGAAGAAGCTGGTGGACTTCTTCTGGAACAACAGGAAGCACTGGGTCTCTGCCGCGGTCTTGAGTCTCCCGCTTGAGGAGGGCGGTCAGTCGTTGGTGTGCGTCAGCGCCCAGCTCGCGACTTTCCGTCTTCAGACCCTGCAGAGATACCTTTACGTCGAGCCCCCTCCTAGGTGGTGCGCTCTGGCGAGGTATTTCTTCCGCCAGCAGCTCGACCTCAATTATGACACGCAGCTCCTGTTTGTGAACTTGGGGGGTGCCAGGACCGCCCTCCGGGAGCTGCCTGTCTTTTACAGGGAACTCATCAGGGTCTGGAACAAAGTCTCCACCAAGCGCAGCTCTCCGCCGGCTGGAGTGGCGGCCGTCCTGCAGGAGCCACTGCTCGGGAATCCGTACCTCCACGGCCGAGGCTTCATGTGGCGGTCGGAAGAGAGGGCTGTGGCTGGTGAGGTGACCAGGGTCAGGGACCTGCTCGATGGCGGAGGAGCGGGCTGGATGGCGCCAGACACGCTGGCGCGGCGCCTAAACTCTGCCAACGTCCGCCACGCGGCCGATGCCATCGAGTCGCTAAAAACAGCTCTGGGCCCTGACTCCGTTAGGTGCATCGAGGAGGCTCAAGCACGTGGGGAGATCCCGTCCGAACTGACCCCCGTCCGGACGGAATTCCTCATCGGCGCCAAACCCCGGAACCTCCCTCGGGGGCCGGCGCCTCACAACTTGAGCCGCCTCGGGGAAATCCCCTCCGTGCCTTTCAGTTCCGCGCGGAGGGGTTTCCTGTACGGGCTGCTCATGCACACCCTCAACTTTGCCATCCTCGCCGGCCGTCCGGACACGCCATGGCGTACCATCTTGCCGTCCGGAGGAGGCGGGGGTCCCCGATGGAGGGCACTCTACGCGGGGGTCCTCCCACTATTCATCGGGGACTTGGCCTGGAGGGTGGTGCACGGAGCAGTGCCGTGCAACAAATTTTTAAGCCGGTTCACGGACTCCCAGGCCGCCTGCAATTTCTGCGGTCTGGAGGAGTCCGTGTTCCATGTTTTTATTGAGTGCACGAGGTTGCAGCCCCTGTTCCATTATTTGAAGGGGCTGCTCCTGAAATTCTGGCTGCACTTCAGTCCCACTCTCCTGATCTTTGGGCACCCTGTGCGGAGGGGAGCGGGTAGGTCCGAAGGCCTCCTCGTAGGACTGCTCCTGGGCACGGCCAAAGGGTGCCATCAGCCGGTCCAGGCAGCGGGCGGTCGAGGGGGTCGTTCAACCTGACTGCCTGCCTCTCTTCCGCTCTTACATCCGGTCCAGGGTGTCCTTGGAGATGGAGCACGCGGTGTCCACCGGTACGCTCGCGGCCTTCCGCGAGAGGTGGGCACCGGAGGGACTGGAGTGCATCATCACGCCCGGCAACCAAATTTTAATTTGATTTTACGTTTTAAAGTTAATTTGTTTTAATTGCCGGTGCTTTTAGTGTCCCCTTCCCTTTTATAGGGGGCACTGGGGAAAAATTGTGATTTTAGTGCCCAAAAAAAAAAAAAAAAAAAAAGAAAAAACACAAAAAAAAAACACAAAAAAGGGGGAAAAAAAAAATGGGCCTTGTAAATGTCTGGAGTGTCACCCAGGTCGGGTGGCACCGTTTAATGTTTTATGTTTTCACAGATAAACTCAAAAGAGTTTCATGCACAAGGAACCAATCGTGGAGGAGTGGAGGCGTGTCCTATTCAATTGGAGCTGTGAGCAGTGAGAGGAGCAGCTAGCAACTTGAGCTCCTGCCTGGAGAGCCCTGAGACCAGCCCAGGAAGAGAAGGAAGGAAGGGGCTTCACCACCAACTTTACCCAGAGGGAGAGGAGGAGAACAGAAAACTTTCAACATCTTTACCATTCTGCAAGGAGTTGGAGAGAGGGGGAAAAACCAACAACATCCAGTGTGGAAGGAGGGAGACCCAACATTCTACAGGTGGGTGTGGGTGCATTTCCCCAAACAGACTTTGTTGTATCGGTGGGGGGAGGAAAGAAGACCACTGAGGGCCGGAACATCGCGGGGGGTGTGTGTGTGTGTGTGGAAGTGTGTGTGGGGGCCTTGCTTACAACTAGGCCCCCCCCACAATTGGAACACCCCCCACCCCCCCCACATTTGCCTAGCCTGGGATAGCTGGAGCTACCAGGCTGAAGATAGTCATTAATCATCCTATTAAAGATCGTTTGGGATTGTGTGCCTGGTGGCTCCAGCTACCCCAGGTGAAGACGTCTTCTCCCCGCACCTGAAGACCACCCCAAAGACTGTGTTTTTTGTGTGTTTTGCCATCTGGGGAGTGCACCCACCCACAGCTGCGAGGGGAGACCTGCCCTCGCAGCCCCCCCCCCTTCCCACCCCCCTCTCTCTTTCTCTGCTACTCTGTTTCTCCCCTCTCTCTCTGAGAACCCTTTCCTTCCAAATTTAAAAAAAAACAATTAAGACAACTGAGCAGAGGGAGCAAGGCCTCTCCCCAATTGTCAACGAGGGGAGAGGTGCCTCGTTAAGGGCTCCTCTGCTCAGTTAAATACACGAGGCCATTAAAGACCATTAAGGCCTGTGACTTTGGGGTGGGTGTAGCCCTTAAAGGGACCCCGTGATGGCGACCCCATCCACGCCGGTGGCAGGGCCAGCAAGGACGTATGCGCAGGTGGCAACCGCTTCCACAGCACCTCCTGCGCCACCCGCTGCCCTGCCACCATTTACACTTATAACAAAAAAACACGGGGTCAAGAGCTACACTCACCCCACAATGAGCATCGAGGAGTGCGTGCGGGCGATGGCTGGGGTAGTCGGCCCCTCGGCCATTGTCGCAGCCTCCAAGATGTCTGGGAAGGCTGTTTTCTTCCTGGGGTCGGAGCGGGCGGTGTCCCTGGCCCTCGAAAAGGGGCTCACGGTGGGCGGGACGTTCCTGCCGGTGGATCCTCTCGAGGCCACCGCGCAGAGGGTCATCGTGTCGAACGTCCCGCCCTTTGTTCCCGCTGGGCTCCTCCTCCCTCACCTACAACAACTGGGGGAGGTAAGGTCAGGGATCAACCCCATACCGCTCGGCCTCAGGGAGAACAGCCTGCGCCACGTGTTCTCCTTCCGCCGCCAGCTCTTTGTCCGGCTGGCGCGGGAGGACGTGACAGAAGGGCACTTTAATGTGGTGCACGAGGGGACTGCCTACCGCGTCTTCTGGACGTCGGACGGCGTGCGGTGCCATGCCTGCAGGGAGGTGGGGCATGTTCGCAAGAACTGCCCCGCCTCCAAGGCCGCCAAACCACCGAAGGCGGCCAAGGCTGGCGCTGCCGCCACCCCTCCCCCTAGTTGCGTCCGCGTGCCGGGAGCCATGGGTGCGCGGGCATCGTCGGAGGCCTTTGTTTTCAGGGCCTCCGGCGGGGGGGAGGGAGAGCGTCCGACCGGAAAGAAGGCGCGGAAGAAGACAAAACATCAAGAGGCGGGTCCCCTCGGTGCGCCGGATAATTTGACCACCGCGCTCAGCCCAACCCCGTCACCGGCGAGCGCGGGGTGCCCCGAGCCCGTGCCCGAGCCCTTGAACAACACCACAGAGGGGCCCGGGCGCGGGCAAGAAAAGGAAAAGGGGGGGGCGGAGCGGGAGGCCTCGGCAGACATGGAGGTCTCCCTGACTCCGCGCGCCCCCAGGAACAAAAAGAGGCACCGCCCCAATGACGCGGAGGGGGAACAATATCCCTCCGCGGAGGAGTCGGTGCCCGCCGCGTGTCCCGCGTCCCCCACCAGCGCCCCCAAATTGCGCTGCAGGCGCGAGGAGTCTTTCCCCGGGGAGGGTGAGACAGTTGAGGCTGCCCAGCCTCTGCCTCCCGGGGATGGAGTGGAAGATCTGCCTGTCGTGGGGGGCGTGGGGACCGCGGAGGAATGCGTAGTCGCCGGGCCGGGCGTCCCGGGGACTGAGGCGGGCGAGGCCGAAAAGGCCGAACCTGAGCCCGCCCAGCTATTACCCAACTTCCCCCGGGAGTTGCTCGACCCGGCAGAAACAAAATATATTGATTTTAATGAAACTGTAGATGCTGGGCCGGGGGGTGGCAGCGGGGAGGGGGAGGAACACCCACCCTCGCCCCTTACTTTGGAGCTGGAGCACTTGGAGGGCCTGGGGATTTCCTATGGCCGGGTCTCTCCTTGTTCTCCGGTTCCTGGGGCGGAGGGGGAATCCCTTCCGCTGTCATTTCCCGACCCAGCACCATTTTTAAAAGAGCCCAGTGGGGACTCCTCTGCCGACGATCCTGGGGGTGGGATCGGGGCAGTGCCAGGGCCGGTTGGAGCGGCCGGTTCATTTGCCGTACCTTGTGCGGTCGATGGGCCGGCTGCTGGCGGCCACCTCCCGGAGGAGGACGGGGACTCGGTGGGGGACGCGGGTGAAGACCTAGAGACCACCGCCAGGGAGGCGGTGGATCTGCTCGCGGCCGCCGCTGAGGCCCTCCTCGTTCCTGCAAAGGAACTCCGGGACTTTTTGGCCCAGAGCCGGGGTCGCCGCGACCAAGCCCGACTGGCCCTGGAAAAATGGTCCGAGCCGGAGCTGATCAAGGGGTCCGTCCGCGCCGCCGTTAAAACCTTGGCCGCGGGCGGGCCCTTGACAAAGGAGCAGCACCTTGAGCTGCGCGAGCTCGAGGGACTCCTCGCTGGGCTGCGGAGGGAGCGGAGTTCAACAAAAGACTCCGCTCCCTCCCCCACAATAGGTTAAGGTAGAGGTTGCACTATGCTTTTGCCATGAAGATAACCATAGCCAGCCTCAACATCAACGGCGGCAGAGGGGCACGCCGTAGATTTGACAATTTTTCGCTCCTGCGGGAGGGGAAATATGCGGTGTGCTTCCTGCAAGAAACCCACACCGTTCCGGGAGACGAAGCCACGTGGCTCCTGGAATGGCAAGGAGAGGTCCGCATGAGCCACCTCACCGCCATTTCTAGTGGGGTGGCCATCTTGCTGGGCCCGCATTTTCAGCCGGAGATCTTGGGGGTCGAGGAGCCCGTGCCAGGCCGCTTGCTGCACGTAACGGTTCGCCTGGGGGACGTGCCGCTCCATCTCGTGAACGTGTACGCCCCTCATCCCGGCCCGCAGCAAACGCGCTTCTTTGAAGAGGTGTCCGCTCTTCTTGGCTCCGTCGACGTCGGCGACTGCATTGTCCTCGGGGGGGATTTTAACTGCACCCTCGAGGCGAGGGACCGCTCCGGTGCCCCGCAGTGCATGACGGCGATGGAGAAGTTGAGGGACCTGGTCGGGTCCCTCGACTTGGTGGACGTCTGGCGAAATCTCCACCCCGACTCCAGCGCCTTTACTTGGGTGAGGCCTGGAGTTGGATGGTCTAGAGTCGACCGCCTTTACGTGTCTCGGGCGTACGTTTCCTGCGTCCCGGCGGCCTCCATGCGGCCGGTGCCGTGTTCGGACCACCACCTGGTGTGGGCGGAGCTCGCTTCGCTCCGCGCGAGGGCGGGGTCCGCGTACTGGCACTTTAACAACCGGCTGCTGGAGGACGTGCGGTTCCAGGACTCGTTCCGTCGATTCTGGTCCGACTGGAGAAGGAAGCAGGGGGGCTTCCCCTCCTTGAGGCTATGGTGGGACGTGGGCAAGGCTCACGTCCGCGTCTTCTGTCAAGAGTACGCGAGGGGGTCGACCAAGAGGCGGGCGGCCAGAGTCGGGCGCCTAGAAAAAGAGGTGCTCGACCTGGAAGCCCGTCTCGGTCAAGTCGTCCAGGACCCGGCCCTGCGGACGGTGTACGAAGCGAAGAAGGCCGCGCTGAAGGACCTGCAGCTCGTCGGGTCCCGAGGCGCGTTCGTGAGGTCGCGGATCCGGTTCCTGCGGGATCTGGACCGCGGCTCCCCCTTCTTCTACTCGCTGGAAAAAAGGCAGAGTGTCCGTAAGCAGCTCTTGACGCTGCTGGCCGACGACGGCTCTCTCGTCTCGGATCCGGAGGGCGTCAACAACAGGGTCCGTGAATATTACGGGGCTCTGTTCTCTCCGGATCTGTCCAGCGAGGAAGCGCGTAGGGTTTTTGTGGGAGGACCTGCCGAAGGTCAGCCCGGAGGGCGCCGAAAATCTGGAAGCTCCGCTAAGCCTGGCGGAGCTGACCGGTGCCCTCGCCCGGCTCTCGAGGGGAAAATCCCCGGGGCTGGACGGGCTGACCGTGGAGTTCCACAGGGCGTTCTGGGACGTCCTGGGGGGCGACTACGCGCGGGTCCTGGGGGAAAGTCTGGCGACCGGGGAGATGCCCCTCTCTTGGCGCAGGGCAGTCATCGTCCTGCTGCCTAAGAAGGGCGATCTCCGCCTCCTTAAGAACTGGCGCCCGGTCTCCCTCCTCAGCACGGACTACAAAATCCTCGCCAGGGCGATGTCTGCTCGCCTTGGTGCCGTGCTGGACCACATGATCCACCCCGACCAGTCATACACGGTCCCGGGCCGGACAATCCACGACAACATCCATCTGGTCCGGGACCTCATCCATTGCTCCCAGGAGGCTGGTCTGTCGGTCGCCTTCCTATCCCTCGACCAAGAGAAGGCGTTCGACAGGGTGGATCACGACTATCTGCTCGGAACTCTGCGCGCTTTCGGGTTCGGGACGCATTTCGTCGCCCGGATCCGACTTTTGTACGCCGCCGCGGAGTGTCTGATTAAGGTTAACGGGTCCTTGACGGCGCCCATTCGCTTTAGGAGAGGGGTGCGCCAGGGATGCCCCATGTCCGGCCAGTTATACGCCGTTTGCGTGGAGCCTTTCCTGCGCCTCTTGCGGACGAGGTTGACGGGACTGGCTCTGCAAGGGCCGGGCGTGGAGGTCGTCCTCTCGGCTTACGCCGATGACGTGCTCCTCGCGGTAGAGGATCCCGCTGACCTGCGGAGGATGCGTGAGTGCCAGGAGATTTACTCGGCCGCGTCCTCCGCCAGGATCAACTGGGAGAAATGTTCCGGACTCCTGGTGGGTCAGTGGCGGGTGGACTCCCTGCCGGAGGAGCTCAGGCCTTTTGCCTGGAGCACGACCCATCTCCTCTATCTGGGAGTCTACCTTAGCCCCGACGAGGAAGCCTGGCCGGCGAACTGGCAGGAGCTGGAGGCCAAGGTCGCCGCTCGCCTAGGGCGCTGGACAGGACTGCTCCGAGTGCTGTCCTACAGGGGTCGAGCGCTAGTCATAAACCAGCTGGTGGCCGCAATGCTGTGGTACCGGCTGGTCACTTTGACCCCTCCCCCTGCGTTTGTCGCCAAGATACAGAAGAAGCTGGTGGACTTCTTCTGGAACAACAGGAAGCACTGGGTCTCTGTCGCGGTCTTGAGTCTCCCGCTTGAGGAGGGCGGTCAGTCGTTGGTGTGCGTCAGCGCCCAGCTCGCGACTTTCCGTCTTCAGACCCTGCAGAGATACCTTTACGTCGAGCCCCCTCCTAGGTGGTGTGCTCTGGCGAGGTATTTCTTCCGCCAGCAGCTCGACCTCAATTATGACACGCAGCTCCTGTTTGTGAACTTGGGGGGTGCCAGGACCGCCCTCCGGGAGCTGCCTGTCTTTTACAGGGAACTCATCAGGGTCTGGAACAAAGTCTCCACCAAGCGCAGCTCTCCGCCGGCTGGAGTGGCGGCCGTCCTGCAGGAACCGCTGCTCGGGAATCCGTACCTCCACGGCCGAGGCTTCATGTGGCGGTCGGAAGAGAGGGCTGTGGCTGGTGAGGTGACCAGGGTCAGGGACCTGCTCGATGGCGGAGGAGCGGGCTGGATGGCGCCAGTCACGCTGGCGCGGCGCCTAAATTCTGCCAACGTCCGCCGCGCGGCCGATGCCATCGAGTCGCTAAAAACAGCTCTGGGCCCTGACTCCGTTAGGTGTATCGAGGAGGCTCAAGCACGTGGGGAGATCCCGTCCGAACTGACCCCCGTCCGGACGGAATTCCTCATCGGCGCCAAACCCCGGAACCTCCCTCGGGGGCCGGCGCCTCACAACTTGAGCCGGCTCGGGGAAATCCCCTCCGTGCCTTTCAGTTCCGCGCGGAGGGGTTTCCTGTACGGGCTGCTCCTGCACACCCTCAACTTTGCCATCCTCGCCGGCCGTCCGGACACGCCATGGCGTACCATCTTGCCGTCCGGAGGAGGCGGGGGTCCCCGATGGAGGGCACTCTACGCAGGGGTCCTCCCACTATTCATCGGGGACTTGGCCTGGAGGGTGGTGCACGGAGCAGTGCCGTGCAACAAATTTTTAAGCCGGTTCACGGACTCCCAGGCCGCCTGCAATTTCTGCGGTCTGGAGGAGTCCGTGTTCCATATTTTTATTGAATGCACAAGGTTGCAGCCCCTGTTCCACTATTTGAAGGGGCTGCTCCTGAAATTCTGGCTGCACTTCAGTCCCACTCTCCTGATCTTTGGGCACCCTGTGCGGAGGGGAGCGGGTAGGTCCGAGGGCCTCCTCGTAGGACTGCTCCTGGGCACGGCCAAGGGTGCCATCAGCCGGTCCAGGCAGCGGGCGGTCGAGGGGGTCGTTCAACCTGACTGCCTGCCTCTCTTCCGCTCTTACATCCGATCCAGGGTGTCCTTGGAGATGGAGCACGCGGTGTCCACCGGTACGCTCGCGGCCTTCCGCGAGAGGTGGGCACCGGAGGGACTGGAGTGCATCATCACGCCCGGCAACCAAATTTTAATTTGATTTTACGTTTTAAAGTTTAATTTGTTTTAATTGCCGGTGCTTTTAGTGTCCCCCTCTCCTTTTATAGGGGGCACTGGAAAAAGGAAAAATTTGATTTTAGTGCCCCAAAAAAAAACACAAAAAAAAAATAAAAAAAAAATAAATAAAAAAGGGGCCTTGTAAATGTCTTGTGTGTGTCATCCAGGTCGGGTGGCACGGATACATGTTTTATGTTTTTGCAGGTGAACTCCAAAAAGAGTTTCATGCACAAGGAACCAATCGTGGAGGAGTGGAGGCGTGTCCTATTCAATTGGAGCTGTGAGCAGTGAGAGGAGCAGCTAGCAACTTGAGCTCCTGCCTGGAGAGCCCTGAGACCAGCCCAGGAAGAGAAGGAAGGAAGGGGCTTCACCACCAACTTTACCCAGAGGGAGAGGAGGAGAACAGAAAACTTTCAACATCTTTACCATTCTGCAAGGAGTTGGAGAGAGGGGGAAAAACCAACAACATCCAGTGTGGAAGGAGGGAGACCCAACATTCTACAGGTGGGTGTGGGTGCATTTCCCCAAACAGACTTTGTTGTATCGGTGGGGGGAGGAAAGAAGACCACTGAGGGCCGGAACATCGCGGGGGGTGTGTGTGTGTGTGTGGAAGTGTGTGTGGGGGCCTTGCTTACAACTAGGCCCCCCCCACAATTGGAACCCCCCCCACCCCCCCCACATTTGCCTAGCCTGGGATAGCTGGAGCTACCAGGCTGAAGATAGTCATTAATCATCCTATTAAAGATCGTTTGGGATTGTGTGCCTGGTGGCTCCAGCTACCCCAGGTGAAGACGTCTTCTCCCCGCACCTGAAGACCACCCCAAAGACTGTGTTTTTTGTGTGTTTTGCCATCTGGGGAGTGCACCCACCCACAGCTGCGAGGGGAGACCTGCCCTCGCAGCCCCCCCCCCTTCCCACCCCCCTCTCTCTTTCTCTGCTACTCTGTTTCTCCCCTCTCTCTCTGAGAACCCTTTCCTTCCAAATTTAAAAAAAAAACAATTAAGACAACTGAGCAGAGGGAGCAAGGCCTCTCCCCAATTGTCAACGAGGGGAGAGGTGCCTCGTTAAGGGCTCCTCTGCTCAGTTAAATACACGAGGCCATTAAAGACCATTAAGGCCTGTGACTTTGGGGTGGGTGTAGCCCTTAAAGGGACCCCGTGATGGCGACCCCATCCACGCCGGTGGCAGGGCCAGCAAGGACGTATGCGCAGGTGGCAACCGCTTCCACAGCACCTCCTGCGCCACCCGCTGCCCTGCCACCATTTACACTTATAACAAAAAAACACGGGGTCAAGAGCTACACTCACCCCACAATGAGCATC
The DNA here is from genome assembly GCF_044704955.1 of Pristiophorus japonicus. Classification (NCBI taxonomy): domain Eukaryota; kingdom Metazoa; phylum Chordata; class Chondrichthyes; family Pristiophoridae; genus Pristiophorus; species Pristiophorus japonicus. The sequence continues at coordinate 451,038,403 of NC_091977.1, read as the reverse complement.
GAGGAGTGCGTGCGGGCGATGGCTGGGGTAGTCGGCCCCTCGGCCATTGTCGCAGCCTCCAAGATGTCTGGGAAGGCTGTTTTCTTCCTGGGGTCGGAGCGGGCAGTGTCCCTGGCCCTCGAAAAGGGGCTCACGGTGGGCGGGACGTTCCTGCCGGTGGATCCTCTCGAGGCCACCGCGCAGAGGGTCATCGTGTCGAACGTCCCGCCCTTTGTTCCCGCTGGGCTCCTCCTCCCTCACCTACAACAACTGGGGGAGGTAAGGTCAGGGATCAACCCCATACCGCTCGGCCTCAGGGAGAACAGCCTGCGCCACGTGTTCTCCTTCCGCCGCCAGCTCTTTGTCCGGCTGGCGCGGGAGGACGTGACAGAAGGGCACTTTAATGTGGTGCACGAGGGGACTGCCTACCGCGTCTTCTGGACGTCGGACGGCGTGCGGTGCCATGCCTGCAGGGAGGTGGGGCATGTTCGTAAGAACTGCCCCGCCTCCAAGGCCGCCAAACCACCGAAGGCGGCCAAGGCTGGCGCTGCCGCCACCCCTCCCCCTAGTTGCGTCCGCGTGCCGGGAGCCATGGGTGCGCGGGCATCGTCGGAGGCCTTTGTTTTCAGGGCCTCCGGCGGGGGGGAGGGAGAGCGTCCGAGCGGAAAGAAGGCGCGGAAGAAGGAGAAACATCTAGAGGCGGGTCCCCTCGGTGCGCCGGAAAGTCTGACCACCGCGCTCAGCCCAACCCAGTCACCGGCGAGCGCGGGGTGCCCCCGAGCCCGTGCCCGGGCCCTTGAATACCACCACAGAGGGGCCCAGGCGCGGGCAAGAAAAGGAAAAGGGGGGGGCGGAGCGGGAGGCCTCGGCAGACATGGAGGTCTCCCTGACTCCGCGCGCCCCCAGGAACAAAAAGAGGCACCGCCCCAATGAGGCGGAGGGGGAACAACATCCCTCCGCGGAGGAGTCGGTGCCCGCCGCGTGTCCCGCGTCCCCCACCAGCGCCCCCAAATTGCGCTGCAGGCGCGAGGAGTCTTTCCCCGGGGAGGGTGAGGCAGTCGAGGCTGCCCAGCCGCTGCCTCCTGGGGAGGGCGTGGAAGATCTGCCTGTCGTGGGGGGCGTGGGGCCAGTGGAAGAATGCGTAGCCGCCGGGTCGAGCGTCCCGGGGACCGAGGCGGGCGGGGCCGAAAAGGCCGAACCTGAGCCCGCCCAGCTATTATCCAACTTCCCCCGGGAGTCGCTCGACCCGGCAGAAATACAAACAAATAATTATGACACTGTAGATGCTGGGCCGGGGGGTGGCAGCGGGGAGGGGGAGGAACACCCACCCTCGCCCCTTACTTTGGAGCTGGAGCGCTTGGAGGGCCTGGGGATTTTCTATGGCCGGGTCTCTCCTTGTTCTCCGGTTCCTGGGGCGGAGGGGGAACCCCTTCCGCTGTCATTTCCCGACCCAGCACCATTTTTAAAAGAGCCCAGTGGGGACTCCTCTGCCGACGATCCTGGGGGTGGGATCGGGGCAGTGCCAGGGCCGGTTGGAGCGGCCGGTTCATTTGCCGTACCTTGTGCGGTCGATGGGCTGGCTGCTGGCGGCCACCTCCCGGAGGAGGACGGGGACTCGGTGGGGGACGCGGGTGAAGACCTAGAGACCACCGCCAGTGAGGCGGTGGATCTGCTCGCGGCCGCCGCTGAGGCCCTCCTCATTCCTGCAAAGGAACTCCGGGACTTTTTGGCCCAGAGCCGGGGTCGCCGCGACCAAGCCCGACTGGCCCTGGAAAAATGGTCCGAGCCGGAGCTGATCAAGGGGTCCGTCCGCGCCGCCGTTAAAACCTTGGCCGCGGGCGGGCCCTTGACAAAGGAGCAGCACCTTGAGCTGCGCGAGCTCGAGGGACTCCTCGCTGGGCTGCGGAGGGAGCGGAGTTCAACAAAAGACTCCGCTCCCTCCCCCACAATAGGTTAAGGTAGAGGTTGCACTATGCTTTTGCCATGAAGATAACCATAGCCAGCCTCAACATCAACGGCGGCAGAGGGGCACGCCGTAGATTTGACAATTTTTCGCTCCTGCGGGAGGGGAAATATGCGGTGTGCTTCCTGCAAGAAACCCACACCGTTCCGGGAGACGAAGCCACGTGGCTCCTGGAATGGCAAGGAGAGGTCCGCATGAGCCACCTCACCGCCATTTCTAGTGGGGTGGCCATCTTGCTGGGCCCGCATTTTCAGCCGGAGATCTTGGGGGTCGAGGAGCCCGTGCCAGGCCGCTTGCTGCACGTAACGGTTCGCCTGGGGGACGTGCCGCTCCATCTCGTGAACGTGTACGCCCCTCATCCCGGCCCGCAGCAAACGCGCTTCTTTGAAGAGGTGTCCGCTCTTCTTGGCTCCGTCGACGTCGGCGACTGCATTGTCCTCGGGGGGGATTTTAACTGCACCCTCGAGGCGAGGGACCGCTCCGGTGCCCCGCAGTGCATGACGGCGATGGAGAAGTTGAGGGACCTGGTCGGGTCCTTCGACTTGGTGGACGTCTGGCGAAATCTCCACCCCGACTCCAGCGCCTTTACTTGGGTGAGGCCTGGAGTTGGATGGTCTAGAGTCGACCGCCTTTACGTGTCTCGGGCGTACGTTTCCTGCGTCCCGGCGGCCTCCATGCGGCCGGTGCCGTGTTCGGACCACCACCTGGTGTGGGCGGAGCTCGCTTCGCTCCGCGCGAGGACGGGGTCCGCGTACTGGCACTTTAACAACCGGCTGCTGGAGGACGTGCGGTTCCAGGACTCGTTCCGTCGATTCTGGTCCGACTGGAGAAGGAAGCAGGGGGGCTTCCCCTCCTTGAGGCTATGGTGGGACGTGGGCAAGGCTCACGTCCGCGTCTTCTGTCAAGAGTACGCGAGGGGGTCGACCAAGAGGCGGGCGGCCAGAGTCGGGCGCCTAGAAAAAGAGGTGCTCGACCTGGAAGCCCGTCTCGGTCAAGTCGTCCAGGACCCGGCCCTGCGGACGGTGTACGAAGCGAAGAAGGCCGCGCTGAAGGACCTGCAGCTCGTCGGGTCCCGAGGCGCGTTCGTGAGGTCGCGGATCCGGTTCCTGCGGGATCTGGACCGCGGCTCCCCCTTCTTCTACTCGCTGGAAAAAAGGCAGAGTGTCCGTAAGCAGCTCTTGACGCTGCTGGCCGACGACGGCTCTCTCGTCTCGGATCCGGAGGGCGTCAACAACAGGGTCCGTGAATATTACGGGGCTCTGTTCTCTCCGGATCCGTCCAGCGAGGAAGCGCGTAGAGTTTTGTGGGAGGACCTGCCGAAGGTCGGCCCGGAGGGCGCCGAAAATCTGGAAGCTCCGCTAAGCCTGGCGGAGCTGACCGGTGCCCTCGCCCGGCTCTCGAGGGGAAAATCCCCGGGGCTGGACGGGCTGACCGTGGAGTTCCACAGGGCGTTCTGGGACGTCCTGGGGAGCGACTACGCGCGGGTCCTGGGGGAAAGTCTGGCGACCGGGGAGATGCCCCTCTCTTGGCGCAGGGCAGTCATCGTCCTGCTGCCTAAGAAGGGCGATCTCCGCCTCCTTAAGAACTGGCGCCCGGTCTCCCTCCTCAGCACGGACTACAAAATCTTCGCCAGGGCGATGTCTGCTCGCCTTGGCGCCGTGCTGGACCACATGATCCACCCCGACCAGTCATACACGGTCCCGGGCCGGACGATCCACGATAACATCCATCTGGTCCGGGACCTCATCCATTGTTCCCAGGAGGCTGGTCTGTCGGTCGCCTTCCTATCCCTCGACCAAGAGAAGGCGTTCGACAGGGTGGATCACGACTATCTGCTCGGAACTCTGCGCGCTTTCGGGTTCGGGACGCATTTCGTCGCCCGGATCCGACTTTTGTACGCCGCCGCGGAGTGTCTGATTAAGGTTAACGGGTCCTTGACGGCGCCCCTTCGCTTTAGGAGAGGGGTGCGCCAGGGATGCCCCATGTCCGGCCAGTTATACGCCGTTTGCGTGGAGCCTTTCCTGCGCCTCTTGCGGACGAGGTTGACGGGACTGGCTCTGCAAGGGCCGGGCGTGGAGGTCGTCCTCTCGGCTTACGCCGATGACGTGCTCCTCGCGATAGAGGATCCCGCTGACCTGCGGAGGATGCGTGAGTGCCAGGAGATTTACTCGGCCGCGTCCTCCGCCAGGATCAACTGGGAGAAATGTTCCGGACTCCTGGTGGGTCAGTGGCGGGTGGACTCCCTGCCGGAGGAGCTCAGGCCTTTTGCCTGGAGCACGACCCATCTCCTCTATCTGGGAGTCTACCTTAGCCCCGACGAGGGAGCCTGGCCGGCGAACTGGCAGGAGCTGGAGGCCAAGGTCGCCGCTCGCCTAGGGCGCTGGACAGGACTGCTCCGAGTGCTGTCCTACAGGGGTCGAGCGCTAGTCATAAACCAGCTGGTGGCCGCAATGCTGTGGTACCGGCTGGTCACTTTGACCCCTCCCCCTGCGTTTGTCGCCAAGATACAGAAGAAGCTGGTGGACTTCTTCTGGAACAACAGGAAGCACTGGGTCTCTGCCGCGGTCTTGAGTCTCCCGCTTGAGGAGGGCGGTCAGTCGTTGGTGTGCGTCAGCGCCCAGCTCGCGACTTTCCGTCTTCAGACCCTGCAGAGATACCTTTACATCGAGCCCCCTCCTAGGTGGTGCGCTCTGGCGAGGTATTTCTTCCGCCAGCAGCTCGACCTCAATTATGACACGCAGCTCCTGTTTGTGAACTTGGGGGGTGCCAGGACCGCCCTCCGGGAGCTGCCTGTCTTTTACAGGGAACTCATCAGGGTCTGGAACAAAGTCTCCACCAAGCGCAGCTCTCCGCCGGCTGGAGTGGCGGCCGTCCTGCAGGAGCCGCTGCTCGGGAATCCGTACCTCCACGGCCGAGGCTTCATGTGGCGGTCGGAAGAGAGGGCTGTGGCTGGTGAGGTGACCAGGGTCAGGGACCTGCTCGATGGCGGAGGAGCGGGCTGGATGGCGCCAGACACGCTGGCGCGGCGCCTAAACTCTGCCAACGTCCGCCACGCGGCCGATGCCATCGAGTCGCTAAAAACAGCTCTGGGCCCTGACTCCGTTAGGTGCATCGAGGAGGCTCAAGCACGTGGGGAGATCCCGTCCGAACTGACCCCCGTCCGGACGGAATTCCTCATCGGCGCCAAACCCCGGAACCTCCCTCGGGGGCCGGCGCCTCACAACTTGAGCCGCCTCGGGGAAATCCCCTCCGTGCCTTTCAGTTCCGCGCGGAGGGGTTTCCTGTACGGGCTGCTCCTGCACACCCTCAACTTTGCCATCCTCGCCGGCCGTCCGGACACGCCATGGCGTACCATCTTGCCGTCCGGAGGAGGCGGGGGTCCCCGATGGAGGGCACTCTACGCGGGGGTCCTCCCACTATTCATCGGGGACTTGGCCTGGAGGGTGGTGCACGGAGCAGTGCCATGCAACAAATTTTTAAGCCGGTTCACGGACTCCCAGGCCGCCTGCAATTTCTGCGGTCTGGAGGAGTCCGTGTTCCATGTTTTTATTGAGTGCACAAGGTTGCAGCCCCTGTTCCATTATTTGAAGGGGCTGCTCCTGAAATTCTGGCTGCACTTCAGTCCCACTCTCCTGATCTTTGGGCACCCTGTGCGGAGGGGAGCGGGTAGGTCTGAAGGCCTCCTCGTAGGACTGCTCCTGGGCACGGCCAAGGGTGCCATCAGCCGGTCCAGGCAGCGGGCGGTCGAGGGGGTCGTTCAACCTGACTGCCTGCCTCTCTTCCGCTCTTACATCCGGTCCAGGGTGTCCTTGGAGATGGAGCACGCGGTGTCCACCGGTACGCTCGCGGCCTTCCGCGAGAGGTGGGCACCGGAGGGACTGGAGTGCATCATCACGCCCGGCAACCAAATTTTAATTTGATTTTACGTTTTAAAGTTAATTTGTTTTAATTGCCGGTGCTTTTAGTGTCCCCTTCCCTTTTATAGGGGGCACTGGGGAAAAATTGTGATTTTAGTGCCCAAAAAAAAAAACAAAAAAAAAAAGAAAAAAACACAAAAAAAAAACACAAAAAAGGGGAAAAAAAAAAAATGGGCCTAGTAAATGTCTGGAGTGTCACCCAGGTCGGGTGGCACCATTTAATGTTTTATGTTTTCACAGATAAACTCAAAAGAGTTTCATGCACAAGGAACCAATCGTGGAGGAGTGGAGGCGTGTCCTATTCAATTGGAGCTGTGAGCAGTGAGAGGAGCAGCTAGCAACTTGAGCTCCTGCCTGGAGAGCCCTGAGACCAGCCCAGGAAGAGAAGGAAGGAAGGGGCTTCACCACAACTTTTATCCAGAGGGAGAGGAGGAAAAAGCAGAAAACTCTTTTAACATCTTTACCATTCTGCAAAGAGTTGGAGAGAGGGGGAAAAACCACAACAACCATCCAGTGTGGAAGGAGGGAGACTCTACATTCTACAGGTGGGTGTGGGTGCATTTCCCCAAACAGACTTTGTTGTATCGGTGGGGGGAGGAAAGAAGACCACTGAGGGCCGGAACATCGCGGGGGGTGTGTGTGTGTGTGGTAGTGTGCGTGGGGGCCGTGCTTACAACTAGGCCCCCCCCCACAATTGGAACCCCCCCCACCCCCCACATTTGCCTAGCCTGGGATAGCTGGAGCTACCAGGCTGAAGATTGTTATTAATCACCCAATTAAAGATCGTTAGGAGTGCCTGGTGGCTCCAGCTACCCCAGCTGAAGACATCTTCTCCCCCCACCTGAAGACCACCTCAAAGACTTTTGTGTTTTGCCATCTGGGGAGTGCACCCACCCACAGCTGCGAGGAGAGACCTGCCCTCGCAGCCCCCCCCCTTCCCACCCCCCTCTCTCTTTCTCTGCTACTCTGTTTCTCCCCTCTCTCTCTGAGAACCCTTTCCTTCCAAATTTTTAAAAAAAAAAACAATTAAGACAACTGAGCAGAGGGAGCAAGGCCTCTCCCCAATTGTCAACGAGGGGAGAGGTGCCTCGTTAAGGGCTCCTCTGCTCAGTTAAATACACGAGGCCATTAAAGACCATTAAGGCCTGTGACTTTGGGGTGGGTGTAGCCCTTAAAGGGACCCCGTGATGGCGACCCCATCCACGCCGGTGGCAGGGCCAGCAAGGACGTATGCGCAGGTGGCAACCGCTTCCACAGCACCTCCTGCGCCACCCGCTGCCCTGCCACCATTTACACTTATAACAAAAAAACACGGGGTCAAGAGCTACACTCACCCCACAATGAGCATCGAGGAGTGCGTGCGGGCGATGGCTGGGGTAGTCGGCCCCTCGGCCATTGTCGCAGCCTCCAAGATGTCTGGGAAGGCTGTTTTCTTCCTGGGGTCGGAGCGGGCGGTGTCCCTGGCCCTCGAAAAGGGGCTCACGGTGGGCGGGACGTTCCTGCCGGTGGATCCTCTCGAGGCCACCGCGCAGAGGGTCATCGTGTCGAACGTCCCGCCCTTTGTTCCCACTGAGCTCCTCCTCCCTCACCTACAACAACTGGGGGAGGTAAGGTCAGGGATCAACCCCATACCGCTCGGCCTCAGGGAGAACAGCCTGCGCCACGTGTTCTCCTTCCGCCGCCAGCTCTTTGTCCGGCTGGCGCGGGAGGACGTGACAGAAGGGCACTTTAATGTGGTGCACGAGGGGACTGCCTACCGCGTCTTCTGGACGTCGGACGGCGTGCGGTGCCATGCCTGCAGGGAGGTGGGGCATGTTTGTAAGAACTGCCCCGCCTCCAAGGCCGCCAAACCACCGAAAGCGGCCAAGGCTGGCGCTGCCGCCACCCCTCCCCCTAGTTGCGTCCGCGTGCCGGGAGCCATGGGTGCGCGGGCATCGTCGGAGGCCTTTGTTTTCAGGGCCTCCGGCGGGGGGGAGGGAGAGCGTCCGAGCGGAAAGAAGGCGCGGAAGAAGGAGAAACATCTAGAGGCGGGTCCCCTCGGTGCGCCGGAAAGTCTGACCACCGCGCTCAGCCCAACCCAGTCACCGGCGAGCGCGGGGTGCCCCCGAGCCCGTGCCCGGGCCCTTGAATACCACCACAGAGGGGCCCAGGCGCGGGCAAGAAAAGGAAAAGGGGGGGGCGGAGCGGGAGGCCTCGGCAGACATGGAGGTCTCCCTGACTCCGCGCGCCCCCAGGAACAAAAAGAGGCACCGCCCCAATGAGGCGGAGGGGGAACAACATCCCTCCGCGGAGGAGGCGGTGCCCGCCGCGTGTCCCGCGTCCCCCACCAGCGCCCCCAAATTGCGCTGCAGGCGCGAGGAGTCTTTCCCCGGGGAGGGTGAGGCAGTCGAGGCTGCCCAGCCGCTGCCTCCTGGGGAGGGCGTGGAAGATCTGCCTGTCGTGGGGGGCGTGGGGCCAGTGGAAGAATGCGTAGCCGCCGGGTCGAGCGTCCCGGGGACCGAGGCGGGCGGGGCCGAAAAGGCCGAACCTGAGCCCGCCCAGCTATTATCCAACTTCCCCCGGGAGTCGCTCGACCCGGCAGAAAAACAATTTATTGATTTTAATGAAACTGTAGATGCTGGGCCGGGGGGTGGCAGCGGGGAGGGGGAGGAACACCCACCCTCGCCCCTTACTTTGGAGCTGGAGCACTTGGAGGGCCTGGGGATTTCCTATGGCCGGGTCTCTCCTTGTTCTCCGGTTCCTGGGGCGGAGGGGGAACCCCTTCCGCTGTCATTTCCCGACCCAGCACCATTTTTAAAAGAGCCCAGTGGGGACTCCTCTGCTGACGATCCTGGGGGTGGGATCGGGGCAGTGCCAGGGCCGGTTGGAGCGGCCGGTTCATTTGCCGTACCTTGTGCGGTCGATGGGCCGGCTGCTGGCGGCCACCTCCCGGAGGAGGACGGGGACTCGGTGGGGGACGCGGGTGAAGACCTAGAGACCACCGCCAGGGAGGCGGTGGATCTGCTCGCGGCCGCCGCTGAGGCCCTCCTCGTTCCTGCAAAGGAACTCCGGGACTTTTTGGCCCAGAGCCGGGGTCGCCGCGACCAAGCCCGACTGGCCCTGGAAAAATGGTCCGAGCCGGAGCTGATCAAGGGGTCCGTCCGCGCCGCCGTTAAAACCTTGGCCGCGGGCGGGCCCTTGACAAAGGAGCAGCACCTTGAGCTGCGCGAGCTCGAGGGACTCCTCGCTGGGCTGCGGAGGGAGCGGAGTTCAACAAAAGACTCCGCTCCCTCCCCCACAATAGGTTAAGGTAGAGGTTGCACTATGCTTTTGCCATGAAGATAACCATAGCCAGCCTCAACATCAACGGCGGCAGAGGGGCACGCCGTAGATTTGACAATTTTTCGCTCCTGCGGGAGGGGAAATATGCGGTGTGCTTCCTGCAAGAAACCCACACCGTTCCGGGAGACGAAGCCACGTGGCTCCTGGAATGGCAAGGAGAGGTCCGCATGAGCCACCTCACCGCCATTTCTAGTGGGGTGGCCATCTTGCTGGGCCCGCATTTTCAGCCGGAGATCTTGGGGGTCGAGGAGCCCGTGCCAGGCCGCTTGCTGCACGTAACGGTTCGCCTGGGGGACGTGCCGCTCCATCTCGTGAACGTGTACGCCCCTCATCCCGGCCCGCAGCAAACGCGCTTCTTTGAAGAGGTGTCCGCTCTTCTTGGCTCCGTCGACGTCGGCGACTGCATTGTCCTCGGGGGGGATTTTAACTGCACCCTCGAGGCGAGGGACCGCTCCGGTGCCCCGCAGTGCATGACGGCGATGGAGAAGTTGAGGGACCTGGTCGGGTCCTTCGACTTGGTGGACGTCTGGCGAAATCTCCACCCCGACTCCAGCGCCTTTACTTGGGTGAGGCCTGGAGTTGGATGGTCTAGAGTCGACCGCCTTTACGTGTCTCGGGCGTACGTTTCCTGCGTCCCGGCGGCCTCCATGCGGCCGGTGCCGTGTTCGGACCACCACCTGGTGTGGGCGGAGCTCGCTTCGCTCCGCGCGAGGACAGGGTCCGCGTACTGGCACTTTAACAACCGGCTGCTGGAGGACGTGCGGTTCCAGGACTCGTTCCGTCGATTCTGGTCCGACTGGAGAAGGAAGCAGGGGGGCTTCCCCTCCTTGAGGCTATGGTGGGACGTGGGCAAGGCTCACGTCCGCGTCTTCTGTCAAGAGTACGCGAGGGGGTCGACCAAGAGGCGGGCGGCCAGAGTCGGGCGCCTAGAAAAAGAGGTGCTCGACCTGGAAGCCCGTCTCGGTCAAGTCGTCCAGGACCCGGCCCTGCGGACGGTGTACGAAGCGAAGAAGGCCGCGCTGAAGGACCTGCAGCTCGTCGGGTCCCGAGGCGCGTTCGTGAGGTCGCGGATCCGGTTCCTGCGGGATCTGGACCGCGGCTCCCCCTTCTTCTACTCGCTGGAAAAAAGGCAGAGTGTCCGTAAGCAGCTCTTGACGCTGCTGGCCGACGACGGCTCTCTCGTCTCGGATCCGGAGGGCGTCAACAACAGGGTCCGTGAATATTACGGGGCTCTGTTCTCTCCGGATCCGTCCAGCGAGGAAGCGCGTAGAGTTTTGTGGGAGGACCTGCCGAAGGTCGGCCCGGAGGGCGCCGAAAATCTGGAAGCTCCGCTAAGCCTGGCGGAGCTTACCGGTGCCCTCGCCCGGCTCTCGAGGGGAAAATCCCCGGGGCTGGACGGGCTGACCGTGGAGTTCCACAGGGCGTTCTGGGACGTCCTGGGGAGCGACTACGCGCGGGTCCTGGGGGAAAGTCTGGCGACCGGGGAGATGCCCCTCTCTTGGCGCAGGGCAGTCATCGTCCTGCTGCCTAAGAAGGGCGATCTCCGCCTCCTTAAGAACTGGCGCCCGGTCTCCCTCCTCAGCACGGACTACAAAATTTTCGCCAGGGCGATGTCTGCTCGCCTTGGTGCCGTGCTGGACCACATGATCCACCCCGACCAGTCATACACGGTCCCGGGCCGGACAATCCACGATAACATCCATCTGGTCCGGGACCTCATCCATCATTCCCAGGAGGCTGGTCTGTCGGTCGCCTTCCTATCCCTCGACCAAGAGAAGGCGTTCGACAGGGTGGATCACGACTATCTGCTCGGAACTCTGCGCGCTTTCGGGTTCGGGACGCATTTCGTCGCCCGGATCCGACTTTTGTACGCCGCCGCGGAGTGTCTGATTAAGGTTAACGGGTCCTTGACGGCGCCCCTTCGCTTTAGGAGAGGGGTGCGCCAGGGATGCCCCATGTCCGGCCAGTTATATGCCGTTTGCGTGGAGCCTTTCCTGCGCCTCTTGCGGACGAGGTTGACGGGACTGGCTCTGCAAGGGCCGGGCGTGGAGGTCGTCCTCTCGGCTTACGCCGATGACGTGCTCCTCGCGGTAGAGGATCCCGCTGACCTGCGGAGGATGCGTGAGTGCCAGGAGATTTACTCGGCCGCGTCCTCCGCCAGGATCAACTGGGAGAAATATTCCGGACTCCTGGTGGGTCAGTGGCGGGTGGACTCCCTGCCGGAGGAGCTCAGGCCTTTTGCCTGGAGCACGACCCATCTCCTCTATCTGGGAGTCTACCTTAGCCCCGACGAGGGAGCCTGGCCGGCGAACTGGCAGGAGCTGGAGGCCAAGGTCGCCGCTCGCCTAGGGCGCTGGACAGGACTGCTCCGAGTGCTGTCCTACAGGGGTCGAGCGCTAGTCATAAACCAGCTGGTGGCCGCAATGCTGTGGTACCGGCTGGTCACTTTGACCCCTCCCCCTGCGTTTGTCGCCAAGATACAGAAGAAGCTGGTGGACTTCTTCTGGAACAACAGGAAGCACTGGGTCTCTGCCGCGGTCTTGAGTCTCCCGCTTGAGGAGGGCGGTCAGTCGTTGGTGTGCGTCAGCGCCCAGCTCGCGACTTTCCGTCTTCAGACCCTGCAGAGATACCTTTACGTCGAGCCCCCTCCTAGGTGGTGCGCTCTGGCGAGGTATTTCTTCCGCCAGCAGCTCGACCTCAATTATGACACGCAGCTCCTGTTTGTGAACTTGGGGGGTGCCAGGACCGCCCTCCGGGAGCTGCCTGTCTTTTACAGGGAACTCATCAGGGTCTGGAACAAAGTCTCCACCAAGCGCAGCTCTCCGCCGGCTGGAGTGGCGGCCGTCCTGCAGGAGCCGCTGCTCGGGAATCCGTACCTCCACGGCCGAGGCTTCATGTGGCGGTCGGAAGAGAGGGCTGTGGCTGGTGAGGTGACCAGGGTCAGGGACCTGCTCGATGGCGGAGGAGCGGGCTGGATGGCGCCAGACACGCTGGCGCGGCGCCTAAACTCTGCCAACGTCCGCCACGCGGCCGATGCCATCGAGTCGCTAAAAACAGCTCTGGGCCCTGACTCCGTTAGGTGCATCGAGGAGGCTCAAGCACGTGGGGAGATCCCGTCCGAACTGACCCCCGTCCGGACGGAATTCCTCATCGGCGCCAAACTCCGGAACCTCCCTCGGGGGCCGGCGCCTCACAACTTGAGCCGCCTCGGGGAAATCCCCTCCGTGCCTTTCAGTTCCGCGCGGAGGGGTTTCCTGTACGGGCTGCTCCTGCACACCCTCAACTTTGCCATCCTCGCCGGCCATCCGGACACGCCATGGCGTACCATCTTGCCGTCCGGAGGAGGCGGGGGTCCCCGATGGAGGGCACTCTACGCAGGGGTCCTCCCACTATTCATCGGGGACTTGGCCTGGAGGGTGGTGCACGGAGCAGTGCCGTGCAACAAATTTTTAAGCCGGTTCACGGACTCCCAGGCCGCCTGCAATTTCTGCGGTCTGGAGGAGTCCGTGTTCCATGTTTTTATGGAGTGCACAAGGTTGCAGCCCCTGTTCCATTATTTGAAGGGGCTGCTCCTGAAATTCTGGCTGCACTTCAGTCCCACTCTCCTGATCTTTGGGCACCCTGTGCGGAGGGGAGCGGGTAGGTCCGAAGGCCTCCTCGTAGGACTGCTCCTGGGCACGGCCAAGGGTGCCATCAGCCGGTCCAGGCAGCGGGCGGTCGAGGGGGTCGTTCAACCTGACTGCCTGCCTCTCTTCCGCTCTTACATCCGGTCCAGGGTGTCCTTGGAGATGGAGCACGCGGTGTCCACCGGTACGCTCGCGGCCTTCCGCGAGAGGTGGGCACCGGAGGGACTGGAGTGCATCATCACGCCCGGCAACCAAATTTTAATTTGATTTTACGTTTTTTAAGTTTAATTTGTTTTAATTGCCGGTGCTTTTAGTGTCCCCCTTCCCTTTTATAGGGGGCACTGGGGAAAATTGTGATTTTAGTGCCCAAAAAAAAACCAAAAAAGAAAAACACAAAAAAAAAACAAAAAAAAAAGGGCCTTGTAAATGTCTGGAGTGTCACCCAGGTCGGGTGGCACCGTTTAATGTTTTTATGTTTTGCAGGTAAACTCAAAACTAATTTACTGGAATTCTTTGAGGATATAACGAGCATGGTGGCTAGAGGTGTACTGATGGATGTGGTGTATTTAGATTTCCAAAAGGCATTCGATAAGGTGCCACACAAAAGGTAACTGCAGAAGATAAATGTACGCGGAGTCAGAGGAAAGGTCCCTCTGCACCGCAGCATGTTGTAATTTCTCCCCATTCAAATAATATTCTCTTTTACTGTTTTTTTTTCCAAGGTGGATGACCTCACATTTTCCGACATTGTATTCCATCTGCTGTATTCACTTAACCTATCTAAATCTCTTTGCAGCGCCTCTGTGTCCTCTACACAACCCACTTTCCCACTAATCTTTGTGTCATCATCAAGTTTTGTTACACTACACTCTGTCTCCTCTTCCACATCATCTATGTATATTGTAAACAGTTGTGGTCCCAGCACCGATCCCTGTGGCACACCACTAACCACCGATTTCCAACCCGAAAAGGACCAATTCTCGATCCATGCGAATACATTTCCTCTGACTCCGCGTACATTTATCTTCTGCAGTTACCTTTTGTGTGGCACCTTATCGAATGCCTTTTGGAAATCTAAATACACCACATCCATCAGTACACCTCTAGCCACCATGCTCGTTATATCCTCAATGAATTCCAGTAAATTAGTTAAACATGATTTCCCCTTCATGAATCCATGTTGCGTCTGTTTGATTGCACTATTCCTATCCAGATGTCCCGCTATTTCTTCCTTAATGATAGCTTCAAGCATTTTCCCCACTACAGATGTTAAACTAACCAGCCTATAGTTACCTGCCTTTTGTCTGCCCCCTTTTTTAAACAGGCGTTACATTAGCTGCTTTCCAATCCACTGGTACCACCCCAGAGTCCAGAGAATTTTGGTAGATTATAATGAATGCATCTGCTATAACTTCAGCCCTCTCTTTTAATACCCTGGGATGCATTTCATCAGGACCAGGGGACTTGTCTACCTTGAGTCCCATTAGCCTGTCCAGCACTACCCCCCCGAGTGATAGTGATTGTCTCAAGGTCCTCCCTTCCCACATTCCTGTGACCAGGAATTTTTGGCATGGTTTTTGTGTCTTCCACTGTCAAGACCGAAGCAAAATAGTTGTTTAAGGTCTCAGCCATTTCCACATTTCCCATTATTAAATCCCCCTTCTCATCTTCTGAGGGACCAACATTTACTTTAGTCACTCTCTTCCGTTTTATATATCGGTAAAAGCTTTTACTATCTCTTTTTATGTTTTGCGCAAGTTTACTTTCGTAATCTATCTTTCCTTTCTTTATTGCTTTTTTAGTCATTCTTTGCTGCCGTTTAAAATTTTCCCAATCTTCTAGTTTCCCACTAACCTTGGCCACCTTATACGCATTGGTTTTTAATTTGATACTCTCCTTTATTTCCTTGGTTATCCACGGCTGGTTATCCCTTCTCTTACCGTCCTTCTTTTTCACTGGAATATATTTTTGTTGAGCACTCTGAAAGGGCTCCTTAAAAGTCCTCCACTGTTCCTCAATTGTGCCACCATTTAGTCTGTGTTCCCAGTCTACTTTAGCTAACTCTGCCCTCATCCCACTGTAGTCCCCTTTGTTTAAGCATAGTACGCTCGTTGAGACACTACTTCCTCACCCTGAATCTGTATTATAAATTCAACCATACTGTGATCACTCATTCCGAGAGGATCTTTGACTAGGAGATCGTTTATTATTCCTGTCTCATTACACAGGACCAGATCTAAGATAGCTTGCTCCCTTGTAGGTTCTGTAACATACTGTTCTAAGAAACAATCCCGTATGCATTCTATGAATTCCTCCTCCAGGCTACCCCGTGCAATTTGATTTGACCAATCGATATATAGGTTAAAATCCCCCATGATTACTGCTGATCCTTTTTCACATGCCTCTATTATTCCCTTGATTCTTGTCCGCCCCACCGTGAAGTTATTATTTGGGGGCCTATAAACTACGCCCACCAGTGACTTTTTCCCCTTACTATCTCTAATCTCCATCCACAATGATTCAACATTTTGTTCATTAGAGCCAATATCATCTCTCACAACTGCCCTGATATCATCCTTTATTAACAGAGCTACCTGACCTCCTTTCCCTTCTTGTCTATCCTTCCGATTTGTCCCCCTGCCATATTAGTTTAACTCCTCCCCAACAGCACTAGCAAACACTCCCCCAAGGACATTGGTTCCGGTCCTGCCCAGGTGCAGACCGTCCGGTTTGTACTGGTCCCACCTCCCCCAGAACTGGTTTCAATGCCCCAGGAATTTGAATCCCTCCCTGCTGCACCACTGCTCAAGCCACGTATTCATCTGCGCTATCCTGCGATTCCTACTCTGACTAGCACGTGGCACTGGTAGCAATCCCGAGATTACTACTTTTGAGGTCCTACTTTTTAATTTAGCTCCTAGCTCCTTAAATTCGTCTCGTAGGACCTCATCCCTTTTTTTACCTATGTCGTTGGTACCAATGTGCGCCATGACAACTGGCTGTTCTCCCTCCCTTTTTAGAATGTCCTGCACCCGCTCCGAGACATCCTTGATCCTTGCACCAGGGAGGCAACATACCATCCTGGAGTCTCGGTTGCGGCTGCAGAAACGCCTATCTATTCCCCTTACAATTGAATCCCCTATCACTATCGCTCTCCCCCTCTTTTTCCTGCCCTCCTGTGCAACAGAGCCAGCCACGGTGCCATGAACTTGGCTGCTGCTGCCCTCCCCTGATGAGTCATCCCCCTTTACAGTACTCAAAGCAATGTAACTGTTTTGCAGGGGGATGACCACAGGGGACCCCTGCACTACCTTCCTTGCACTGCTCTTCCTGCTGGTTTTCCATTCCCTAGCTGGCTGTGGACCCTTCACCTGTGGTAAGACCAACTCGCTACACGTGCTACTCACGTCACTCTCAGCATCGTGGATGCTCCAGAGTGAATCCACCCTCCGCTCCAAATCCGCAACGCGGTCCATCAGGAGCTGGAGGCGGATACACTTCCCGCACACGTAGTCGTCAGGGACACCGGAAGTGTCCCTGAGTTCCCACATGGTACAGGAGGAGCATATCACATCACTGAGCTTTCCTGCCATGACTTAACCCTTAGATACACTTAATTTGGCAACAACAATGTTAACAGGTTACTTACTGATATAAAAAAAGAATAGGACAATCTACTCACCAATCACTTACCCCTTTGGCTGTGATGTCACCTTTTGATTTCTTTCTACTTCTTTTTTGCTTTTTCACCCGGCTGGAGCTGGACAAGCTGGGCCTTTATAGACCTCACTCACACTGCTCCCGCCTCTCACCAACTGCCACCGCCTCAGGAACACCCGCTGGGCCTTTATAGGCCTCACTCACGCTGCTCCCGCCTCTCACCAACTGCCGCCGCCTCAGGAACATCCGCTGGGCCTTTATAGGCCTCACTCATGCTGCTCCCGCCTCTCACCAACTGCCACCGTCTCAGGAACACCCGCTGGGCCTTTATAGGCCTCACTCACGCTGCTCCCGCCTCTCACCGCCTGCCATTGCCTCAGGAACACCCGATGGGCCTTTATAGGCCTCACTCACACTGCTCCCGCCTCTCGCCGCCTGCCGCCGCCTCAGGAACTCCCGCTGGGCCTTTATAGGCCTCACTCATGCTGCTCCCGCCTCTCGCCGACTGCCACCGAAAGTTGGGCCAGCGATCTTTGGGCGATGTCCCAGCCCAACTTTCCCCTTTTCATGTAAAATGGGTGATAGCCTGCCTATGTGGGCGATATATGGGTGCTATCCCAATGATCTTCAGTGGAAAGTCTAGCCCTTGCAAGTGTAGTCTATCCAAGCTTCTATACAAGTTTAATATAACTTCTCTGCTTTTCAAGTCTATCCCTCTAGAATTGAACCCCAGTGCTTTGTTTACTTTTTAATGGCCTGATTAACTTGCTTAGCTACTTTTAGGGCTAGACTTTAACAAGATTCCCCCCATTTACCATCCATATTACTGCCCATTTGATTCATGAACTGGAAAATGACGCCCAGTTACCGCCTATATATCGCCAGCAGTAATTTGGCAGTCTACAATACCACCCGCCCATTTGTTTTTGCTGATTTTCCCAGCACTTCAACGTATACCACCCATAATTGCTGTCGGCGCTAAATTCGGCAATTCGCCCAATTACCGCCCAAATTACCACCAGACTGAAGTACCGCCCTGAAAAAGCTGAACTCACCTGACCTTAACCCAGAGGTATGGACGTAATGTTTTAATATGAATGAATTTGAAGAAAAGGCTGCTTCAATTTGTTGGGAGCATTAAATTCATCCGTGAATGGACTCAATGCTCATCATCTGAGGGTATTGTAGTCTAGCTGGATTAAGGTTTTAGGTGTTTAAGGAAAATTGAATAATTTATATGACAGCTTAGAGGACTTTTAAAGGAATGGAGCCTGAAATTTCTCTGCCAACATTGCTGACTAATTACATGCTGTGGAATAGAGTCGGAAGAAGGTTCATTGACGATTAATTGTGCCCAATCAAAGAGGTGGCAGACTGCTAAGGAGGAGGAGGCCTTACCCCCAACTCATTTACAGGGATAAGTGGTCATAGAAACATAGAAAATAGGTGCAGGAGTAGACCATTCAGCCCTTCGAGCCTGCACCACCATTCAATAAGATCATGGCTGATCATTTACCTCAGTACATTTTTCCTGCTTTCTCTCCATGCCCCTTGATCCCTTTGGCCGTAAGGGCCACATCTAACTCCCTTTTGAATATATCTAACGAACTGGCCTCAACAACTTTCTGTGGTAGAGAATTCCACCGGTTCACAATTCTCTGAGTGAAGAAGTTTCTCCTCATCTCAGTCCTAAATGGCTTACCCATTATCCTTCGACTGTGACCCCTGATTCTGGACTTCCCCAACATCGGGAACATTCTTCCTGCATCTAACCTGTCCAATCCGGTCAGAATTTTATATGTTTCTATGAGACTCTCTCATTCTCCTAAATTCCAGTGAATATAAGCCTAGTCGATCCAGTCTTTCTTGATATGTCAGTCCTGTCATCCCGGGAATCAGTCTGGTGAACCTTCGCTGCACTCCCTCAATAGCAAGAATGTCCTTCCTCAGATTACAATATTCCAGGTGTGGCCTCACCAAGGCCCTGTACAACTGCAGTAAGACCTCCTTGCTCCTATACTCAAAACCCCTAGCTATGAAGGCCAACATGCCAGTTGCCTTCTTCACCGCCTGCTGTACCTGCATGTCAACTTTCAATGACTGATGTACCATGACACCCAGGTCTCGTTGCACCTCCCTTTTTCCTAATTTGCCGCCATTCAGATAATATTCTGCCTTTGTGTTTTCCCACCAAAGTGGATAACCTCACATTTATCCACATTATACTGCATCTGCCATGCATTTTCCCACTCACCTAACCTGTCCAAGTCACCCTGCAGCCTTTTAGCGTCCTTCTCACAGCTCACACCACCTCCCAGCTTAGTGTCATCTGCAAACTTGGAGATATTACACTCAATTCCTTCATCCAAATCATTAATGTATATTGTAAAGAGCTGGGGTCCCAGCACTGAGCCTGCCATTCTGAAAAGGACCCGTTTATCTCGACTCTCTGCTTCCTGTCTGCCAACCAATTCTCTATCCACGTCAGTACATTACCCCCAATAACATGTGCTTTAATTTTGCACACCAATCTCTTCTGTGGGACCTTGTCAAAATCCTTTTGAAAGTCCAAATACATTACATACACTGGTTCTCCCTTGTCCACTCTACTAGTTACATCCTCAAAAAATTCTAGAAGATTTGTCAAGCATGATTTCCTATTGATAAATCCATGCTGACTTGGACCAATCCTGTCACTTCTTTCCAAATGCTCTGATATTACTGTTGTGTATGTACATACCCTGTATACTCAATGGACAGTTACATAAGACCAATGAATGTATCTTCACACTGTATACAATATATCTGTACCACCAGAGGGTACAACTGGTGGAGACCTTAAGGTCACCTGCACACTGCAGCTAACCAAGGATAAAAGGGAGCGCACCTTACTGTAACCTCATTCGGGAGCTGCAATAAATGGACTAAGGTCACAACAGTTCAAGTGCAATACCTTACCTCATGGAGTCATTACTAGAGTGCTTACAGACACAACAATTGGCGATGAGAATATGAATTTCCACGCGAAAAATGGCTAACCTTGGTAACTTTCAACAATTCGCTGATGGAGAAGATTGGGATGCCTTTGTGGAAAGGTTCGAACACTACTTCATCGCGAACGACCTGGCTGGAGACACACCGACCTCGCTGGCTGATAAGCGCAGAGCTATGCTGCTCAGCAGTTGTGGACCCACCGTTTATGACCTTGTCAGGGACTTGCTAGCCCCAGAGAAGACGACAACCAAAACATTCGCGGAGCTCGTAACGTTGATGCAGGAACAGCTCATCGCGCCTTTCAGAGGCAAGACTTCGACCCCGAGCCCCGCAACCCTGAGTCCGCTGCAGGGGGCCAACCGGCCAGCCCCATGCTGGCACTGTGGAGGAAATCACAGAGTCCACCAAATGCCACTACAAAGACTATACTTGCAAAGGCTGTAACACTAAAAACCATCTCCAGCGAATGTATAAAAGAAATTTTACTCACCGAGTCGCTGAAGAGTTGGCAGATCACCCGGGCTCCAGCGCTGATGAAGATGAAGAGAGAGTCCAGGAGGCAGCTCAGCCCCAGGAAGAGGTATAAGGAGTGAATACCTGCTCCACCGAGAGATCCCCGTTGAAAATAGAAGTAAAAATCAACGGTGTTCCAGTCCCGATGGAGGTCGACACAGGGGTGAGCCAATCGCTGATGAACCAGGCAGCCTTCGAGAAACTCTGGGACAATCCTATTGAACAACTCAAATGCTACCAATCCAGGTGAATCTGCTCACTTAGACAAACAACACCATCCCAGTCGTTGGCAGCGTGGATGTCCAGGTATCCTATGGCAGCGCGATACCTGGGCCTGTCCGATACAAAGTGCGTTAGAAGGCTGCGCTTCTGAAATGAGGTCATCAAAGAGATAAGCCAGCTCATTAAGGGAGATTTGCAGTCTACCAGCACCATCAGGACAGCACTGCCCCATTGAGGTTAAGGTGACTCGACACTTTCATTCTATGCATCGGGCTCCTTTCAGGCATATGCTACATCTCTCAGCGCACCACACATTGCTGCATTCGCCAGGTGACTGAAGGTCTTTACGCACAAAGATTTGACTTTATAAGCTTCCCAATGACCAGGGAGACACAGAGTGAGAGGGCTTTGGGTTTTTCGAGAATAGCAAACTTCCCTAAGGTCCAGGATGCAATAGACTGTACGCACATCGCCCTGCGAGCACCTTTAGAGGATGGAGAGCTGTTTCGGAACTGAAAGGGATTCCACCCCCTGAACATGCAGCTCGTTGTCAAGCAAATAATCATAGCAGTAAATGCCAATTTCTTAAGGAACATTCATGATGCGCACAACTTGCATGAGAGCACTGTCTCCGACCTCTTTAAGAGTCAGCCACAAGGTCAATGCTGGATGCTGGGTTACAAAGAATATGGCCTCGCCACCTGACTCTTGACCCCGCCCCCCCCTCCGTAGCCTCAAACAGATGCCGAGCATTGATACAATAATAGCCACATAGCCACACGCACTATCGTTGAAAAGACAATCGGAGTGCTGAAGCAAGGCTTCAGATGCCTGGACCACTCTGGAAGCAGCCTACAATACCACCCTGAGCAGGTCGCGGAGTGCATTGTAGTGTGTTGCATGTTGCACAGCTTGGCAATCAGAAGGGGACAGGAATTGCCACAGGGACTGCAGGACCACCTCAGGACAGAGGGGATGAGGCAGAGGAAGAAGCGGAAGATGAAGAGGAGGTCGAGGAGAACGAGGAGCCTGGCGATGAACCCATGCCACCTACACCGCAGGAGAAGCCCGGTGGTAGTTATGCAGCAGCAAAACTGTTATGTCAGCAGCTCATACATGAACACTTTGCTTAAACAGTGAGAGTTAAGTTTAAATCTTGCCTGGACATTGTCTGCTACCCTTGTATTGATTGTTAATCCCTCATTTTGTGAAAGTGAGTGAGACACTGCACAATAATTGTTGAATTGAATAAAATATTTTATACATTTTGATAAATGAATCTTTTGAAATGAAATAAATTAATAATTAATAAATCATTTTTTTTAAAGGAAATGTACAACAAAATGTAAACAAAGCAAGTCATTAACAACAACAAGAATGAAAATGTTAAACCCACAACCCCCACAACGCCCAGTCAACAGTCAACAATTTTTCAGTAAAGATACACCCACAACACCCCACCGCTCCCCCACCTGACAAAAGATCTATCTGTGGCCACCATTCCCACCGCCCCCCCTTCATCTTACCCCCAATTGTTTTTTTCCATGACCCCTATCCCTGCCCCTGCCCCTGTTGGGACCAATGCATTGTGCAGCAGGGCGCCTCAAGCGTTGCTACTGTAGGGGGGTGATGGTGGCAGCGCCTTATGTGGGGAATCTGGAGAAGTGGAAGGGTCTGAAGATCCATCTTTGGAGTTGGAATAATTAGTATGCTCCTGACTCCCAGGTGCTGTCAGCATTAGTGATATGACACCAGCGTTTGCCGCATGGCATCAACAGAATCCGCGGTTCGCCGCATCACTGCAATCAGTGCCGCCACGTCCTCCGATTGGCGTGCTGATAGCATGGCGATGTTCCTGGCTCGGCCATCAATTGCCTGGAGGAGCTCTCGATCAATGTTGACACTCGCTCTAGACAGTGCAACCAGGTCCAGGTCAGCATCTGCCTGTCGTCGAGCATGCCTCCCCTGTCGAATCAGCCTCTGTGGATTCGACACAGGGGCTGGAACACTCAGTGTACCCTGCTGCACAACACTTGGTCCCGATACTTCCTCCGAGCCAAATCCATAAAATGTGGATTCAGCTGAGGAAGAGGTGGTGACAGGTAGAACGGATCCTTCAGTCCCATTCACACTGCACCTCCCCCCACCCCTGCCACCCTGCAACATCCCCCAGACATGTTTGGCACATGAAACATCTTGAGGGGAGGTTAGAAAGTCACACGGTGTCATCGTCATCATCCTCCTCCATGGTCTCCCCTCTGGTCAAGACAACCTGTACAAGGATTGATGCTCCATGGGGCTCAGCATGTTCATGCGCCTGGGCAGCTAGAAAACATAATATGAGAGGTAAACAGAAAGAGAAGGGAAGGAGGGTCAGGGTGACATTTTAATGCTTACGTTACACAGGCATATGTAGAGGAGCAACACCACTGCATTAAATATCTCCGAGAGATGCTACATGCAATTAACATGAACAACATTTACAAAGACTGCAAGGCATTATAATAAGATTTCATGGTCCCAGCATTACATTAAATTACTTATCATTTATACATTATGTCCACATGACTCTCAATTACATGAATGCTGCACGACCCGGGGATTATGCGTGGCTTACGTGGTGCTAACACCAGATCAACACCCCCACGAGTGGCCGAGCGATCATGTGCCCATGTGTGGGCTGCGGCCCATTCCTCCAGGTCAGTGAGCTCTAGCTCTGCCAGCCCTCCTCCGGTGCGCCGACGCTTACTGCGATTGAATGCAATTTTTTTCTGCAAAGGTGACAATAGCATGGTATAAGCTAATTGCCCAGGTACCAGTACGGAGCACACAGATAGACATCATCGTTAGGATGCAATTGATGCATGATGAACACATCTTAGTACAGGAGAACAATGTAATAACATTGTTGATAGTAAATAATGCATGATAGCAAGCTTACCAAGAGTAACATTACAATGTGGCAGATTTACATTTTCAGTAATAAGTCAGTGCTTGATTAAAGTTATTAAAGTTATTACTTACTCTCGCAGCTGCAACAATGTCGTTCCAGCGCTTACGGCACTGGACTGGCCCCCGACAGACCTGGGCAACCGAGGACACCGTCTCAGCAATCTCTGCCCATATTCACTGGTACACAGCCAGGGTTGGTTTCCCACAACCACCCCGGGTCAATTGGGTCCAGCGTGCCTCCACTTTGTGGACCAAGGCAGCTTGGGCATCTATGGTGAAGCGTTTTGCTCTCTTCCTCCCTCCTATCTTAACTTCCACAATTAACTGATCCTCACTATCCATTATAATAAGTGACTTTTATCTTTTTTATTAATAAGAAACAGAGATGAGTGATTTTTCCTCGCATTATTAATAGGCAAGCAGTCTCCTTTATCTCTCTCTCTCTCTCTCTTCCTATCCCTTCCTCATCTGCACATGCGTGGGGTGACCCCTGACCCTGGAATAATGGAAAAAAGAAGGAAAAAAAGCACAAGCGCAGAAAGGCCGTTGCCAAGGATGCTGGCCTTACACTCGGAAAAATACCGCTCCCGCCCGATCACTACCGCTACCACTACCACCAGGGAAAAAACGGTGAAACTAGCGGCTTTGGATCTTAGAGGTACTCCGGCAGTATTGAAAAGTCGAGAATACCGCTGAGATATGGGCAGTAGAGGTAAAAGTGGAAAGTCTAGCCGTTAGTGATTTGTGAATCTGTATTCCCAGAATCTGCTCCTCTACCCCACTTAGACACTTTTTCCAAGGAGCATGTGGGCTCCTTATTCTTCCTAACAAAATATACCACTTCACACATCAATATTGAAGTTCATTTGCCAATTACCCGCCCATTCTGCAAGTTTATTAAAGTCTTCCTGTAATTTGTTGCAGTCCTCTGTATTAACTATACCCCCCGATTTGGTGTCAGTCCCAAATGTTGAAATTGCACTTCTGATTCCCGAGTCCAAATCATTTATGTAAATGGTGAACAACAGTAGTCCCAGCACTGATCCCTGTGGAACACCACTTCCCACCCTTTTCCAGTCTGAAGAATTACCTTTAACCCCTGTTTTCTGTTTTGTAGCAAGCTTGCCCTCCATTCTGCTACTTGTCCCATGACTCCACATGTTCTGACCTAAGTCACAAGTCTACTTTATCGAAATACTTTTGAAAATCCAAATATATTGCGCCTACTGAATTACCCTTGTCTCCCCTTTCTGTTACTTCTTCAAAGAATTAGGTTGGTGTCATGTTTTACATTTTTCAAATTATTACTTCCCATTCGACCCAATCCCACCTGTTCATGGGTTTTAAAATTACCCCTGACATTTCTGGGCTAGTTGGCCAGCTAACAATGCCACAGCAAACATGGGATTCTGTTGTTGATAGTATGAATGTTGTGCCCAGGACCTGGCATATTTACATTGAAATGCCGATTAAGTTGTTTGATTTGAAAGAATGCAGCAAGGTAAATCAGTTTCATTAATAAAAAGTAGCAAGGTAAAATAATAAACGTAGAGAAGATTATTCCACTAGTGAGGGAGTCCAAAACTATAAGATAGTCACTAGTAAATCCAATAAGGAATCCAGGATAAACTTATTTTCTCAAAAAGTCGTGAAAATGTGGAGCTCGTTACCACATGGAGTGGTTGAGGCAAATAGCATTGATGCATTTAAGAGAACACCACGGTGATAAACACCTGACAGAGAAAAGAATAGAAGGATATGTTGATAGGGTGAGATGAAACAAGGTAGGAAGAGGCGTGTGTGGAGCATTACTACTGCATAGACCTGTTGGGCCAAATGGCCTCTTTCTGTGCTGTACAATTCAATGCAATAGGCTATATCAGCTATTACAGCATCAAGAATATTTTGCTGTGCGCAGAACAAGTATCCACCACAAGGAATCTTAGTCAGGTTCGGCTACAAGTGTGATCACAAGTACCCCAAATCAGTTATTTCAGTAAATTAAGGTGGGACTGTTTCCTCTCTCACCAACTGGCATGTAGATATAATGACACAGACAAAGAATTTGGTCCTTGTAAGTGCTCCAAAGTGCATGCATGTCTTTCAAAATCCGGAGGAACCATATAGTAGGAAGCATGAATCAAGCTGCAATTGAGGGTAATAAGATAAAGATAAGAACAAAGAAGCAGACATCGTAGCTCAGACAGAAGGCTGAAGCCATCCATGGCCATGGCACTGTGCGTAGAATAAATGCTGATTCTTTCATAGAATCATAGAATCATCGAATGGTTACTGCACAGAAGGAGGCCATTCGGCCCGTCGAGCCTCTGTCGGCTCTCCCACTTCAACTAGTCCCACTCCCCTGCCCTTTCCTCGTAGCCCTGCAAATGTTTTGCTTTAGGTACTTATTGAATTCCCTTTTGAAAGCCACAATCAAATTTGCCTCCACCATCCTTTCAGGCAGCGCATTCCAGATCTTAACCACTCACTGTGTAAAAAGGTTTTCCTCATGTTGCCTTTGGTTCTTCTGTCAATCACATTAAACCTGTGTCCTCTGGTTCTCGACCCTTCTGGCATTGGGAACAATTTCTCTCCGTCTACTCTCTCTGGACCCCTCATGATTTTGAACACCTCTATCAAATCACCTCTCAACCGCCTCTAATCTGAGGAGAACAATCCCAGCTTCTCCAGCCTATCCAAACAACTGAAGTCCCTCATCCCTGAAACCCTTCTTGTAAATCTTTTCTGCATCCTCTCTAAAGCCTTCACATCCTTTCTAAAGTGCAGTGACCAGAATTGGACACAATGCTCCAGTTGAGGCCGAACCAGTGTTTTATAAAGATTCATCATTACTTTCTTGTTTTTGTACTGTATGCCTCTATTTATGAAGCTCAGTATCCTATTTGTTTTCTTTCTCAACCTGTCCTGCCACCTTCAACAATGTTTGCACATATACCCCAAGGTCTTTCTGTTCCTGCAACCCCTTTAGAATTGTACCCTTTAGTTTATATTGCCTCTCTTTATTCTTCCTCCTAGAACATGTCTGTCATGTATGTAGACCATGTATACTAACTGTATAGTCACATAAAGTGTGCCACCAGAGGGCACTGCGGTGGGAGACCAGAGGGTCACCTGCATAGGTGTGCAGGGCCCAGTATAAAAGGCTGCCCACCATACTTGTGCCTCACTCTGGAGTTGCAATAAATGGGACTAAGGTCACAACAGCTCAAGAACAATACTAGACCTCGTGGAGTCATTCACAAGAGTATTAAAGACATAACAACTGGCGACGAGATTACAAACTTTCACCCAAAAATGACGAACGTTGGTGCATTAGAAAAGTTCTCAGAGGGTGAAGATTGGGAAGCCTTTACAGAGCAGCTCATAGAAAAATGGACATAGAAACATAGAAAATAGGTGCAGGAGTAAGCCATTCGGCCCTTCAAGCCTGCACCAACATTCAATATGATCATAGCTGATCATGCAACTTCAGTACCCTATACCTGCTTTCTCTCCATACCCCTTGATCCCTTTAGCCATAAGGGTCACATCTAACTTCCTTTTGAATATATCTAACGGACTGGCCTCAACAACTTTCTGTGGTAGAGAATTCCACAGGTTCATAATTCTCTGAGTGAAGAAGTTTCCCAGCATTTCGGTCCTCAATGGCTTACCCCTTATCCTTAGACTGTGACCCCTGCTTCTGGACTTCCCCAACATCAGGAACATTCTTCCTGCATCTAACCTATCCAATCCTGTCAGAATTTTATATGTTTCTATGAGATCCCCTCTCATTCTTCTAAATTCCAGTGAATATAAGCTTGGTCGATCCAATCTTTCTTCATATGTCAGTCCTGCCATCCCAGGAATCAGTTTGGTGAACCTTCGCTGCACTCCCTCAATAGCAAGAATGTCCTTCCTCAGATTAGGAGACCAAAACTGTGCACAATATTCAAGGTGTGGCCTCACCAAGGCCCTGTACAACTGCAGTAAGACTTCACTTATCCTGTACTCAAATCCTCTCGCTATGAAGGCCAACATGCCATTTGCCTTCTTCACCACCTGCTGTACCTGCATGCCAACGTTCAATGACTGATGTACCATGACACCCAGGTCTCGTTGCACCTCCCTTTTTCCTAATTTGTCACCATTCAGATAATATTCTGCCTTCCTGTTTTTGCCACCAAAGTGGATAACCTCACATTTTTCCACATTATACTGCATCTGCCATACATTTGCCCACTCATCTAACCTGTCCAAGTCACCCTGCAGCCTTTTAGCATCCTCCACACAGCTCACACTGCCACCCAGTTTAGTGTCAGCTGCAAACCTGGAGATAGTACATTCAATTCCTTCATCCAAATCATTAATGTATATTGTAAATAGCTGGGGTCCCAGCACTGAACCTTGCGGTACCCCACTAGTCACTGCCTGCCATTCTGAAAGGGACCCGTTTAGTTCTACTCTTTGCTTCCTGTCTGCCAACCAGTTCTCTATCCACATTAATACCATGTGCTTTAATTTTACACACTAATCTCTTGTGTGGGACCTTGTCAAAAGCCTTTTGAAAGTCCAAATACACCACATCCACTGGTTCTTCCTTATCCTCAAAAAATTCTAGGAGATTTGTCAAGCATGATTTCCCTTTCATAAATCCATGCTGACTTGGACCGATCCTGTCACTGCTTTCCAAATGTGCTGCTATTACATCTTTAATAATTGATTCCAACATTTTATCCACTATTGATGTCAGGCTAACCAGTCTATAATTCCCTATTTTCTATCTCCCTCCTTTTTTAAAAAGTGGAGTTACAGTAGCTACCCTCCAATCCATAGAAACTGATCCAGAGTTTATAGAATGTTGGAAAATTATCACCAATGCATCCACTATTTCTAGGGCCATTTGCTTAAGTACTCTGGGATGCAGACTATCAGGCCCTGGGGATTTATCGGCCTTCAATCCCATCAATTTCCCTAACACAATTTCCTGACTAATAAGGATTTGCTTCAGTTCCTCCTTCTCGCTAGACCCTTGGTCCACTAGTATTTCCGGAAGGTTATTTGCGTCCTCCTTAGTGCAGTCAGAACCAAAGTATTTGTTCAATTGTTCTGCCATTTCTTTGTTCCCCATTATAAATTCACCTGATTCTGACTGCAAGGGACCTACATTTGTCTTCACTAATCTTTTTTTCTTCAAATATCTACAGAAGCTTTTGCAGTCAGTTTTTATGTTCCCTGCTCTCCTAATTAAACCCTTTGTCCTCCTCTGCTGAGTTCTAAATTTCTCCCAGTACTCAGGTTTGCTGCTTTTTCTGGCCAATTTATATGCTTCTTCCTTGGTTTTAAAACTATCCCTAATTTCCCTTGTTAGCCACAGTTAAGCCACCTTCCCCATTTATTTTTACGCCAGACAGGGATGGACAATTGTTGAAGGTCACCCATGTGATCTTTAAATGTCTGCCATTGCCTATCCACCGTCAAGCCTTTAAGTATCATTCGCCAGTCTATCCTAGCTAATTCACGTGTTATACCATCGAAGTTACCTTTCCTTAAGTTCAAAACCCTAGACTCTGAATTAACTGTGTCACTCTCTATCTTAATAAAGAATTCTACCATATTATGGTGACTTTTCCCCAAGTGGCCCAACACAACAAGATTGCTAATTAATCCTACCTCATTGCACAACACCCAGTCTAGGATGGTCAGCTCTCGAGTTGGTTGCTCGACATATTGGTCTAGAAAACCATCCCTTATACACTGCAGGAAATCCTCCTCCACTGTATTGCTACCAGTTTGGTTAGCTCAATCTATTTGTAGATTAAAGTCACCTATGATAACTGCTGTACCTTTATTGCACACATCCCTAATTTCATGTTTGATGCCATCCCGTACCTCACTATTACTGTTTGGTGGTCTGTACACAACTCCCACTAGTGTTTTCTGCCCTTTGGTGTTCCACAGCTCTACCCATACAGATTCCACATCATCCAAGCTAATGTCCTTCCTTACTATTGCGTTAATCTCCTCTTTAACCAGCAATGCTATCCCACCTCCTTTTCCTTTCTGTCTATCCTTCCTCAATATTGAATACCCCTGGATGTTAAGTTCCCAGCCTTGGTCACCCTGGAGCCATGTCTCCATAATCTCAATCACATCATATCCATTAACAGCTATCTGTGCAGTTAATTCATCCACTTTATTACAAATGCTCCTCGCATTGAGACACAGAGCCTTCAGGCTTGTTTTTTTTAAACACTCTTTGTTCTTTTAGAATTAAGTTGTACTGTGGCCCTTTTTGATTTTTGCCTTTGATTTCTCTGCCCTCCACTTTTCCTTATCTCCTTTCTACCTTTTGCTTCTGCCCCCATTTTACTTCCCTCTCCCTCCCTGCATAGATTCCCATCCCCCTGCCATATTAGATTAAACCCTCCCCAACAGCCCAACAGCAAACACTCTCCCTAGGACATTGGTCCTGGTCCTGCCCAGGTGCAGACCATCTGGTTTGTATTGCTCCCACCTCCCCCAGAACCGGTTCCAATGTCCCAGGAATTTGAATCCCTCCCTCCTGCACCATTCCTCAAGCCATATCACAGCTATCCTGCTATTTCTCCTCTGACTAGCACGTGGCACTGGTAGCAATCCTGATCGTATGACCTTTGAGGTCCTACTTTTTAATTTAACTCCTTGCTCTCTCAATTCAGCTTGTAGGACCTCATCTCGTTTTTTACCTATATTGCTGGTACCTATATGCACCACGACAAGTGGCTGTACACCCTCCCCCTCCAGAATGCCCTGCAGCCGCTCCGAGACATCCTTGACCCTTGTGCCAGGGAGGCAACATAACATCCTGGATTCTCGATTGCAGCCGCAGAAACGTCTATCTATTCCCCTTACAATAGAATCCCCCACCACTTTTGCTCTCCCACTCTTTTTCCTGCCCTCCTGTGCAGGAGAGCCACCCCTGGTGCCATGAACTTGGGTGCTGCTGCCTTCTCCTGACGAGCCATCTCCTCCATCAGTTCCAAAGTAGTATATCTGTTTTGGAGGGAGATGACTACAGGGGACCCCTTCACTACCTTCCTACTCGTGCTCTGCCTGATGGTCACCCATTCCCTATCTGCCTTTGTAACCTTTACCTGCGGTGTGACCAACTCACTAAATGTGCTATTCACGACATCCTCAGCATCGCGGACACTCCTGAGTGAATCCATGTGCAGCTCCAGTGTCGCAATGCGGTCTGACAGGAGCTGCAGCTGGATACACTGGAAGTGTCCCTGATTTCATACATAGCACAGCAGGAGCATGACACTGGCCATGACTTAACCCTTAAATTAACTTAATTTGACAACAATGCCAAATGTTACCTATTGATAAGAAGAAAAAGATAAAATACTCACCAATCCACCAGCCAATCACTTACCTGCTTGACTGTGAGATCACACTTCAATTTCTTTTTACTTCTTTGTTTACTTTCTGCCCATGCTGCTGCTGGCCTCCTCCCGACTGCCGCTGCTCCAAGCTGCCGCTGCCCTTTGTAGTCCCGCTCCCACTCCCGCTCCGCTCCTGCGATGCTGGCCTCCTCCCGACTGCCGCTGGAAGAGGAGTCAGCAGATGGCTGTGAATCCAGCGCGTATTACGAAGAGATGACTAGAGAGGCAGCTCAGTCCCAGGATGAAGTGTATGGAGTATATACCTGCACCACAGATTGTCCTCCATTGACAATGGAAGTCAAGCTAAATGGCGTTCCAGTCTTCATGGAAGTGGACACAGGGGCGAGTCAGTCAGCAATGAGCCAGGAAGCCTTTGAGAGACTATGGAATGATCAAGCTGAATGACCCAAGCTGGTCTCGGTTCAGGCAAAGCTGCGCACTTACACCAAGGAACTGATATCAGTTGTTGTTGATAGTGCGGATGTTAATGTATCCCATGATGGTGCGGTGCACAATTTACCATTGTGGATTGTTTCAGGGGATGGACCAATGCGACTTGGAAGAAGATGGATGGGGAAGATTCATTGGAATTGGGAAGACTTGATCCCTCCAGCAATCAACGTCCCCCCTGCTCAGAGGCAGAACAAGCCTCCACCTTTGTTTGGACCAGGCACCAGAGAGCAGATCCACGCAGCCCCCGAGGCACAGACCGCTCATCACAACTGCGTGGCGATGATCCAGCCGAGACAACCCAAATGTACCTTCCCGGTTTCAGTGGCAGGACTCCTGGGGAGGAAGATTTGATCCGAGGACATCTTCCCAGATTCAGTGGCAGAATCCCTGGGAAAGAAGATCGCGGCAGTCAACATCATGGACCGGGAAAAGATGGCGTCCAAACCACGAGGTGCAGCGCTAATGGAGCAATGACATGTGGTTCCACACAAGGAAGATGATTGGGGTAAAAGTAGTAAGGCCATTTTAAAGGAGGCCAGCAACCCGCCATTTTTGAATGGACTGCTTGAAATTGGTAACCCATGTAAAAGTCCAGCTGTAACAAGCAAAATGATGTTGAGCGATGTCGGTTTCAAATTGCAATCAGCCCATGTAGCGGGTGAACACCTAATGGTTGTATACAGGTCAAGCGGTCTACCCAATGATGTAGCCTGCATCACCGGGACCAGAACGATGTATCATAAAGTGTCCACACAGCTGACAGAAGTAGACAAGCCGCAGAGTAAGTGATCCCCAGAGAGCAGAGGCATCGGTAGCGATACCCTGCCTCAGATCGGTTGAACATTGCAGGCACCCGATGGCATGAACCGCCATGGGCCAGAGACTGTAAACTGCGCCAATGCTCACAGTCGGCTACCATTGCCCACCACCCCAGTGGAAAAGGCGCAGCCCACAAACCCACTCGCCAGCACGGCAATGCCCAAGAGTGAAGGGTCACCCGCAACAGCACACGGGGTAGCCTGGAGGAGGAATTCATAGAATGCATACGGGATTGTTTCTTAGAACAGTATGTTACAGAACCTACAAGGGAGCAAGCTATCTTAGATCTGGTCCTGTGTAATGTGACAGGAAAAATAAACGATCTCCTAGTAAAAGATCCTCTCGGAATGAGTGATCACAGTATGGTTGAATTTGTAATACAGATTGAGGGTGAGGAAGTTGTGTCAGAAATGAGCGTACTATGCTTAAACAAAGGGGACTACTGTGGGATGAGGGCAGAGTTGGCTAAAGTAGATTGGAAACACAGACTAAACGGTGGCACAATTGAGGAACAGCGGAGGACTTTTAAGGAGCTCTTTCATAGTGCGCAACAAAAATATATTCCAGTGAAAAAGAAGGGTGGTAAGAGAAGGGATAACCAGCCGTGGATAACCAAGGAAATAAAGGAGAGTATCAAATCAAAGACCGATGCGTATAAGGTGGCCAAGGTTAGTGGGAAACTAGAGGATTGGGAACATTTTAAACAACAGCAAAGAATGACTAAAAAAGCAATAAAGAAGGGAAAGATAGATTACGAAGGTAAACTTGCGCAGAACATAAAAACAGACAGTAAAAGCTTTACAGATATATATAAAACGGAAAAGAATGACTAAAGTAAATGTTGGTCCCTTGGAAGATGAGAAGGGGGATTTAATAATGGGAAATGTGGAAATGGCTGAGACTTTAAACAATTATTTTGCTTCGGTCTTCACAGTGGAAGACACAAAAACCATGCCAAAAATTGCTGGTCACAGGAATATGGGAAGGGAGGACCTTGAGACAATCACTATCACTAGGGGGATAGTGCTGGACAGGCTAATGGGACTCAAGGTAGACAAGTCCCCTGGTCCTGATGAAATGCATCCCAGGGTATTAAAAGAGATGGCGGAAGTTATAGCAGATGCATTCGTTATAATCTACCAAAATTCTCTGGACTCTGGGGAGGTACCAGCGGATTGGAAAGCAGCTAATGTAACGCTTCTGTTTAAAAAAGGGGGCAGACAAAAGGCAGGTAACTATAGGCCGGTTAGTTTAACATCTGTAGTGGGGAAAATGCTTGAAACTATCATTAAGGAAGAAATATCGGGACATCTAGATAGGAATAGTGCAATCAAGCAGACGCAGCATGGATTCATGAAGGGGAAATCATGTTTAACTAATTTACTAGAATTCTTTGAGGATATAACGAGCATGGTGGATAGAGGTGTACCGATGGATGTGGTGTATTTAGATTTCCAAAAGGCATTCGATAAGGTGCCACACAAAAGATTACTGCAGAAGATAGAGGTACGCGGAGTCAGAGGAAATGTATTAGCATGGATCGAGAATTGGCTGGCGAACAGAAAGCAGAGAGTCGGGATAAATGGGTCCTTTTCGGGTTGGAAATCGGTGGTTAGTGGTGTGCCACAGGGATTGGTGCTAGGACCACAACTGTTTACAATATACATAGATGACCTGGAAGAGGAGACAGAGTGTAGTGTAACAAAATTTGCAGATGACACAAAGATTAGTGGAAAAGTGGGTTGTGTAGAGGACACAGAGAGGCTGCAAGGCGATTTGGATAGGTTAAGCGAATGGGCTAAGGTTTGGCAGATGGAATACAATGTCGGAAAGTGTGAGGTCATCCACCTTGGGAAAAAAATCAGTAAAAGGGAATATTATTTGAATGGGAGAAATTACAACATGCTGAGGTACAGAGGGACCTGGGGGTCCTTGTGCATGAAACTCTTTTTGGAGTTCATCTGTAGAATGGTAGAGTCTCCCTCCTTCCACACTGGATGTTTGTTGGTCTTTCCCCCTCTCTCCAACTCTTTGTAGAAATGGTAAGATGTTAAAAGTGTTCTATTCTCCTCCTCTCCCTCTGGGTGAAAGTTGGTGGTGAAGCCCCTTCCTTCCTTCTCTTCCTGGGCTGGTCTCAGGGCTCTCCAGGCAGGAGCAAAAGTTGGTAGCTCCTCTCCTCACTGCAGCTCAGCTCCTACTGTGCAGAACACGCCTCCACTGCTCCACAATTGGTCCTTGTGCATGAAACTCTTTTTGGAGTTCACCTGCAAAAACATAAAACATTAAACGGTGCCACCCGACCTGGGTGACACTCCAGACATTTACAAGGCCCTTTTTTTCCCCCCCTTTTTTTTGTTTTATTTTGTGTTTTTCTTTTTTTTGGTTTTTTTTTTGGGCACTAAAATCACAATTTTCCCCAGTGCCCCCTATAAAAGGGAAGGGGGACACTAAAAGCACCGGCAATTAAAACAAATTAAACTTAGAAACGTAAAATCAAATTAAAATTTGGTTGCCGGGCGTGATGATGCACTCCAGTCCCTCCGGTGCCCACCTCTCGCGGAAGGCCGCGAGCGTACCGGTGGACACCGCGTGCTCCATCTCCAAGGACACCCTGGACCGGATGTAAGAGCGGAAGAGAGGCAGGCAGTCAGGTTGAACGACCCCCTCGACCGCCCGCTGCCTGGACCGGCTGATGGCACCCTTGGCCGTGCCCAGGAGCAGTCCTACGAGGAGGCCTTCGGACCTACCCGCTCCCCTCCGCACAGGGTGCCCAAAGATCAGGAGAGTGGGACTGAAGTGCAGCCAGAATTTCAGGAGCAGCCCCTTCAAATAATAAAACAGGGGCTGCAACCTTGTGCATTCCATAAAAACATGGAACACGGACTCTTCCAGACCGCAGAAATTGCAGGCGGCCTGGGAGTCCGTGAACCGGCTTAAAAATTTGTTGCACGGCACTGCTCCGTGCACCACCCTCCAGGCCAAGTCCCCGATGAATCGTGGGAGGACCCCTGCGTAGAGTGCCCTCCATCGGGGACCCCCGCCTCCTCCGGACGGCAAGATGGTACGCCATGGCGTGTCCGGACGGCCGGCGAGGATGGCAAAGTTGAGGGTGTGCAGGAGCAGCCCGTACAGGAAACCCCTCCGCGCGGAACTGAAAGGCACGGAGGGGATTTCCCCGAGGCGGCTCAAGTTGTGAGGCGCTGGCCCCCGAGGGAGGTTCTCCTTGTGCATGAAACTCTTTTTGGAGTTCACCTGCAAAATATAAAACATTAAACGGTGCCACCCGACCTGGGTGACACTCCAGACATTTACAAGGCCCTTTTTTTTTTCCCCCCCTTTTTTTTTTGTGTTTTTCTTTTTTTGGTTTTTTTTTTGGGCACTAAAATCACAATTTTCCCCAGTGCCCCCTATAAAAGGGAAGGGGGACACTAAAAGCACCAGCAATTAAAACAAATTAAACTTAAAAACATAAAATCAAATTAAAATTTGGTTGCCGGGCGTGATGATGCACTCCAGTCCCTCCGGTGCCCACCTCTTCCTTGTGCATGAATCCCAAAAAGTTAGTTTGCAGGTGCAGCAGGTAATCAGGAAGGTGAATAGAATGTTGGTCTTCATTGCGAGAGGGATGGAGTACAAAAGCAGGGATGTCCTGCTGCAACTGTATAGGGTATTGGTAAGGCCGCACCTGGAGTACTGCGTGCAGTTTTGGTCACCTTACTTAAGGAAGGATATACTGGCTTTGGAGGGGGTACAGAGATGATTCACTAGGCTGATTCCGGAGATGATGGGGTTAACTTATGATGATAGATTGAGTAGACTGGGTCTTTACTTGTTGGAGTTCAGAAGGATGAGGGGTGATCTTATCGAAACATTTAAAATAATGAAAGGGATAGACAAGATAGAGGCAGAGAGGTTGTTTCCACTGGTCAGGGAGACTGGAACTAGGGGGCACAGCCTCAAAATATGGGGGAGCCAATTTAAAACCGAGTTGAGAAGGAATTTCTTCTCCCAGAGGGTTGTGAATCTGTGGAATTCTCTGCCCAAGGAAGCAGTTAAGGATAGCTCATTGAATGTATTCAAGTCACAGATAGATAGATTTTTAACCAATAAGGGAATTAAGGGTTATGGGGAGTGGGCGGGTAAGTGGAGCTGAGTCCACAGCCAGATGAGCCATGATCTTATTCAATGGCAGAGCAGGCTCGAGGGGCTAGATGGTCTACTCCTGTTCCTAATTCTTATGTTCTTATGTTCTTATTTTCTCTGAATGGGACCTGGACCAGCCAGAATCCCAAACTAGAGAGTACTCACAATGGGTGCCCTCAAGGAAAGCGAGTCAGCCGTCCCCTGCGAACTGCTAAACAAGACGAGGCAGCCCCATTGTCACTTAGACAATACGTTCACTCGGTCAGACCGCTTCCCAGGGAGCAGCAGCGATACTGTGCAAATGAAAAGGACAGGGAGGTCACAGACATATCAGCTGTCTTTGGGCCTGCCCGACATTAGGAGTAACAGCAAGAGCCCTGAGCTCCGGCAACTCGAGCAAAATTAGCTCACCTCATTTACAGACCCACTAGCATGGGGCGCTGCGCTGCCACTAGATGACCCGGATCTCATCCGGCTGTGCTGGAACTAGATTGTACTTGTGTACCTGTACTGATATACCTGTACTGATCATGTAAATGTACCACACAAAAAGAAACACAACTGTAATCCACCCAACAAATGTACCAAGATGTAAATATAAAACCCATGTGATGAACTTGAATGCAACTTGCATGTAACGAGCCATTAGCATAATCTCTGTGTGGGGGGGAGAATGGAGTAGTCATGGATTCACAACCAGAAACCACGGGGACCTCCACTGGCAACAAATCTCACTACCAACCCACCCAAACTAGAAGCGACCCTCCAATGGTCAACGAGGAAGAGCAAAGCCCAGGTCACCATCAATGTATGAGTCAATTTGCATTAACGATTTGGGGGAAAGTGACGTCATGTATGTAGACCATGTATACTAACTGTATAGTCACATAAGGTGTGCCACCAGAAGGCACTGCGGTGGGAGACCTGAGGGTCACCTACATAGTGTGCAGGGCCCAGTATAAAAGGCTGCCCACCATGCTTGTGCCTCACTCTGGAGTTACAATAAATGGGACTAAGGTCACAACAGCTCAAGTACAATGCTAAACCTCATGGAGTCATTCATAAGAGTATTAAAGACATAACAGTATCATTTTGCATTTTTCTGCATTATATTTCATCTGCTACATATCCACCCATTCCACCAGCCTATCCATATCCTCTTGAACTCTATCACTATCCTCCTCACTGTTCAGTATACTTCCAAGTTTTGTGTCATCTGCACATTTTGAAATTGTGTCCTGTACTCTCAAGTCCAAGTCATTAACATATATCAAGAAGTCCTAGTACTGACCCCTGGAGAACCCCACTGTGTACCTTCTTCCAGTCCGATAAGCAAATGTTCACCACTACTCTCTTGATGACTTCAATGCCAGAGTCGGAAAGGACACTGACCTCTGGGGAGGTGTGATCAGCAGAGAGGAGGTAGGGAAAGCCAACTCCAATGGCACCCTCCTCCTGACGAAATGTTTAGAACACGGCCTAGTCATAACTAATACCCTGTTCCATCAGAAGGACAAATATAAAGCTTCATGGCAACACCTTCACTCCACGCACTAGCATCTGCTAGACTACGTCATCGTCTGAGCGAGGGACCGCAAAGATGTGCACATCACCCGCGCCATGACAGGAGCTGACAACTGCTGGACTGCCTCATTCACTCTGTCATCACCATCAACATTGCCCCAAAACAGTGATGACAACAGAAGCAATGCCGCAGAAAAATCAACGCCAGTGCACTCAAAGATCCTGCAAAGAAAGCCCTATTCAGCCAGTGACTTGCTACCAATCTGATGACTCCCAGTAACCCCGAGACGCAAAGTGTCCACAGTGCCTGGTCTGCCCTCAAGGCTTCCATAATCAGCATCTGTGAAGAGACGCTCGGTCACTCGACCAGGAAACACCAAGACTGGTTCAACGAGAACGACCAGGAGATCCAGAAGCAAACGCAAGGCATTCTTGGACTGGAAGCAGCAACACAACTCAAGGGCAAGAAAGCAGCTCTACAGATGTCAGAAGGTCGAGTCCATCAGAAAACCCATGTCCTTTCACCCTTTCTTTGCAGGAGAAGCTGACCTTCAATAGGAAACAGTGCAAAAGCACTGGCCAAACATTTCCTCTCCTCGTCCTGGAGGCACTGAGATTAGTTGTAGCACCCCCAATGTTGCCCCAATTCAGATCACTGATTGAATCGCGGACCTTGGTCTATTTGAATCAGTGCTTTTGGCTATTGACAATCAGGGGAGCTCGAAAGAGCATCTCTAAA
Source organism: Pristiophorus japonicus (assembly GCF_044704955.1). Taxonomy (NCBI): domain Eukaryota; kingdom Metazoa; phylum Chordata; class Chondrichthyes; family Pristiophoridae; genus Pristiophorus; species Pristiophorus japonicus. Next base: position 451,000,148 of record NC_091977.1, on the reverse strand, counting down.
TCTTAATGAAGAAAATGGAATGAAAGCAGAAAGTGAATGGAAGATGGCAGATTTCATATCAAACCTGTGCATTTGTGTCCGATTTATCTCTAAAACATTGGCTTGTAAGCTACCAATGAAATGGTGATGTACATTGTACATTAAGGAATGAATAGTTTAGTCTCCATCTGTCAAGTCTAGCTTAAGAATGCTGTCTAGTTATACTTAGGAAATGGCAAACCTTCACCACTATTAAAGGGCAGCTTCATCCTAATATATCATTATGGATAAGCTGAAAGGTTACTTGCTGTTTTAAATCGATGTTACCCAAACCCAAATGAGCACAGCTGCTGCAGAAAAACTTCATCAGAGGAAACATCCAGAATTCAGCAGATTTTTAACATTTCTTCTGTAAAAATGCTCTTGATGTTTTGATGCTACTGTTTGGGGCTAGAAAAAAAACATGTTGGGGTCGAACTTTTCCTCTTAATGCCCTGATTTGTGATGGTGATGGGACGGCAGAGGCCAGGAAATCCAGCAAAAACAAGTTCTGCCAGATACCCACTGTTTTTTGGGCCCCACTGAATCTTCAGGCTGGGCGTAGGATAGGCATATGAAGCTCCCAATTGAAGGAGGCCTTAATTATGTATAAGGCAGCCTGTGGGTGCAGTGGAAGCCAAGTTCACAGTTTTCCCAGTGAAACCTGGCAGGAAGGAGGCCTTGGGAAGAAGGGCCACCAAAAGGCCTGCAGATTTTACAGGGGAGGGTTTTGGCAGATTTTACAGGTAAAGGCCATTCTTGAACTTTTATTTTGTTATTTTCCAGATGGCACTTAGGCTTTCGGAAGCCCTTGTATTACATGTAATTACTTTTTTTTTGCACTGAGCTCCCTTCATCGGCGTCAGTGGGTTTGTCAATAAGGATCTTCCAAGCTGACATATTCAAAGAAACAGAAGGAGTTGTGGAGGGTTAACTGGCAGGTTGCTTGAGCATTGCAGGGAGAGATAGAATACCTTACTTTGGCAGGCACTGTATTGGTAGAGGCGCTCTTACCAAAGGAACCTGTGCCAGCAGACCTTGAGTAACATCACAATCAGATGTGAATGCCTGAGAAATTATTCTGCTGGAAGATTTCTTCAGAAGTACTCGAATCAAGCATGTCATAGTATAACATGAAAGAAGGATGAGTACGAAAATAGGAGGATAGAGCAGACGAATGCATGACTGGAAAGATGATGCAGGCAGAAGGGCTTTATATTCCTAAGGCATTGGGACCATTTATGGGGGAGGTGGGATCTGTATAAGTTTGACGGGTTGCACTTTAACAGAGCCAGGACCAGTATCCTCGCAGGAGGGTTTGCTAGTGCTGTTGGGGATGGTTCAAACTTGCTTGGTAGGGGGATGGGAAGCGGAGAATAGATTCAGTGGGGAGAGAAGCAAAGCTGGAATTGGGCAGCAGAAAAATAGAAATTGAATTTGGAAGCCAGAGGAAACAAGGGCTGGAAATAGGCAACAAGGGAGTTTGGCATCATTAAATGGTATATACTTCAATACAAGAAGTATAGGGAATAAAGCAGATGAGCTGAGAGCACAGAATAGACACTTGGCAGTATGATATTATAGCTATTACTGAGACATGGCTGAAGGAAGGGCAGGTATGGCAGCTCATCATTCCTGGTTACAGGGTTTTCAGATGGAATAGTGAGGGGGGTAGAAAAGGAGGCGGGGTCACAGTATTAATTAAAGAAACAATTACAGCTGTGAGAAGGGATGACATGTTAGAGGGGTTATCAAACGAGGCCATATATGTTGAATTGATGAACAAAAAAGGGATGATCATAATGCTGGGAGTGTATTATAGACCCCCAAACAGTCAGAGGGAGATAGAAGAACAAATATGTGGGCAAATTGCTGTGAAGTGCAAAAACTACAGAGCTGTAATAGTGGGGGATTTCAACTACCCTAATATTAACTGGGGCAAACACTTGCAAGTGGTACAGAGGGAGTGGAATTCCTAAAAAGCATTCAGGAGAACTTCTTTAGCCAGTACGTAACAAGCCCAACAAGAGAGGGGGCAGGTCTGGACTTGGTTTTGGGGAATGAAGTGAGGCAGGTGGAAGTGGTATCAGTGGGAGAGCATTATGGTGCTAGTGATCATAATTCAGAAAGATTTAGGGTAGTTATGGAAAAGGATAAAGGTGGACCAGGTATAAAGACTCTCAACTGGGGTAAAGCCAATGTTGCTGAGCTGAGATGGGATTTGGCCAAGGTTGACTCAAAACGGATACTTGATGGTAAATCAGTGTCAGAGCAGTGGGAGGCATTCAAGGAAAGGATCTTGAAGGTACAGAGCAAGTATGTTCTAATAAAAAGTAAGGGTGGGGCTAACAAATCTAGAGATCTCTGGATGTCAAGGGACATACAGGGTAAGATAAAGAAAAAAAGGTAGCTTATGACAGATACCAAGAACTCGACACTGCAGAAACTCTAGAGGAGTATAAGAAGTGCAGGGATGCAATTAAAAAAGATATCAGGAAAGCATAGAGAGAGCATGAAAGAATGTTGGCAAGTAAAATCAGGGAAAACACAAAGATGTTTTACAAATGCATTAAGAGTAAGAGGATAATTAGAGAAAGAGTGGGGCCTATTAGAGACCATAAAGGAAATTTGTGGGTGGAGGCGGGTATGATTCTTAATGAATACTTTGCATCTTTTTTCACTAAAGAGAGGGGCGATGCACACTATGCAATGAGGGAGGAGGAGTGTGAAATATTAGATGAGAAAAATATAGTGAGAGAGGAAGTATTAAGGGGCTTAGCAGCTTTGAAAGTTGATAAATCGACAGGCCCGGATAAAATGTATCCCAGGCTGTTAAGAGAAGCAAAAGAGGAAATAGCAGAGGCTCTGACCATCATTTTCCAGTCCTCTCTGGCTGCAGGTGTGGTGCCAGAGGACTGGGGGACCGCTAATGTTGTACATTTGTTGAAAAAGGGAGAAAGGGATAGACCGAGTAATTACAAGCCAGTCAGCCTAACCTCAGTGGTGGGAAAATTATTAGAAAAAATCCTGAGGGACAGGATGAATCTTCATTTGGAAATACATGGATTAATCAAGGACAGTCAGCATGGATTTGTTAAGAGAAGGTCATATCTGTCTAACTTGATTGAATTTTTTGAGGAGGTAACAAGGAGGGTCACTGAGTGTAGTGCATTTGATGTAATGTATATGGATGTAAGCTTTTGATAAGGTCTCACATGGCAGACTAGTCATGAAAGTAAAAGCCCATGGGATCCAGGGCAAAGTGGCAAGTTGGATCCAAAATTGGCTCAGAGGCACAAAACAAAGCATAATGGTTGATGGGTATTTTTGTGACTGAAAGGCAATATCCAGCGGGGTTCCGCAGGGCTGAGTGCTGGGGCCCTTGCTTTTTGAGGTATATATCAATGACCTGGACTTGAATTTTGTGGGTATGATTAAGAAGTTTGTGGATGACACTAAAATAGGCTGTGTGGTTGACAATGAAGAAGAAAGTTGCAGACTACAGGAGGATATCAATGTATTGGTCAGGTGAGCAGAACAGTGGCAAATGGAATTCAATCCAGAGAAGTGTGAGGTAATGCATTTGGGGAGGTCTATCAAGGCAAGGGAATACACATTAAATGGTACGACACTGAAAAGTGTAGAGGAATAAAGGGACCTTGGGGTGCAGGTCCAAAGATCCCTGAAGGTAGCAGGCCAGATGGAAAAGATTTTTAAGAAGGCATATGGAATACTTGCCTTAATTAGTCGAGGCATGGAATACAAGAACAAGGAGGTTATGCTTGAACTGTATAAAACACTGGTTAGGCTGCAGCTGGAGTACTGTGTGCAGTTTTGGTCACCACATTACAGGAAAGGCGTGATTGCACTAGAAAGGGTGCAGAGGAGATTTACAAGAATGTTGCCTGGACTGGAGAATTTTGGCTATGAGGAAAGGTTAGAGATGCTGGGTCTGTTTTCTTTGGAACAGAGGAGGCTGAGGGGAGACCTGACTGAGGTGTATAAAATTATGAGGGGCCTGGATAGAGTGGATAGGAAGGACCTGTTTCCCTTGGTGGGAGGGGGCAACAACCAGGGGGCATAGATTTAAAGTAATTGGAGGGAGGTTTAGAGGAGATATGAAGAGAAATGTCTTCACTCAGTGTGTGGTAGGGGTCTGGAACCCATTGCCTGAAAGGGTGACAGAGGCAAAAGCCTTCACCACATTGAAAAAATACTTGGATGTGCACTTAAAGGGCTGGAATTTCAGTTTTGCAGTTTTCGGGGCGAAAACGGAGGCGGGGCAGGAAAGTTACCGGCCGGGAAAAGTCTGCGCCCTGGGGAGAAATTGTTGCCATCTGGGCTCTGCGCAACGCGAAGGGACGGGTTATATGACTTTCATGGCACAAAAATGGGAACCTCGCCAACTAAAGTGTAGGGCCAGGAGCGCTCCAAGAGAGGCCTTGGGGGAAGGAAAAAGCCCCCCAAAATTTCAAAAAACATTGCCAATGCCACCACAACACAAATGGCTAAAATAAATAAAAGAATAAAAACTCGCACTTACCCTTTCTGCGCTTTACCTACCTCACCTGGCTGGACTGCTCTGGTTTACCTGGCAGTCATTGTGGGGCACGCTTCGGGGTGTATGGGTCGGGTGCAAGTCAAACCTGGTGTCACGAGAGGTGCTACACATCCGGTGCAGTTCTTCCCGGCAGTGCTGCTAAGCGCCACCGCAAAACCCGACCCGAAGCTCCCGACGGGGTGCAGGAGACCTCACCGCCCCATTTCGCGCACCACCGGGGAAAAATCCGGAGCACAAAGGTCCTGAAAAATCAGCCCAAAGTTCCAAAACCTACAGGGCTACAGACCAAGAGCTGGAAAGTGGGATTGGGCTAGATAGCTCTTGGTCGCACCGTGCGAACATGATGGGCCGAAATGCGCTCCTTCCATGCTGTAAATTTCTATTATTCTATGATTCTGAGGCTTGTCAGGTGATTAGGTGCCAGCGTTGTCAGTTAAGCAATGCTTCAATTTAAAAATTCTCATTCTTGTTTTCAAATACCTCCATTACCTCACCCTGACCTTTGTAATCTCCTTCAGCCCCACAGCCCTCTGCACTCCCCTAATTCTGGCCTCTTGAGCATCCCCGATTTTAATTGCTCCACCATTGGTGGCCATGCCTTCAGCTGCCAAGGGCCTAAGAACATAAGAACATGTGAAATAGGAGCAGGAGTAGGCCACCTGGCCCCTCGAGCCAGTTCCACCATTTAATAAGATCATGGCCGATCTGATCATGGACTCAGCTCCATTTCGCTGCCCGCTCTCCATAACTGTTTAATCTCTTATCGCTCAAAAAATCTGTCTATCTCTGCCTTAAATATATTCAATGACCCAGCCTCCACAGCTCTCTGAGGCAGAGAATTCTATAGATTTACAAATCTCTGAGAAAAGAAATTCCTCCTCATCTCAGTTTTAAATGGGCGGCCCCTTATTCTGAGATTATGTCCCCTAGTTTTAGTTTCCACTATGAGTAGAAATATCCTCTCTGCATTCACCTTATCGAGCTCCCTCATTATCTTATATGTTTCAATAAGACCACCTCTCATTCTTCTGAATTCCAATGGGCCCAACCTACTCAACCTATCTTCATAAGTAAATCCCCTCATCTCCGGAATCAACCTAGTGAACCTTCTCTGAACAGCCTCCAATGCAAGTATATCCTTCCTTAAATACGGAGACCAAAACTGTACGCAGTACTCTAGGTGTGGCCTCACCAATACCCGGTACAGTTGTAGCAGGACTTCTCTGCTTTTATACTCTACCCCCTTGCAATAAAGGCCAACATTTAATTTGCCTTCCTGATTACTTGCTGTACCTGCATACTAACTATTTGTGTTTCATGTATAAGAATCCCCAGGTCCCTCTGTACTGCAGCACTTGCAATTTTTCTCCATTTAAATTATAATTTGTTTTTCTATTTTTTCTGCCAAAGTGGATAACCTCACATTTTGCCACATTATACTCCATCTGCCAAATGTTTTCCCACTCACTTAGCCTGTCTATATCCCTTTGCAGATGTTGCGTGTCCTCCTCACAATTTGCTTTCCCACCATCTTTGTATCATCAGCAAACTTGGCTACATTACACTCGGTCCCTTCATGCAAATCATGAATATAGATTGTAAATATTTGAGGACCCAGCACCAATCCCTGCGACACCCCACTAGTCACTGTTTGCCAACCGGAAAATGACCCATTTTTCCTGATTCTCTGTTTTCTGTTAGTTAGTCAATCCCCTATCTATGCTAATATATTTCCCCCAACCCCGTGAACTTTTATCTTGTGCAGCAACCTTTTATGTCACACCTTATCGAATGCCTTCTGGAAACCCAAATACACTACATCCACTGGTACCCCCTTATCCACCCCGCTCGTTACATCCTCCAAGAACTCCAGCAGATTTCCCTTTCATAAAACCATGCTGACTCTGATTAAATTATGCTTTTCCAAATGTTCCGCTATTGCTTCCTTAATAATGGACTCCAGCATTTTCCCAGCGACAGATGTTAGGCTAACTGGTCTATAGTTTCCTGCTTTTTGTCTGCCTCCTTTTTTAAATAGGGGCATTACATTTGCAATTTTCCAATCCGCTGGGACTACCCCAGAATCCAGGGAATTTTTGTAGATTACAACCAATGCATCCACTATCTCTGCAGCCACCTCTCTCAAGACCCTAGGATGTAAGCCATCAGGTCCAGGGGACTAGTCCGCCTTTAGTCCCATTATTTTACCGAGTACTACTTCATTAGTGACAGTGATTGTATTGAGTGCCTCCCTCCCTATAGCCCCTTGATTATCCACTGTTGGGATGTTTTTAGTGTCTTCTACCTTGAAGACCGATACAAAATATTTGTTCAACGTCTCTGTTCGGGCCCCATTATTAATTACCCAGTCTCATCCTCTAGGAGACCAACATTTACTTGCCACTCTTTTCCTTTTTATGTACCTGTAGAAACTCTTACTATCTGTTTTTATATTTTGTGCTAGTTTACTTTCATAATCTATCTTTCCTCTCTTTATTAGTTTTTTAAACGTTCTTTGCTGGCTTTTAAAAGTTTCCCAATCCTCTGGCCTCCCACTGGTATTGGCCATATTGTATGCCCTTGTTTTCAATTTGACACCCTCCCTTATTTCCTTAGTTAACCACAGATCGTTATCTTTTCTCTTACAGTCTTTCCTTCTCATTAGGATATATTTTTGTTGCGAGTTATGAACTATCTCCTTTAATGTCTGCCACTGCTCATCAACTGTCCCAGTCTGTAATCTATTTTCCCAGTCCACTTTAGCCAATTTTGTCTTCATACCTTTGTAGTCTCCTTTATTTAAGCTTAGGACACTGGTTTGAGAACCAACTTTCTCACCCTCCAACTGAATTTTAAATTCAACCATGCTGTGGTCACTCATTCCTAGAGGATCCTTTACTACAAGATCATTTATTAATCCTGTCTCATTACACAGTACCAGTTCTAAGATAGCCTGCTCCCTGGTTGGTTCCACAATGTACTGTTCAAGGAAACTATCCCAGATACACTATATGAACTCTTCCTCAAGGCTACCCTGGCCAATTTGCTTTGTCCAATCAATATGAAGGTTAAAATCGCCCATGATTATTGCCGTTCCTTTATTACAAGTCTCCATTATTTCTTGATTTATACTCCGTCCAACAATATAACTACTGTTAGACTATGCCCACCAGCAACTTTTTTCCCTTATTATTCCTTATCTCCACCCAAACTGACTCAATATCTTGATCTTCTGAACCAATATCGTTTCTCACTGATGCACTGATCTCATACTTTATTAACAGTGCTACCCCATCTCCTTTTCCTTTCTGTCTGTCCTTCCAAATTGTCATTACCCCTGAATATTTAGTTCCCAGTCTTGGTCACCTTGCAACCATGTCTCTATAATGGCTATCGGATCATACTCATTTGTATCTATTTGTGCCATCAACTAATCTATTTTTTTACGAATGCTACGTGCATTCAGATAAAAAGCTTTTAAATTTGTTTTTAACATTTTTTCCTGCTTTGATCCCATTTTCTGATTCACCTTTATGTTTATACATTCTGTCCCTTCATGGCATGCCCTGGTTTTCATTTCCCTCTCCTAAGCTCTGGAACCCCCTCTTTAAATCTATCTGCCTTGAAACCTCTCTTTCCTCCTTTAAGACGCTCCTTAAAACATACCTCTTTGACTAAGCTTTTGGTCATCTGCACAAATATCTCCTTCTGTGTTAAATGTTCGATATTAAATTTTCTTTGATAACATGCCTATGAAGCGTCTTGGGATGTTTTACTACGTTAAAAATACTATATAAAGAGAAGTTGTTGTTGTTGATTGCCGCACATGCCAAGATGCCACCAACCATACCCTGGCAAACTTACCTGAGAATGACTGTGGGAATCTATCTGCTCAGGGCCTGGGTCAGTAGAGGGGAAGATGCCAAGCTGTGCCAGCAGATGTAAGGACACCTGCAACTATCATGCAGCAGACGGCTGTCACGTGCAGGGAGAGTAACAGTCAGCTGAGGCCTGAAACTTGGCTGCACCTTCTTGCAGGCATGTTGTACTGCTGACCGGTGGGATTGTGCCAGAGGGAAAACCTCGTAAGCACCTCATAATATACTCTGGTGCTTATTTTAAAACTCCATTTGCTATTTGTTTTTTTTAACTTCTTGCCTCCAGTGTTTGCTTCTAAGTCGCTCTATGGCCGCGATTTCGCCAACAATGGCGAGACTGGTGTGGTGGCATTGGTTGCGAGTGGGGAATGCGCTCCTAGCTCCATCCCGCCCTCTCAATACAATTGTCCTATGATTGGGCTTGTTAAGCCCGCCCTGCGAGGGTCCTGGCCAATTAACAGGAAGCGGGTCTGATGATGTCATCTGATGATGCTTCATCAGCCGGTTTCCTTGAAGGGACCATGGCCAACTATTTTTTGACAGTTGTGCTGTCAGTGTCCTACAGCATTAAGGTGCTGCAAACACTGTACAAAGGTGCACGGCTGCACCCTGCTCTCCCATGACTCCCTCCAGATGCTCTCTTCCCTTCCAATGCATGGATGGGACTACCCCAGGACACAAAAGCAGCCTGGTTGCATGTTGTACAGGAGAGCACAAGCAGGGATGTCATCAGAAGGATCTGGTTGCAGTGGCACACCTTTCAATGATCTCAGTAGATCACGAAACGTTACTGCAAAACCACACTCAACCTCATCCTGCTGTGCTACTCATCACATCCCCATCACTCTACATTACCTACCCTACTCCTGCACATCCTTACTCACACCAACTGACCTTGCACCTTCACCCATCCCTCTCTCTCTCTATCTACATTATAACTTCCCCATCTCACTAGCCACCCCTCATACTCAACCTCATCCTTGTCCATTCATACCAACGAATAACACACTTGGATGTTTTAGCTAATGTTCATGTAGAGTTTCTGCTAATGTGTTATCAAACATTGAAATTTGTATTTTGAACACTTTGTGTTCTTGGACAGATTTGTGTGCATCTTTAGAAGTGGCTTAGTGCATTGTAGTGAATGATCAGTCATAAGGGTACCTTGCACAATGGTAATGAGTGTGAAAGAAATGGCTTGGGCATTGCTAGGATGCTTTATAGTGCTGATGTAAGGTGGTACTAACCTGGTGCATCATGTGGCAGCCAGGGTACACAGCATCACGTGAAGAAAATGTGACCATGATGAGGCCTTCCCTGGCCTCCCAGGCAACAATGTGGTCAGATGCTGATGTCCTGTGTCTTGTGCAGCATCAGGTGATTGCAGAGAAGTTTGATGTTGTTGTTGCTGATGCTGGTGTGCTTAGTGATGTTTATATTGGAGCTGATTGCGATGGGATTCGGAGGACCTCGATGAGATTTTTTCAAGGGCACCGATGCTGCTGGAATAGATGGCAGATGAGGTTGAGATGACAGAAGTGATCTGTCAATGGTGAGAGAGGTTGCTACAAGGAGGTGACAGTGGATAGAGAGTTCGCTACAAACACTTCCGAACTGCATTCAGCTCAAAAGTTTATTCCAAATCCTGAAGGCTTGAGCTTTTGAAATTGGAAAGTGAACAGCTGTGAAATGGTAGCTTTTGTACCACTTCTGCAGCTGTCAACCAGCCAAAGCAATGGAGAGTCACTGAAAACCCAACGCACTTACTTCGCATGAAACTGGAGGTAACACGCATGACATGGAGGGACGGCTAACTCATTGAAAACTTGGTAAAATGGTAAGTGCCTGGGTAAAATCCTTTTAAATTCCTTTAAATTACCTCTAAAGCATCTGAACTGACTGGCCCGCCACTTGGCGTCAGGTGTGCAATCTGCATGCAGCCCTGACAGTTGAGAAATTGACACGGAGGTGAGTTCAGAGCAGGATCCCGCCCCGCTGTCAATCAGGGCCATTTTGACAGCGGGCTCGCCTCCAAACGTACACTCACAGGACTTGGAAGACTCTGGCCGAGGTATTTGTTTTTCTCATTCCCGGTCTGGTGCTTGCATTTTTAAGTCTCACCCTTGTGTTCTTTTTAAGACCTATTCCTGCTCTGGTGTTGCTGCTTTTTCTACGTCCTACTCCATTTGGGTTTCTTAAGTTCCATTGTTTTTGCTTGTTTGTCCTGCTTTTTTTAAAATGCCCCCATGCCCCTGTTTCTTTCAAAACTTCACCACCAACACTTTTTAAAGTCCTGCTTCTTGGCTGATTGCAATTTTGTTCAGCTTCCTCATCTCCCCCATGCTGCTCCCTACATGGGAACTCCCTGCCTGTAGGAAATAAAGTGAAAGGAAATTTGTTGAAAACGCAAAACGGTCAAAAAGATTTTTAAAAAGATTGAAGAGAGACTAAGTGGAGGATGAGAGGGAGATAAATTTGATGGCGGAGAGACAGAAGTGAGCGAGAAAACTCAAAACTGATATGAAGGGACAAGGGTGAGAAACAGATGTGCAGCAGGAGTCTGAAAGAAACACAAATGCAGGAGGAGATCAAAATATTGAAGGGAGAGAGCAGTAGAAAGAGAGATGAAGGAAGGACATGAGAGGCTGAGAGCTTTTGGTGGGATTCAGCAAAAAAAGTATTGCTAGACTCTGAATCAGTTTTGTTCTAATGTTTTGGCAAGAATATATTGACCCAGCTTGTAGGTGGGGCATGCGTGTGGGCAGCCTCCGTGTCCCTACAATCACCTTCTCCATGTTTCCGCCTATGGGGAATAGTGTATCTGTTTGTCAAAATCTGTCCGCCTATCAGCTGGCCTGCCACCACAGTAAATGCTTTAAACAACCTAAAGCTGATTCCAGGCACTTCATTTGCTCACATTTTATCTTGGCTCAAGGGGCTGGTTTTTCTGGTCCTTTGCCCTCCGCGTTTCGCCCCGCAGTGGCGTGAAAGGCAGCGTTCAGCTCTCCTGCGCCCCATCGCGATCCGCCGGTCCAGTTTTGCGGCGGCATTAACAGCTGCTGCAGGTGTGCAATGCCTCTCGTTGTGACACCAGCGGTACTTTGGACTTTTGCCTGATCCGTCCGCCCGGAAGTGTGCCTGCAATGACTGCCTGGGGAATCAGTGCGGTCCGGCATAGCCGGCAGTGCAGAGGAAGGTAAAGTGCTCCGAAGGTAAGTTCGAGTGTTTGTTCTTTTAACCTTTTTAGCGATTTGTGTTGTAGTGGCGTGGGCAATGTTTTGGGAATGTTTTTGTGGTTTTTTTTTAAGGTTTCCCCCCCCCCCCCCCCCCTTTAGGCCTCTCTCGGAGCGCACATGGCAGTTTAGTTTGCGAGTTTCCTTGTGCCACAAAAAGTGTACAATGCTTCCCTAAACGCTGCGCCCCCTGACGTAGGGCCCAGATGCCAAAACTTCCTTACCAAAGCACAAACTATTCCCGGCTGGTAACTTTCCCACCCTGCCTCCCTTTTCATCCTGAAAACAGAAAAGCCTAAAATCCAACCCCAACTTGCCAATCAAAATCAGAATACAAATAATCAATGCCTAGTACAAAGGAAGATGGTTGTGGTTGTTGGAGGCCCAGGACATTGATGCAGGTGTTTGTCCAGGCAGTGTCCTCAGCCCAGTTATCTTCAGCTGCTTCATCAATGATCTTCCCTCCAGCATAATGCCAGATGTGGGGCTGTTCACTGATGGTTGCAGTGCTCAGCTCCATTCCTCAGATACTGAAACAGTCCATGCCTGCATACAACAAGACCTGAACAGGGCTGATAAGTGGCAAGTAACATTTGCACCACACAAGTGCCAGGCAATGAACATCTCCAATAAGAGAGAGTCTAATGCACCTCCCCTTGAAATTCAATTAACCTTATCATCACAGAATCTCCTACCATCAATATGCAGAACAAAGCAGCCCACTTGATTGGCACCCCATCTACCACCTCAAACATTCACTCCCTCCATCTACAAGATTTACTGCAGAAACTCTCAAAGGCTTCTTTGACAACATCTCCCAACCCGAGACCTCTACCACCTAGAAGACAAGGGCAGCAGGTGCATGGGAACACCACTAGCTCCAAGTTCCCCTCCAAGTTATAAACCATCCTGACTTGGAAATATATCGCCGTTCCTTCATTGTCGCTGGGTCAAAATCTTGGAACTCCCTACCTAACAGCATTGTGGGAGGATCTTCATCACACGGACTGCAATGGTTCAAGGGCAATTGGGGATGGGCAATAAATTCTGGCCCTGCCAGCAACACCCACATCCCATGAATGAATAAAATAAATCCTGGGGGGACATCACCATTGATATATGTACCTTCCCCTACCCTCCCACAATCTAGTCCCCTGCCCTTGCAAAAGCTTAATTCTGACTCACTGTAAGCAATGCCATAGGATGCCTGTTATTAGTACAACATAATAAAAATATTGGATTATCCGAATATTCTCATTGCTAAATAATTTGTCACTGATTTTCAGGACTGTTGCCCCTAGTTTTCTAGTTCACAAGGTAAGAGATATCTGCAGACCTTTAAACATCAAAAAAACAGCAGCAGTGCATCTTTCAGCCAGTTGAGGGCTGTTGCGTTGTACTTTGTAATGTCATTCAAATGGTTTTCTAAACGTGCGGAGATAATAACAAAGATGAGTATTGATTCTGCTTTCTCATTGAGAAACTAACTATAAACATTAACACCCATTCCACCTACTGCACAAGCTAGCCATAATATTATGAAGCACATAGATTGTAATTCTATTTAAAAAATTGAACATCATCCAATTAACCAGTCAAGGGTTTATGACAACGTGCCACAAATCTGCATTGGATTTAAGGAATGGAAGTGTCTCCAGTGAAACTCCAAGAGAACAGATTTCTGGACAGTTTCTCAAGGGGAAAAAAAACTACTTTGATGAAAATGCACACTGTTTTATTTCCTTTAGGTAATGCTTGTGGCTTGTTTCATTAAGCACTGTTCCTTCTGTATGGATAATGGTTAAAAGAAGATAATATTGAAATATTAGTTATGCTATGGTTACATTGAACATAGGAGATGAACAGAGGGTATACCATGGCCAGTAGTGTGGTATAATAACTATTAGCACATAAAGCTGACTGAATATCTCATGAAGAATGGAACCGTTCATCATGTCTTCTATCATGTCTTCTACTTATAACACTTGCAGTATTTTTAAATCAGAAAAAAGTTAATGTAATCAATATTGTTGTAGCTATTCCTCAGATTGGGTATTCTGCAGTCAGTTTTATTGTCGCCTGTGCATACATCAAATTTCTTTTCCTAAACATTCTGAAATACTTTGAGTGAGCTGTTGTAAGTTCAGTCATGTCGTAGATACCAAGCCATCAATAAATACTGTTTAGCAATACCTGGTTGATTTAGATGCAACTGCAATCTTGGATACAGCAATTAAATCCTCAGAAATAAATGGTTGCATTTCAAATATGATTAATATTGGTAAGATTGCTGCTAAATATGTTGTAATTTAAAAATATATATATTTAAATTGTATTAACAATACAAACAATAAATTCCGCTGTATCATTCAATTAAATAAATCCTGATACCAGCGCTTGTCAAATAATTTGGTTTAATATCAAATCATTTAGTATATCATTACTGGAGGTTTATAAGTTTACAGGAAGCCATTTCTTACAACTTTTCTGTGACAGCCTTTGCAGAGCAATCTAAAACAAATTCCACTGTCCTACTCTGTTATGCTCATAATAAAATAATGCAACTGAGTACTGTAGGCAGTGAGTAAGTATGACCTTAGCTCCTTTATTTAAACTCCAGAGTGCTGGTACAGCATGGGCGGCCTGCTTATATACAGTGCTCCCAAGGGATGCTGGGATCCCTTGGGACTCCAACAGGTAGGCCCTCTGGTGGCGGTATGATACAGGTTGCCTAGGGTTACATACATAACATCACTCCCTCCCAAAGTCAATAGTACACTTATTTACAGGGCGAGAGGATCTGGGGCTTTTCACTCCCTTGTCGATCGTCTTGGTACAAATGCAGGTGTGGGTGAGTTGGTTGGTTCTTCGCTGGGCTGTTGGGCAGCTGGCCTTGCTGGGGATGGTGAGTTCAGCTTCGTGTTGAACCGTGATGTCGGTTGTCACGTGTGTGTGTGTTGGAGGGTCGAAGTTGGTGGTGTCCTCTTCGGGTTGCTCATGGCTCTTTGTGAATCGCAGTTTGATTTGGTCCAAATGCTTTCTGTAAGTTAGTCCATTGGCAAGTTTGACCTGAAACACCCTACTCCCTTCTTTGGCTATGATGGTGCCAGCAAGCCATTTGGGACCATGTCCATAGTTGAGTACAAATACAGGGTCATTGACTTCAATATCATGTGACAAGTTTACGCGATCATGGTACATGCTTTGTTGATGCCACCTGCCCTCGATGTTATCATGCAGATCAGGGTGGACAAGAGGGAGCCTTGTTTTGAGCACCCTTTTCATGAGCAGCTCAACTGGGGGAACCTCAGTGAGCGAGTGGGGTCTGGTGAGGTAGCTGAGCAGGACTCGGGACAGGCGGGTCTGCAGGGAGCCTTCCGACACACGTTTCAAACTTTGCTTGATGGTTTGGACTGCCCATTCTGCCTGGCCATTGGATGCCGGCTTGAACGGGGCAGATGTGACATGCATCATCCCATTGCGGGTCATGAATTCCTTGAATTCAGCGCTGGTGAAGCGCAGCCCATTGTCACTGACAAGGGCATCAGGCAGGCCGTGCGTGGCTCGTAGGCTTTCGATGTTGGCAGTGGACGTGCTTACAGACATTATTACACATTCAATCCATTTTGAATAAGCATCCACAACAACCAAAAACATTTTGCCTAGAAACGGGCCCGCAAAGTCAACATGGATCCTAGACCACGGTTTGGAGGGCCATGACCACAAACTTAGTGGTGCCTCTCTGGATGCATTGCTCAGTTGAGAGCAAGTGTTGCATTGGCATACGCATGACTCTAAGTCTGAGTGGATGCTGGGCCACCACACATGGGATCTGGCTATAGCTTTCATCATTACTATGCCTGGGTGGGTACTGTGTAGGTTGCTTATGAACGTTTCTCTGCTTTTCTTAGGCAAAACCACGCGATTATCTCACAAAAGACAGTCCGTCTATATGGACATTTCGTCTTTGCGCTGCTGGAACAGCTTGATCTCTTCATGCATCTCTGCTGGGACGCTGGACCAACTCCCATGGAGGACACAGTTTTTTTACTAAGGACAGTAAAGGATCCTAGCTGGTCCAGGTCCTGATCTGGCGGGCCGTAACGAGTGACTTTTCGTTTTCGAATGCATCTATCACCGGTGGTGGGCAATGGTAGCCGACTGAGAGCATCAGCGCAGTTCTCTGTGCCTGGTCTGTGGCGGATTACATAGTTGTATGCAGACAGTGTGAGCGCCCATCTTTGGATGCGGACAGAGGCATTAGTGTTAATCCCTTTGCTCTCTGAGAATAGCGATATGAGCGGCTTATGGTCAGTTTCTAGCTCAAACTTGAGAGCAAACTGATACTGTTGCATTTTTTTCACCCCGTAAACGCATGCCAGAGCTTCTTTTCCAATCATGCTGTAAGCTCTTTTGGCTTTGGACAAACTCCTGGATGCATAGGTGACCGGTTGCAATGTTCCGGATTCGTTAGCTTGTTGTAACACACACCCGACCCCGTATGAAGATACATTGCAAGCTAGTACTAATTGTTTACATGGGTTATACAGAACAAGCAGTTTGTTGAAACATAACAGATTTCTGGCTTTCTCAAAAGCAGCCTCTTGTGATTTCCCCCATACCCAGTCGTCTCCCTTGCATAGTCGCACATGTAGGGGTTCTAGCAAGGTGCTTAACCCGGGTAGGAAATTACCGAAATAATTGAGGAGTCCCAGGAACGACCGCAGCTCCGTCACGTTCTGTGGTCTCGGCGCGTTCTTAATGGCCTCCGTCTTTGCGTCGGTGGTTCTGATGCCGCCTGCTATGTTTCTTCTCCCTAAGAACTCGATCTCTGGCGCCAGGAAAACACACTTCGAGCATTTCAACCTGAGTCCCACGCGATCCTGCCGACTTAAAACCTCTTCCAGGTTCTGCAAGTGTTCGATGGTGTCCTGACCTGTGACCAGTATGTTGTCCTGGAAAACCACGGTGCACAGAACCGACTTTAGTAGGCTCTCCATGTTCCTTTGGAAAATTGCCATGGCTGATCGAATCCCAAACAGACATCTATTGTAGATGAACAGACCTTTGTGCATGTTGATGCAGGTGAGGTCTTTCAACGATTCCTCCAGCTCCTGGGTCATGTAGGTCGAGGTCAGGTCCAACTTGATGAACATCTTTCCTCCAGCCAGGGTCGCAAATAGGTCGTTTGCCTTGGGTAGCGGGTACTGGTCCTGCAGAGAAAAACGGGTTCATCGTTACTTTATAGAAAGATAGAAACATAGAAAATAGGTGCAGGAATAGGCCATTTGGCCCTTCGAGCCTGCACCACCATTCAATAAGATCATGACTGATCATTCACCTCAGTACCCCTTTCCTGCTTTCTCTCCATACTCTTTGATCCCTTTAGCCATAAGGGCCATATCAAACTCCTTCTTGAATATATCCAATGATCTGGCATCAACAACTCTCTGTGGTAGGGAATTCCACAGGTTAACAACCTCTGAGTGAAGAAGTTTCTCCTCATCTCAGTCCTAAATGGCTTACCACTTATCCTTAGACTGCGTCCCCTCGTTCTGGACTTCCCCAACATCGGGAACGTTCTTCCTGCATCTAAATACAAAAAAGTCTCTTGGCATTTGCCCCAGGAATCCATTGAATTCGCAAGGCACCTCAGTTCGGCGACGTAGCTCACCATTTCCTGGCCTTCAGACCATTGACACGTGTGGAACCAATACCTTGCCATCAAAACGCTTTCCTTTGGATTTCGGTGCTCCCGGACCAGCGTACACAGTTCTTCATAGGATTTGGTTGTTGGTTTCACCGGAGCTAGAAGATTCTTCATGAGGCCATAGGTGTTGCCCCACAGACGGTAAGGAGCGTTCTCATCCCCTTCCAGCTCATTGGCCACGAAGTATTGGTCAAGTCGCTCCACGAAGGCCTCCCAATCATCCCGTTCTGAGAATTTCTCCAGGATACCAACAATTCTTTGCATTTTCGCGTGGTTGTTCGTTATCTCGTCACCAATTGTTATGCTCATAATAAAGTAATGCAACTAATTACTGTATACAGTGAGTAAGTGTGACCGTAGCTCCTTTCTTTAAACTCCAGAGTGCTGGTACAGCATGGGAGGCCTGCTTATATACAGTGCTCCCAAGGGATGCTGGGATTCTTTGGGACTCCAACAGATCGGTCCTCTGGTGGCGGTATGATACAGGTTGCCTAGGGTTACATACATAACATGCTCTCTACTAATAAACCTGTATCTTCCTCTGATTCAAATATTTAGCCAATTTTCTCTGAACAGATGCATGCTGGGAATTTCTTTGGGCCTTCTCCCACTCCAGTGAACTTACTCACTGAAACAGGATTCCTCTCAAACTTCCGCCAAAGTTGTGGGGGGGGAAGCAGAAGTCCCGAGGAAATTCCTTGCAGCAATGGTCTCTCTCTCTCACGTACTCCCTGTGGCAGAGCATTCCATCCTCCAACAGCTCTCTGTGTAGAGACATTTCTCTTAACCTCTCTTCTCAGTCTCAGTGATAATTTCAAATTGATGATTCCACATCAGGAAGGTTTTCTCAATTCACTTTTTAGGTTGAAAAACCTCGCTTAAATACCCTCTTAGACGTATCAGCTGCTGTAGAAATAGAGTCTCTTCATATCTATATTTCCCATCACTGGCATCATCTTGCTGAATCCACAGTTGTGCTCTTTATGTCCTTCCTTAAATTGGGCAGTGAGGACTACACACAGCATTCTAGTTATGGCTTAACCAATGTTATCATATTATCATACAGGACAAAAGGAGGCCATTTGGCTCATCGTGCCTGTGCTGACTCGTTGGTATAGCTGTCCAATTAATCCCACTCCCCCGCTCTTTCCTCATAGCCCTTGTAATTTTTCCTTTCAAGTATTTATTCAATTCCCTTTTGAAAGTTATTATTGAAATTGCTTCCACCACCCTTTCAGGCAGTGCATTCCAGATCACAACTCAATATGTAAAAAAAGTTTGCTTATTTTCTCTGGTCCTTTTGCCAATCACCTTAACTCTGTCTTCTCTAGTTAGTGACACTTCTATCAAAACAATTCTTGATTTTGAACACCTCTATCACATCTCCTCTTAACCTTCTCTGTTCTAAGGAGAACAGCGCTAAATTCTCTAGTCTCTCCACATAACTGAAGGCCCTTATCTCTGGTACCATTCCGGTAAATCGCTTCTGCACTATCTCTAAGGTCTTAACATCCTTCCTAAAGTGTGTTGCTCAGAACTTCCAAGAAAAAAACTCCAGCTGAGGCCGAACCAGTTTTTTTATAAAGATTTAACATAACTTCCTCGCTTTTGTACTCTATGCCTCTTAATAAACCAAGAATTCCATATGCTTTTTTTAACAGCCTTCTCAACTTGTCCTGCCACCTTCAAAGATTTGAGTACATAAACCCTCAGGTTCCTACATGCACTTTAAAATTGTACCATTTAGTTTATAGTGCCTCTGCTCATTCTTCCTACCAAAATGTATCACTTCATACTTCTCTATAGTAAATTTAAACTGCCATGTGTCTGCCCACTTATGTCCACCTGAAGTCTGTTATAATTAGTAAGATTCTTCACATTCTGTATCAATTCATGATAACCTCTTTTCTCTATGCCCCTATTCATAAAATCAAAAAGTGTATTGGCCTTTTTGTAGCTTTATCTACTTAATCTTGCTCTTTCAGGAAATATGAACTTGATAGCTCAGTTCATCCATATCCTACAGTGACTTTCAATTAAGTGTATACATGTATTTCTTGTTATCGCTTAACATTTATTACCTCAAATTTAAATTGCATCTGCCATCTGTCTGCCTATTCCATGAACCTGTCTAAATCTGTCTGATGACTTTCATAGTATTCCTCACAGTCTGCCAAACCTACGATTTTTGGGTCATCAGCAAATTCCAAGTCAAAACTATCTATAATGCAGAATCAAAGAATCTTACTGCACAGAAGACGTCCATTGGGCTCATCATGCCATCCAATTAGTCCCATTTCCCTGCAATTTTCTCCCCTTCAAGTATTTATCCAATTCCCTTTTGAAAGTTACAATTGAATCTGCTTCCACTACTCTTTCCAGCAGTGCATTCCAGATCATAATGGGTCTGAATTTGTGGTTGACGGTGAAGCTAAAGAGTACCCCGCCTGTAAAGTCGTGTCCCTGCAGTACCGACTCACACGAGGCACATGCTGAAGCCAAGGTCACTCAGGACCTGCACCTTTATTACACAGCTCTCAAATGCCACACTTGCGTGAGACCTGTCTTTATATACCTGTCTGGGACAGGTATCCAATGTCTCCTGCAAGTGCACCCCTGGTAGTAAGGTAAGCTTGTGGTTACAGGTCATCTCTAGTTACAGTCATGTATAGCATGGTAAGATACAGTTATGTACAGTAGTGTAAGATACATGACACCGCCGACCTCGCAAGTAAATCCGCACCTAACTCGTATGACCCCCCCCGTGAGAATTCGTTTAAAATGCTACAGAGCTCCGTGCAGCGTATTCCCGCACGAGGCCCAGGAGTGCACCGTTGTGCATATGCAAACCTGGGTTCACGTGGAGCGGTGGTTCTTCTACTTCCTGATTCTTAGCCGATGAGCTATTCATTCGGGTCTCTCCAGCTTTCATGCCGCCTGTAGCTGATGAGACTGTACTTGGCTTCATCTAGCAGCTGACTCTGATGGCAGAAATAAACCAGCACCATGTCATTCATTTGATCTAGACCGCTAGACAAAATGGCTGGAATAATCATTGCAAGAGCCTATCTCGGCACTGTGGCACGCTGACATTTACTAGTGTTTCATATAGCAACGCATTCTGAAACAAAGATTTGTACACTCACTGAACAAACAGCTTTATCTTGAACTGTATTAATCATTATGCTTTACTTTTGAACTGGGATAGGAAACAAGTTCATGTTCTAACTGAGAGACTGACGCGAGATCATTCTGTGATGTAGTTATGTTACTGTAGATAGCGAGACAGTCACTGTCCTCGGTGGCATATATTCTACAAAATATCTAGGTCAATTTCCTCAGTAATTATAACACTAAACATGCCATCTGGTGACAGATTCAGGACATCTAAAAATAAAAATGCTTCCGTTCACATGATTTAAATTAAAACAAAAATGGCAATATACAATGCTTGTTCTAAATTTGCATTTTCTGATTTTAAACCACCTTCTTGAAGGATACACAGCCTAACATAGCTATGTACAATATATAATCGATGGTACCTATTAATTGTTGTGTGTTAGAACTTATTCCCAATAAAAACCTTTCTTCCGGTCCCCTTATGCTGTGCAACAGGTTTCCTGCACCTGCTTGCATAAGACTTAAAAATTGAAAGCATAATTACTTCAGAGTAGGTGGGCAATTAGCCCAACATTTTGCCAGCATGTTGATTTCTATCAGGAGGTGAAAGACACAGCGAAACCTCTGCGTATTCGTAACTTGACATATCGCAAATTTGGGATTTAGCACATATGCAGAAATCCCGAACTTGTGGTCAGTTTCAAATGCGGTATGATGGCGAACACTGACAATTCATCATCATGCTGCATTAAAAAAAAAAATCTCCTCTAGCATTTTTGCCAATGACATTAAATCTTTGCCTTCGAGTTACTGACTCTTCTGCCATTGGAAGCAGTTTCTCCTTATTTACTCTATCCAAACAGTTCATGATTTTGAACAGCTCTATTAAATCTCCTCTTAACCTTCTCTGCTCTATGGAGAACAACCCCAGCTTCTCCAGTCTCTCCACATAATTGAAGTCCCTCATCCCTGGTATAATTCTAATAAATCTTTTCTGCATCCTCCCTAAGATCTTACCAGGCTCTGAAAGTGTAGTACCCAGAACTGAAAGCAATATGCCAGCTTGGGCCTAACCAATGTTTTATAAAGGTTTAGCGTAACATCGTTGCTTTAGTACTCTATGGGGGAATTGTAATTTAACAAAACTGGTGAGTTAGAAGCTGGGGTGGGTAGTTAGAGTGTTAAAAGTCAGATTCGCAACCTGAACCCACCTCTAACCTGTCAACTTCCGGTTTTAACGGAGGTGGGACGGGAGGTACAATGGGGGTGGGCAGCCAACCCGCTGCCAGGAGGCGAGACACTAATTTAAATATTACAATGAGGCTGGAAGTTTCTTCTTTAACATACATTTTGTGTTTAACTGTAGCTGGTCAGGTTTTACACACCCCATAAGCAGTCAAGGAGTAGGCGCGCCTTCCTGACTTGACCTGTGAGGAAGCACCACACCGGCAGCGGGGATAAAAGAGCGAGCAGCCAGACCCTGCAGGGAGTAACGTGAGCAGGTAAGAGAGGGTGACAAAGGAGAACAGGGCGCCTACATTTGACATCACAGGAAAGCAGGGAAGTGATTGGTTGGTGAGTTTTTCTCTCTCTATTCTTGCTTTAAATTAAGGGCCTTAAATTAGGGGCCGGGGTTAAAAACTAAATCTAATTAATAAAATGCATTATAGATGGCAGGGCAGACAATGTGTCACGGCTACAACATGTGGAAACATTGAGGTCCACGACGGCCATATCTGCAGCAAGTTGTCTGCTCCGCGTTGATGAGCTGAAATCCGGGCTGCAGACACTAGGACGCATCAGGGAGGGGGAGAGTTACCTGGACACCACGATCCAGGAGCTAGTCACACCAATTAGATTAATTAATTCAAATTTGATCCGTGGTCAGGGACAGGAGGGTGTGACTATGAATGAGGAAGATATGGGGTTAGATTTTCCATTTTTGGGCTTATCGCCCAAAAATGGGCGTTATTAATGGCGTGGGCGGTAAAAATGGGTTTTCAGATCGCCTGCTTCTCGCCCATTCTCAAAGCACCTAGTCTCCATTTTTTTAAATGGGCGTTACCGAGATCGATATGAAATGGGCGGTAGCGTTAAATCTCGCTGACCTTCCGCCATAAAGTGTTGCCATCCTTAGCAATGACATGACAACACTCGCTTCAGGAGGTCAAGGGTCATCATGACATGCGCAGAAGAGGAGACAGAGAGAGAGGGAGCTCAGAGGGACTGAAGGCGTGTCTGGGTGTGGTGTGGCTGCTTTGGGAGGAAGGAGAGAGATTTTAGAGCTTCACAGCAAGTAGAGTAAGAACAATTAGCTGTTACCAGCCACATATTTGCCCGAATTTGGCCTATAATGGAGGGAGAGGATGAGGCATCACAGCATTACAGTGGAGACTGATGCTGGAGAGAACAGTGAGGTGGGAAATGAGCACATTGGAGGGCGCAAAAGAGCCAAGAGGTTCTCGGACGAGGCAAATGCCTCCCTCCTGCAGGAGGTTGAGTCAGGCTGGGGTGATTTGACACAGGGAGAGCGTAGAAAGCACACCCCAAAGGCCTACGAGAAGATATGGACCAAGATAGCAGAGGTGATCTCGTCGGCAACCAACGAGGGTCGTGAGGGCAACCGATGCCACAAACGATGGAATGGACTTGTGGAATCCGCAAGAGTAAGTATTACATTGATTTATATGTATTATGTATTTACATGGTTTTAATTGTAACAGTCATGAGTGACTATCAGCAGATATGAGGTCTTTCACTTTTAGCGGGAATGTTTTACTCAAAACCTGCGGTCACGGTTCACATCTTTAGGTAAAGTGTTATATATCTGAACTTGTATTTACTCTGTACAGCCACCAGAGGGCTCATTTCCCAGAGTCCCAAGGGATCCCATAACCCCTTGGGAGCACAGGTATTTAAGAAGGCCTCACAGGTTGGAGAGGCAATCTGGATACTGGCAATAAAAGACTAAGGTCACACTTTACTTTGAGCTCACAGTGTTCAGTCTGACTCTTTCTCCATACACAATAACTGGCGTTGAGATACAGATAGCGAACCCAAAGATGCAGAGAACAGTGGGCATCCTGGAGAAATTTTCGGAGGGAGATGATTGGGAACTTTTGTGGAGCGACTCGACCAATACTTCATGGCCAACGAGCTAGATGGGGAAGAGAGCGCTGCCTAACATAGAGCGATCCTCCTCACCGTCTGTGGGGCACCAATGTATGGCCTCATGAAGAACCTGCTCACTCCAACGAAACCCATGGAGAAATCATACGTCGATTTGTGCACACTGGTCCGAGAGTATTTGAACCCGAAGGAAAGCGTTCTGATGGCGAGGTATTGGTTCTACACCAACAAAAGTTCTGAAGGCCAGGAAGTGGCGACGTATGTCATCGAGCTAAGACACCTTGCAGGACATTGCGAATTTGAAGGACATTTGGAGCACATGCTCAGAGACTTTTTCGTACTTGGCATTGACCACGAAACCATACTTTGCAAGCTTTTGACTGTAGAGACCCCAACCTTGAGTAAAGCCACAGCGATAGCCCAGGTGTTCATTGCCACCAGTGACAATACTGAGCAAATCTCTCAGCACACAAGTGCTGCTACAAGTACTGTGAACAAAGTGATGTTGTTTTCGAATTGTAATGTACAGGGCAGGTCACACATACCTGCAGCTACACGTCTGCAGATGTCTCAGAGTCCCCCATCAAGGGTGATGAATGCAAGGCCATTAACACCTTGTTGGCGCTGCGGGGGTGATCATCGTTTCCATTCATGCCGATTCAAAGAGTACATTTACAAGGGCTGTGGAACGATGGTATACCTCCAACGAGTGTGCAAGCGAGCTGCTGAGCCTGTTAAACCTGCAAACCACCACATTGTAGAGGAGGACAGATCCATGTAGGATCACAACAAACCAGAGCCTCAGATCGAGGAGGCAGAGGTACATGGGGTGCACAAATTCACCACAAATTGTCCCCCGATAATGCTGAATGTTGAACTAAATGGACTTCTGGTGTCAATGGAGCTGAACACGGGCACGAGCCAGTCCATCATGGGCAAAAAGACTTTCGAAAGACTGTGGTGCAACAAGGCCTCAAGGCCAGTCTTAACTCCAGTTCGCACGAGACTAAGAACTTACACTAAAGAACTGATTCCTGTAATCGGCAGTGCTACTGTAAAGGTTTCCTATGATGGGGCAGTGCACAAGCTACCACTCTGGCAGGTACCGGGCGATGGTCCCACGCTGCTCAGCAGGAAACCTGGGAAAGATTCACGAACTGGGATGACATCCGAGCGCTATCGCCCGCTGACGACACTTCGTGTGCCCAGGTCTTAAATAAATTTCCTTCGCTGTTCGAACCAGGCATCGGGAAATTCTAAGGAGCAAAAGTGCAGATCCACCTAATTCCCCAGGCGCGACCTATCCATCACAAGGCGAGAGCAGTATCGTACATGATGAGAGAAAGGGCAGAGATCGAGCTAGACTGGCTGCAACGTGAGGGCATCATTTCACCAATCGAGTTCAGCAAGTGGGCCAGTCCTATTGTCCTAGTCCTCAAAGGAGATGATACCATCAGAATCTGTGGTGATTACAAAGTAACTATCAATCGTTTCTCCCTGCAAGACCAATACCCACTACCAAAAGCCGACGACCTCTTTGCAACGCTGGCGGGACAAAAGACGTTCACGAAGCTGGATCTGACTTCAGCCTACATGACGCAGGAACTGGAGGAATCATCGAAGGCCCTCACCTGCATCAACATGCACAAAGATCTTTTTGTTTATAACAGATGCCCATTTGGAATCTGATCAGTGGCGGCGATATCCCAGAGAAATATGGAAAGTTTACTGAAGTCGGTCCCGCACACGGTGGTCTTCCAGGACGACATCTTGGTCACAGGTTGGAACACAGTCGAGCATCTGCAGAACCTGGAGCAGGTTCTTAGTCGATTCAACCGCGTGGGACTCAGGTTAAAACGCTCGAAGTGCATTTTCCTGGCACCTGAAGTGGAGTTCTTGGGGAGGAGGATTGCGGCGGACGGCATCAGGCCCACCAATGCGAAGACGGAGGTAATCGAGAACGCACTGAGGCCACAAAACATGACGGAGCTGCGGTCGTTTCTGGGACTCTTGAACTACTATGGTAACTTCTTACTGGGTCTCAGCACACGGCTAGAACCACTGCATGTCTTACTATGAAAAGGGAGCGAATGGGTTTGGGGCAAAAGCCAAGAAAATATCTTTGTAAAAGCGAGAAAATCGTTATGCTCAAACAACTTGCTTGTGTTGTATGATCCATATAAGCGTTTGGTATGTACCCAGGGAGGCGCCGCTAAGTTTGTGGTCTTGGCCCTCTAAACCGTGGTCTAGGGTACACATCGACTATGCAGGCCCGTTCTTGGGTAAAATGTTCCTTGTGGTTGTAGACGCGTATTCCAAGTGGATTGCATGTGAGATAATGTCGGCAAGCACGTCCGCTGCCACCACTGAAAGACAGCAGGCCATGTTTGCCACACACGGCTTACCCGATGTCCTGGTGAGCGACAATGGGCCATGTTTTACCAGTGCTGAGTTCAAAGAATTCATGCCCCGTAACGGGATCAAGCATGTCGCATCTGCCCCGTTTAAACCAGCGTCCAATGGTCAGGCAGAGAGAGCACTGCAAACCATCAAGCAAGGCTTGAAGACGGTAATTTAAGGTTCACTGCAGACTCGCCTATTCTGAATCCTGCTTAGCTACCACACGAGATCACACTCACTCACTGGGATCCCACCTGCTGAACTGTTCATGAAAAGAGCACTTAAGACAAGGCTCTCGTTAGTTCACCCTAATCTACATGAACAGGTAGAGAGCAGGCAGCTTCAACAAAGTGCATACCATGATAGCGCAAATGTGTCATGTGAGATTGAAGTCAATGATCCCGTATTTGTATTAAATTATGGACAAGGTCCCAAGTGGCTTCCCGGCACTGTCATGGCCAAAGAGGGGAGCCGGGTGTTTCGGGTCAAACTTTCAAATGGACTCATTCACCGGAAACACTTGGACCAAATCAAACTCAGATTCACGGACTACCCTGAGCAACCAACCTTGGACCCTATCTTTTTTGATCCCCCAACACTCACACCAGTGGCAACCGACACCACGGTTAACCACGAAGCAGAACCAATCATCCACAGCAGCCCTGCAGGGCCCAACACACCAGGCAGCCCAGCAAGGTCAGCTGCACAGCAGCCTAGCGAGGGCCCAACAAATGAATCAACAACACCAGCTTTCACACCGAGACGATCAGCCAGGGCAAGAAGGGCCCCAGCTCAACTCACATTGTAAATAGTTACACTATTGACTTTGGGGGGGAATGTTGTTATATAAGTACAGCCACCAGAGGGCTCATTCCCCAGAGTCTCAAGGGATCCCATAATCCCTTGGGAGCACAGGTATTTAAGAAGGCTTCACAGGTTGGAGAGGCAATCTGGAGACCTGCAATAAAAGACTATGGTCACACTTTACTTTGAGCTCACAGTGTTCAGTCTGACTCTTTCTCCATAAACAATATAAAGAATGATAATTTTCATAATATTCTTGATTACATCTGTCGGTTATGTGTTGTATCAGTCTCTGTGACAGTACCTAGCAATGATATCATGTAATGATCTCATGCCATGTCGTCCTGTCACCTTTTACAGAAGAAGTTATCGACGATGAGGTCCTTGCAGAGGCGAACGGGTGGAGCGCCACCAGTCCCCAGCGACATCACTAAGCATGCACTCGTGGGGAAGCACACCCGGACAGCCACGAAAGTCATATATGATAGATGATTTCAAAAATTGTCATCGAAATAATGCTGGCCTAATGAAAATTATTGCAGTGCTAATGTGTTGATGGTCATGAAATGTGATGTCTGCGATGATTTTGAAAGCGGTGGTGCTTTTGTTGTGCATACACTGTGTGTAGTGCTGGACTCACCTTGTGACCCTAGCACCCGCTTCTCCTCTAATAACCTCATTTGTGTTTTGCAGCAGCGTGGCTCCAGGCAAGATGACAGAGACCAGAAGGTGGGGGCGTGGGGTCCGACTTCCAGATGATCTTATAACTGGTGCTGAGGAGCTTCGATTCTCGCCCGTCAATCCGCTGGGTCTGTTCTCCACGGATGAGAGCGCGGACTTTGAGGAGCCTGCATCGCCACGCTCCGGAAGCCATTCCACCCCAAGGCCATCTAGTGGTCCTCCGGTCATTCCCGCCTCCAATCTGGTGGTACTGACCCCAAACACCACGCCACAGGGCACCCCATTTGTCCCCAGGACGGCGCCGACCCCGCGGAGGCCTCGTGGATGGGGCAGGTCTGTTCCACGAGCACCACATGAGAGCGGAGAGAAGGTACAGTCGTCCAGGAGCACTGTAGACATTGGTGACCAGCTCATCGAAGCATTGAGAGACATATCCCGACAGCTGGCCACCATGACTGAGTACATTCCGCGGATGGTGGAGGCCCTGGATGCGATAGCCAGGAACACTGCTGCAACAGGCCTCCCAGTGGTCCCAGAGTGTGGCACTCCACCCCTAGGTTCCACACTACTACTGCGAATGACAGATGAGAGCAAGGACCAAGATCCTGCTTCTGCATCAGAGAATGTTGCCCCCTCGGCATACCCCACTTCCGAAACCATGCAACCACCACATCTGCCTTCATCCCCCGCAATGAGGCACCACCTGAGGAGCTCCTCGGCCAGCCGCCATGGAGCGAGGAGGGGAAGGGGTAGAGGGGGGGAGAAGAAGCGGAGTGGGGGAGGAAAGTGAGGTGCATGTCAACAGGTGATCAGGTTATATCGCATCGAAGCATAGAAACATAGAAAATAGGTGCAGGAGTAGGCCATTCGGCCCTTCGAGCATGCACCGCCATTCAATAAGATCATGGCCGATCATTCACCTCAGTACCCCTTTGCTGCTTTCTCTCCATACCCCTTGATCCCTTTAGCCGTAATGGTCATATCTAACTCCCTCTTGAATGCATCCAATGAACTGGCATCAACAACTCTCTGCGGTAGAGAATTCCACAGGTTAACAACTCTCTGAGTGAAGAAGTTTCTCATCATCATGGTCCTAAATGGCTTACCCCTTGTCCTTAGATTCTGACCCCTGGTTCTGGCCTTCCCCAACATTAGGAACATTCTTCCTGCATCTAACCTGCCCAGTCCCATCAGAATTTTATATGTTTCTATGAGATCCCCTCTCATTCTTCTAAACTCTAGTGAATACAGGCCCAGTTGATCCAGTCTCTCCTCATATGTCAGTCCGGCCATCCCGGAAATCAGTCTGGTGAATCTTTGCTGCACTCCCTCAATAGCAAGAATGTCCTTCTTCAGATTAGGAGACCAAAACTGAACACAATATTCCAAGTGAGGCCTCACCAAGGCTCTGCATTAAGACCTCCCTGCTCCTCTACTCAAATCCCCTAGCTATTAAGGCCTACATGCCATTTGCCTTCTTCACCACATGCTGTAACTACATGCCAACTTTCAATGACTGATGTACCATGACACCCAGGTCTCATTGCACCTCCCCTTTTCCTAATCTGCCGCCATTCAGATAATATTCTGCCTTCATGTTTTTGCCACCAAAGTGGATAACCTCACATTTATCCACATTATACTGCATCTGCCATGCATTTGCCCACTCACCTAACCTGTCCAAGTTACCCTGCAGTCTCTTAGCATCCTCCTCACAGCTCACACCGCCACCCAGCTTAGTGTCATCTGCAATCTTGGAGATATTACATTCAATTCCTTCATCTAAATCATTGATGTATATTGTAAATAGCTAGGGTCCCACCACTGAGCCCTGCAGCACCCCACTAGTCACTGCCTGCCATTCTGAAAAGGACCCATTTATCCCAACTCTCTGCTTCCTGTCTACCAACCAGTTCTCTATCCACATCAGTACACTACCCCCAATACCATGTGCTTTAATTTTGCACACCAATCTCTTGTGTGGGACCTTGTCAAAAGCCTTTTGAAAGTCCAAATACAGCACATCCACTGGTTCTCCCTTGTCCATTTTACCAGTTACATCCTCAAAAAATTCCAGAAGGTTTGTCAAGCATGATTTCCCTTTCATAAATCCAAGCTGACTTGGACCAAACCTGTCACTGCTTCCCAAATGCGTTGTTATTTCATCTTTAATAATTGATTCCAACATTTTCCCCACGACTGATGTCAGGCTAACTGGTCTATAATTCCCCATTTTCTCTATCCCACCTTTTTAAAAAAGTGGTGTTGCATTAGCTACCCTCCAGTCCAGAGGAACTGATCCAGAGTTGATAGACTGTTGGAAAATGATCACCAATGCATCCACTATTTCGAGGGCCACTTCCTTAAATACTCTGGGATGCAGACTATCAGGCCCTGGGATTTATCGGCCTTCAATCCCATCAATTTCCCTATCACAATTTCCTGACTAATAAGGATTTCCTTCAGTTCCTCCTTCTCGCTAGACCCTCGGTCCCCTAGTATTTCTGAAAGGTTATTTGTGTCTTCCTTCGTGAAGACAGAACCAAAGTATTTGTTCAACTGGTCTGCCATTTCTTTGTTCCCCATTATAAATTCACCTGATTCTGACTGCAAGGGACCTACGTTTGTCTTCACTAATCTTTTTCTCTTCACATATCTATAGAAGCTTTTGCAGTCAGTTTTTATGTTCCCAGCAAGCTTCCTCTCATACTCTATTTTCCGCCTCCTAATTAACCCCTTTGTCCTCCTCTCTGAATTCTAAATTTCTCCCAGTCCTCAGGTTTGTTGCTTTTTCTGGCCAATTTATATGCCTCTTCCTTGGATTTAACACTATTCCTAATTGCCCTTGTTAGCCACGGTGGAGCCACTTTCCCCATTTTCTTTTTACTCCAGACAGGGATGTACAATTGTTGAATTCGTCCATGTGATCTTTAAATGTTTGTCATTGCCTATCCACTGTCAACCCTTTAAGTATAATTCGCCAGTCTATTCTAGCCATCTTGATGTATGCATTTTGTTGTAATGTATGGGGGCTGGGGACCACGCTCCTGCTTTGCATTTGTATTCTGTGTTGCTGACCATGTTGAACATTTGATTGATGTCAATGGTAGAAAAAGTGGTGTGTGGGCAGGGTGTGGTTGTTATTGCCTCTGATACTTATGATTTCAGACCAATGTTGCTATAATTTTTTTTTTATTGAACATAACCTTGTTACACATTGTCTCAGATAGCTGGACCATTACACACTGATGATTGCTTAACATGGAAAAGTTAAATACAACTTAACTTCAATCAAATTAAACTTCAATTGGCACCAAGTGAATGGGCACCATTGATGTCTGAACTGCACACACACACAGCATTGTGTCAGTGTTGTCACTCACATCAACGTTCGTTCAGGCATATCGGACAGATATCAGCTCCTCACGTAAGAGTCTTGCATCTCTGTAGCCACCACGGGCCCTTTCCTGAGGTCTGGATGGGGTCGTGGGCATGGTTGCATAGCCAGCCTGATTGTCTGGTCCTTGGTCAGCATCCAGCCCCTTGTCGTCCTCTTCCTCTCTCTCCTGAGGTGGAGCATCAGGCCCTTCTGGCAATTCTTATCCCCTCCTGATAGCCAAGTTGTGCAGCAAGGAGCACTCGACCATGAATTTAGCTACTTACTCAGGGTTGTATTTTATCTCCCCTCCTGAGTGGTCCAGGCATCTGAAGCGCTGCTTAAGCACAGTTATTGTTTTCTGGACCACATTGCGTGTGTCTCTGTAGCTCCGGTTGTATCACTTCTCGGCCTCGGTGTGGGTGTCACGCAGTGGGGTTATCAGCCAGGTGGCTAGGTCATATCAGTTATCACCAAGCATCCAGCATTGTCCTTGTGGCTGACTCTTAGAGATGTCAGAGACAGCGCTCTCACGCAGGATGTGAGCCTCATCGAAGGTGCCCGGACATTTGGCATTCACTGCCAGTATGATCTGGTTGTTGTTCACAACTAGTTGGACCTTCAGGGAGTGAAATCCTTTTCTGTTACGAAAATGCTCCAGGTCCTGAGAAGATGGCCGCATGGTAATGTGAGTGCACTGTATAGCTCCCTGCACCCTGGGGAACATAGCAATGTGGTAGAATGCTCCAGCCCTGTCAGTCTGGGCCTCCATGGTCATGGGGAAGCTGATAAAGTCCATCTTGCGCACAGGGCCTCCGTGACCTGTCTAATGCAGCGATGGGTGGCATGGTGAGGCAGAGGGGAAATCTCGACCGCGGAGGCCCGAAAGTAACCGGATGGGTAGAAAGACAGTGCCGCGGTTACCTTGACCTCAACCGATACTGATGTCCTGATTGCAGGCTGCATATGTGACCTAATGAGTTCACATATTTCATTGATCACCACCTTGTGGAAGCGCAGTCTCCGAAGGCAGGTGTGGTCGGAGACGTCGAGGTAAGACCTCTTTTCCCTGTACATGCGGGGTGTGTATGGTCTGACCCTCCTCCTCATTCTTGCATGTCTTAAATTGGGGACATAATGATGTGCATCACACATTGAGCCATCTGCACTCAGCAGCATCTGTGGGTTAATCGATGCAGGCTAAGAAATGGCTGGACCCATTATAATGAAAGTATAATAGAGATTGATCAGAAGCAATGATTTCCTCACTAAAATACACCTAGAATAAACCCCCAATAGTCCAGAGTCAGAAAATATGTCTGTTGAGATGGTCGCTTCACCTGAGAAGAACTCCAGAGTCAATGCAAACTCCCCCGAAGTTGAAGCAGCCTTTTGAATGAGGCGACCTGTGGTGAAAGTGACGATGGATGATCTCCTGGGAGTTAGTTTCGCCAAATTTGCTCTTTACGACAAAAAAAAGTGGGCGGGAAGTATTATTGAATCTTGGCGTTAATTCCGTGCAGAATGTATCGCTGGGTGATATTATGGGCATTGATTTTGCCCATTCTGATGATTCCGCCCAAAAAAAGTGGCCGGGCGGTAATATTTTTTCTCAGCGTTAAGCACATGAGGAAAGTAACGCTCGGCGATAAGTTTCCTAAACATGCCCGTCAGTTTCCATTTTGTACCAAAATAGGAGATATATAGGCATTATACGTCATTTCAGCAGTAAAATGGGTGTTAAGTGGGTGTTAAGCATGCAAAAAAAAGTGGAGGTTCTAGCCCATGAGAATGTAGTGATGGAGGAACCTCAGCCCTTGCTCTTATCCAACAGACTTTGAGGCTCTTACTCCCTGTCTGGATGAGAGCAGGGACTGCAGGGAGGATGAGCAAACTGACCACAGCACCGTGGTACAGGGGGCCATTCAAAGGGTGGGGTGAGTAAAAAGAAATGTTGCAGTGGTAGGGGACAGTATAGTTAGGGGGATAGATACTGTTCTCTGCAGTTTAGAGCATGAGTCCTGATGGCTGTGTTGCCTGCCTGGTGCCAGGTTTAAGGACATCTCCTCTAGGCTGGAGAGGAACTTGGAGTGGGAAGGGGAAGATCCAGTTGTTGTGGACTACGTGGGTACCAACGACATAGGTAGGACAAAGAAAGAGGTTCTGCTGAGGGATTATGAGCAGCTAGGTGCCAAATTGAAAAGCAGAACCACAAAGGTAATAATCTCTGGATTACTACCTGAGCCATGAGAAAATTTGCATAGGATAAATAAGATCAGAGAGTTAAACACATGGCTCAAAGATTGGTGTGGGAGAAATGGGTTTTGGTTCATGTGACACTGGCACCAGTACTGGGGTAAGAGGGAGCTGTTCCAGTGGGATAGGCTCCAATTAGACTGTGCTGGGACTAGGGTCCTAGCGAATCGAATAACTAGGGCTGAAGAGAGGGCTTTAAACTAATCAGTGGGGTGGAGGGCTCAGATGAGCGGAAATATAAAATGTCAAAGAATAAGGAGAAAGCAATAGAGCAGGGTAGCACTGGGGGAAATGAAAATCAGAGCGTGACAGGAAGGGACAGAATGTATAAACATAAAATAATATCAAAAAGTGGGCTCAAAGCAGGAAAAAATAGGAAAAAAACAAATATAGACAAGCTCTTTATCTGAATGCACGCAGCATTCATAACAAAATAGATGAGTTGACGGCACTAAGAGATAAAAATCGTTATGAGTGCTGCAGTACAGCTGGACCTGGGGGTACTTGTGCGTGAAACACAAAAGGTTAGTATGCAGGTACAGCAAGTAATCAGGAAGGCCAATGGAATCTTGGCCTTTATTGCAAAGAGGATTGAGTATAAAAGCAGGAAAGTCTTCCTACAGTTCTACAGGGTATTGGTGAGGCCACACCTGGAATACTGCGTGCAGTTTTGGTTTCCATATTTATGAAAGGACACACTTGCTTTGGAGGCAGTTCAGAGAAGGTTCACAGGGTTGATTCCGGAGTTGAGGGGTTGACTTATGAGGAAGAGTTGAGTAGGTTGGGCCACTACTTATTGGAATTCAGAAGATTGAGAGGTGATCTTATCGAAACGTATAAGATTATGAGGGGGCTTGGCAGGGTGGATGTAGAGAGGGCATTTCCACTGATGGGGGAGACTGGAACTAGGGGGGCATAATCTTAGAATAAGGAGCCACCATTTAAAATTGAGATGAGGAGAAATTTATTTTCTCAGAGGGTTGTAAATCTGTGGAATTCGCTGCCTCAGAGAGCTGTGGAAGCTGGGACAATAAATAAATTTAAGACATAGATAGACAGTTTCTTAAGCAATAAGAGGATAAGGAGTTATGGGGAACGGGCGGGGAAGTGGACCTGAGTCCATGATCGGATCAGCCATAATCGTATTAAATGGTGGAGCAAGCTCAAGGGGCCGTATGGCCTACTCCTGTTCCTATTTCTTATGTTCTTATGTTTATGTTCTTATCTGATAGCCATTACAGAGATGTGGTTGTAAGGTGACAAAAGCCGGAAACTAAATATTCAGAGGTATTTGAAAATTTGGAAGGACAGACAGAAAAGAAAAGGAGGTGCAGTGGCTCTGTTAATAAAGGATGAGATCAGTGCGTTACTGAGAAACGATATTGGCTCAGAAGATCAAGATGTTGAATCAGTTTGAGTGGAGATAAGGAATAATAAGGGGAAAAAGTCGCTAGTGGGCGTAGTCTATAGGCCCCCTAACAGTAGCTACACTGTTGGACGGAGTATAAATCAAGAAATAATGGAGACTTGTAATAAAGGAATGGCAATAATCATGGGCTATTTTAAACTTCTTATTGATTGGATAAGCAAATTGGCCAGGGTAGCCTTGAGAAAGAGTTCATAGAGTGTATCCGGGATAGATTCCTTGAACAGCAGATTGGAAAATTGCAAATGTAACGCCACTATTTAAAAAAGGAGGCAGACAAAAAGCAGGAAGTAGACCAGTTAGCCTAACATCTGTGGTTGGGAAGATATTGGAGTCCATTATTAAAGAAGCAGTCGCAGGACATTTGGAAAAGCAAAATTCGGTCAGGCAGAGTCAGCATGGATTTATGAAGGGGAAGTCATGTTTGACAAATTTGCTGGAATTCTTTGAGGATGTAACGAATAGGGTAGATAAAGGGGAACCAGTGGATGTGGTGTATTTGGATTTTCAGAAGGCATTTGACAAGGTGCCTCATAAAAGGTTACTGCACAAGATAAAAGTTCATGGGGTTGGGGGTAATATATTAGCATGGGTAGAGATTTGGCTAAGGAACAGAAAACAGAGAGTCAGGATAAATGGTTCATTCTCGGGTTGGCAATCAGTAACTCGTGGGGTGCCGCTGGAATCGGTGTTGGAACTCCAACTATTTACAATCTATATTGGAAGAAGGTACCGAGTGTAGCATAGCCAAGTTTGCTGACGATACAAAGATGGGAGGAAAAGCAATGTGAGGAGGACACAAAAAATCTGCAAAATGACATAGACAGGCTAAGTGAGTGGGCGAAAATTTTGCTGATGGAGTATAATGTTAAAAAGTGTGAGGTCATGCACTTTGGCAGAAATAAATCAAAGAGCAAGTTATTATTTAAATGGAGAAAGATTGTAAAGTACTGCAGTACAGCGGGACTTGGGGGGACTTGTGCATGAAACACAAAAGGTACAGCTAGTGATCAGGAAGGCCAATGGAATCTTGGCCTTTATTGAAAAGTGGATGGAGTATAAAAGCAGGGAAGTCTTGCTACAGTTCTACAGGGTATTGGTGAGGCCGCACCTGGAATACTGCATGCAGTTTTGGTTTCCATATTTACGAAAGGTTATACTTGCTTTGGAGGCAGTTCAGAGAAGGTTCACTAGGTTGATTCCGGTGATGAGGGGGTTGACTTATGAGGAAAGGTTGAGTAGGTTGGGCCACTACTCATTGGAATTCTGAAGAATGAGAAGTGATCTTATCGAAACGCATAAGATTATGAGGGGGTTGATGTCATTTATGTAACCAGCATACTACTGTAACCCTTATACAATTGTAACCCTCAGGTAACCACTACTTACTGTCCATAATTACAAGAAATGCACACCTTGACGACAGGGGTTGCACTTGTGGGAGACACTCCTTACCTGGAGATTCATGTATATAAGGGGAGGTCCCTCGCAGGGCCAGCACTCCTTGGTCCAGGTAATAAAGGTGAAGGTCACAGAGTGACTGTGTCTGCAGTACGTGCCTCGTGTAATTATGTTTAAGAGTTAAGGACGCAACAGTTGACAGGGTGGATGCAGAGAGGATGTTTCCACTGATAGGGGAGACTAGAACTAGAGGGCATAATCTTAGATTAAGGGGCCACCCATTTAAAACTGAGATAAGGAGAAATTTCTTCTCTCAGAGGGTTGTGGATCTGTGGAATTTGCTGCCTCAGAGAGCTGTGGAAGCTGGGACTTTGAATAAATTTGAGACAGAAATAGACGTTTAAGAAACTGTCTACTGATAAGGGAATAAGGGGTTATGGAGAGCGAGCAGGGAAGTGGACCCGAGTCCATGATCGGATCAGCCATGATCGTACTAAGTGGCGGAGCAGCCTCGAGGGGTCGTCCTGCCTACTCCTGCTCCTATTTCTTATGTTCTTATGTTCTTATGTCAACCAGGGAGTAGACTTTCTTAGATCTGGTACTGTGTAATGAAACAGGATTAATAAACAATCTCCTAGTAGAGGATTCTCTAGGAAGGAGTGATCAGAGCATGGTTGAATTTCAAATTCAGTTGGAGGGTGAGAATGTTGAATCTCAAACCAGTGTCCTAAGCTGTACTAAAGGAGACTACAAAGGTATGAAGGCAGAGTTGGCTAAAGTGGACTGGGAAAATAGATTAAAATGTGGGACAGTTGATGAGCAGTGGCAGACATTTAAGGAGATATTTCATAACTTTCAACAAAAATATATTCCAACGAGAAGGAAAGATTGAGAGAAGGGATAACGTTCCATGGCCTACTAAGAAAACTAAGGATGGTATCAAATTGAAAACAAGGGCATACCAAGTGGCTGAGTAGAGGTAGGCCAGAGGATTGGGAAACTTTTAAAAGTCAGCAAAGAACCACTAAAAAAATAATAAAGAGATGGATGATAGATTATGAAAGCAAACTAGCATGAAATATAAAAACAGTTAATAAGAATTTCTTTTGGTACATAAAAAGGAAAAGAGTGGCTAAATTAAATGTTGGTCCCTTAGAGGGTGAGACTGGGGAATTAATAATGGGGAGCAGGGAAATGGCAGAGATATTTAACAAATATTTTACATCAGTCTTCACAGTAGAAGACACTAAAAACATCCCAATAGTGGATAATCAATGGGCTGTCAGGAGGAAGGAACTTAAAACAATCACTATCACTAAAGAAGTAGTACTCAGTAAAATAATGGAACTAAAGACAGACAAGTCCCCTGGACCTGATGGAAAACAGAAAACTATAGACTAGTTAGCCTTACATCTGTCGTTGGAAAATGCTGGAGTCCATTATTAAGGAAGCAGTAGCAGGACATTTGGAAAAGCATAATTCAGTCAAGTAGAGTCAGCATGGTTTTATGAAAGGGAAATCATGTTTAACAAATTTGCTGGAGTTCTTTGAGGATGTAACGAGTAGGGTGTATCAGGGGGATGTGGTGTATTTGGATTTCCAGAAGGCGTTCAATAAGGTGCCACATAAAAGGTTACTGCAAAAGATAACATTTCACGGGGTTAGGGGTAATAGATAGAGGATTGGCTAACTAACAGAAAACAGAAAGTCGGGATAAATGGGTCATTTTTCAGTTGGCAAACAGTAACTAGTAGAGTGCCGCAGGGATCGGTGCTGGGGCCTCAACTATTTACAATCTATATTCATGATTTGGATGGGACCAAGTGTAATGTAGCCAAGTTTGCTGATGATACAAAGATGGGTGGGAAAACAAATTGTGAGGACACAAAAAATCTGCAAATTGATATAGGGTCCGAAATTGATGGCTTTACCACCCACTGCCGCCGACTGCTGCCCACTGCCAGCGACATTCCTCTGGTTGAACCGCCCAGTGCCACTTTCATCATGACCTGGAGCGGGCAGGAAGGGAGAACCGCCGGGAAGCACCCGCCGATGTCAGCGGATGGCCGATGCGCGTAAATACACACCCGCCTGCCGAGATGCCATATTCATGCGGGTGGGAGTTGGCTGTAGTCGGCGGCAGGATGGTGGTGGACCATTGAATGCAGGCAGCTCTGTCCTCAACGGTTAGTGTGAAGGCGTTGTAAAAAAAGTTAGTGAAGTGTATTTAAATTATTTCTTTACAGCTACTTACCTGGATGGATTCCCTTGAAGGTCGTCAGATTTTTTTTTTCTTTTTAATGCTTTTTATTTTTAGTTCTTCAACCCACCCTGGGCTCGACTCCATTCTCGGCGACATTTAGGCAGCAAGCGCCTTTGCCTCCGAAAATGGGAGCTCCTGTCGTCTGCCACCCAGATTGGCAGCGTACGTCAAAGATTTTCTGCCTGTCGACCTTCAAGGGACCTGGGTGATGAAACTCCCATCCAAAGAACCGTCAGGGACTTCGGCAGCCATAAGCTGTCCTTTGGGCGGCACTTGGGCAGGCGGAGGCCTTCATCAATTTTGGCCCATAGACAGGCTAATTGAATGGACAAAAATTTGGCAGATGGAGTATAACGTGGAAAAATGTGAGGTTATCCACTTTGCAGAAAAAATAGTAATGCAAATTATAATTTAAATGGAGAAAAATTGCAAAGTACTGCAGTACAGAGGGACCTGGGGTCCTTGTGCATGAAACACAAAAAGTTACTATGGAGGTACAGCAAGTAATCAGGAAGGCAAATGGAATGTTGGCCTTTATTGCAAAGGAGGTGGAATATAAAAGCAGAGAAGTCCTGCTGCAACTGTACAAGGTATTGGTGAGGCCACACCTAGAGTACTGCGTACAGTTTTGGTCTCCGTATTTAAAGAAGGATATACTTCCATTGGAAACAGTTCAGAGAAGGTTTGCAAGGTTGATTCTGGAGATGAGGGGGTTGACTTATGAAGATAGGTTGAATAGGTTGGGCCTATACTCATTGGAGTTCAGAAGAATGAGAGGTGATCTTATCGAAACATATAAGATAATGAGGGGGCTCGACAAGGTGGATGCAGAGAGGATATTAAACTAAAACTAGGGTGCATAGTCTCAGAATAAGGGGCCGCCCAGTTCAAACTGAGATGAGGAGGAACTTCTTCTCTCAGAGGGTTGTAAATCTGTTGTAACTCTCTGCCCCAGAGAGCTATGGAGACTGGGTCATTGAATATATTTAAGGCGGAAATAGACAGATTTTTTGAGTGATAAGAGAATAAACTGTTTTGGAGAGCGGGCAGGGAAGTGGAACTGAGTCCATGATCAGATCGGCCATGATTTTATTAAATGGCGGAGCAGGCTCGAGGGGCCAATTGGCCTACTCCTGCTCCTATTTCTTATGTTCTTATGTTCTAAAACCCAGCAGTTATATCAAGGCAAGTACTGCTGCATCCAGGAGGTAAGTGCCTTTACACCTACCTCCTGGATCTACGGTCCCTGCATAACTCACCCCCCATGATCAGAGACCCCCCCGCCCGAGGCCTCTGATCGTCTCCCCAACTCCTCCCCCCCCCCCCCCCCCCCGCCCCCGCTGACACCAGGCCACCAATCACCCCCACTGCACTTGGCCTCCGATTCCTCCACGAGATCTCTCCCCCCACTCCTCCATCCGACCCACGGCCTATCACCACTCCCGGCCGTGACTTTCGGTGTGACCTCCCCACTGTGCTCCTCCCTTCCCTCAATTATGCTGAGTCTGACCCCCACCCCCTCCAATCTCTACCACCTAGAAGGACAAGGTCAGCAGGCACTTGAGAGCATCATCACCTGCAAGTTCCCATCCAAGTTACACACCATCCCGACTTGGAAATATATCGCCGTTCCTTCATCATTGCTTGAACAAATTCTTAGAACTCCCTCGCTAACAACACTGTGCGAGTACCTTCACCACAATGACTGCAGCGGTTCAAGAAGATAGCTCATCACCACCGAGGGCAATTAGGGATGGGCAATAAATTCAGTCATCTAATTCTTCCCATCTAATTCATCCCATTTAATTCATCCCATCCTGTAATTCATCCCATCTAATTCATCCCATCTAATTCATCCCATTTAATGCATCCCGTCCTCCAATTCATCCCATCATCTAATTCATCCTGTCATCTAATTTATCCCTTCCTCTAATTCGTCCCACATCTAATTCTTTCCCATAATCTCAAATCTGTGAATCTCCAACCACCCTCAAGCTTTCCTTGTTCCTACAATCTTCATATATTTGAAATCCATGTTTAGATTCGCCTAGTCAGGACTTGCTGACATACTTTTAAAAATTATTTTCGACCTTGACAGAATCTTGCATTATGCTTCAATTTGGTTTCTCAACAAAAAAGTAAATTGAAATGTTCTGACTGTTACTTACAAACTGTCAGTAATATTAACTTCAGTTTTGCTAAAGTAAATTAGATCTTTGTTTGTGTGATAAATAGATTGTAGCATCCAGTTCCTCAAAATTTGCAGACTGATTGGAGCTAATTGGAAATCTTTGCCTTTAACATTTTCTGCAGACCTCTTTCCTCAGATACTGGTATTTTTCATACGGTTATCCGAGTGACGTCGGCCTTCAGTTGTCTGTAGATCTGTATTCTTTCACTCGAGTTGTGGTGTTGTTTCCAATTCTAAAATGCCTTGAGTTCACGGTTT
This sequence comes from Pristiophorus japonicus, assembly GCF_044704955.1. Lineage (NCBI taxonomy): Eukaryota > Metazoa > Chordata > Chondrichthyes > Pristiophoridae > Pristiophorus > Pristiophorus japonicus. The sequence continues at coordinate 450,959,443 of NC_091977.1, read as the reverse complement.
ATTATTAGCTCCTGGATCTCCTGGTAATTCTTATCGAATCAATCTTGATGTTTTCTGGTAGAATAACCAAGAGTCTCTTCGCAGGTGCTAATTATAGTGGACTTGAGGGAAGACCAGGCACTGTGGGCACTCTGCAGCTCTGGTTCATTAGAAGTCACCAGATTGGCAGTGAGGCATTGGGTTCCAGTGTCCCTGACCATTATGTGTGCGGGAAGGGTATCCAACTGCAGCTCCTGTCAGTCCGCATTGTGGCACTGGAGCTGCACATGGATTCACTCTGGAGCATCCGCGATGCCGAGGATGTCGTGAATAGCACATTTAGTGAGTTGGTCACACTGCAGGGAAAGTTTACAAAGACAAATAGGGGTGCCAATCAGGCAGAGCATGAGTAGGAAGCTAGTGTAGGGGTCCTCTGCAGTCATCTCCCTCCAAAACAGATATACCATTTTGGGTACTGTTGGGGGAGATGGCCCATCAAAGGAAAACAGCAGCAGCCAAGATCATGGCACCGTGGATGGCTCTGCTGCACAGGAAGCCAGGAAAAAGAACGGGAGAGCTAAAGTGGTAGGGCATTCCATTGTAAGGGGAATAGATAAACGTTTCTGTGGCTGCAATCGAGACTCCAGGATAGTATGTTGCCTCCCTGGTCCAACAGTCAAGGAAGTCTCGGGGCGGCTGCACGGCATTCTGGAAGGGGATGGTGAACAGCCAGTTGTCGTGGTGCATATAGGTACCAACGATATAGGTAAAAAAGGGATGAGGTCCTACAAGCTGAATTTAGGGAGCTAGGAGTTAAATTAAAAAGTAGGACCTCAAAGGTAGTAATCTCAGGATTTCTACCAGTGCCACATGCTAGTCAGAATAGAAATAGCAGGATAATTCAGATGAATACGTGACTTGAGGAATGGTGCAAGTGGGAGGGATTCAAATTCTTGGGACATTGGAACAGGGTCTGGGGGAGGTGGGACAAGTACAAACAGGATGGTCTGCACATGGGCAGGACCAGAACCGATGTCCTAGGAGGAGTGTTTGCTAGTGCTGTTGGGGAGTGTTTAATCGAATATGGCAGTGGATGGGAATCTATGCAAGGAGACAGAGGGAAGTAAAATGGGGGCAGAAGCAAAAGGTCGAAAAGAGATAAGGAAAAGTGGAGAGCAGAGAAATCAAAGGCAACAATCAAAAATGGCTACATTACAACATAATTTCTAAAAGGACAAAAAGTGTTTAAAAAAAACAAGCCTGAAGGCTCTGTGTCTCAATTCGTAATAAGGTGGATGAATTAACTGCGCAGATAGCTGTTAACAGATATGATATAATTGGGATTACAGAGACATGGTTCCAGGGTGACCAATGCTGGGAACTCAACATCCAGGGGTAGTCAATATTCAGGAAGGATAGACAGAAAGGAAAAGGAGGTGGGGTAGCATTGCTGGTTAAAGAGGAGATTAACGCAATAGTAAGGAAGGACATTAGCTTGGATGATGTGGAATAGAAACATAGAAACATAGAAAATAGGTGCAGGAGCAGGCCATTCAGCCCTTCTAGCCTGCACCGCCATTCAATGAGTTCATGGCTGAACATGAAACTTCAGTACCCCTTTCCTGCTTTCTCGCCATACCCCTTGATCCCCCGAGTAGTAAGGACTTCATCTAACTCCCTTTTGAATATATTTAGTGAATTGGCCTCAACTACTTTCTGTGGTAGAGAATTCCACAGGTTCACCACTCTCTGGGTGAAGAAGTTTCTCCTCATCTCGGTCCTAAATGGCTTACCCCTTATCCTCAGACTGTGACCCCTGGTTCTGGACTTCCCCAACATTGGGAACATTCTTCCTGCATCTAACCTGTCTAAATCCGTCAGAATTTTAAACGTTTCTATGAGGTCCCCTCTCATTCTTTTGAACTCCAGTGAATACAAGCCCAGTTGATCCAGTCTTTCTTGATATGTCAGTCCCGCCATCCCGGGAATCAGTCTGGTGAATCTTCGCTGCACTCCCTCAATAGCAAGAATGTCCTTCCTCAAGTTAGGAGACCAAAACTGTACACAATACTCCAGGTGTGGCCTCACCAAGGCCCTGTACAACTGTAGCAACACCTTCCTGCCCCTGTATTCAAATCCCCTCGCTATGAAGGCCAACATGCCATTTGCTTTCTTAACCGCCTGCTGTACCTGCATGCTAACCTTCAACGACTGATGTACCATGACACCCAGGTCTCGTTGCACCTTCCCTTTTCCTAATCTGTTACCATTCAGATAATAGTCTGTCTCTCTGTTTTTACCACCAAAGTGGATAACCTCACATTTATCCACATTATACTTCATCTGCCATGCATTTGCCCACTCACCTAACCTATCCAAGTCCAAGAATCTATATGAGTAGAGCTGCGGAACACCAAAGGGCAGAAAATGCTGGTGGGAGTTGTGTACAGACCACCAAACAGTAGTAGTGAGGTTGCGGATGGCATCAAACAAGAAATTAGGGATGCGTGCAATAAGGGTACAGCAGTTATCATGGGTGAGTTTAATCTATATATATATATTGGGCTAACCAAACTGGTAGCAATAAGGTGGAGGAGGATTTCCTGGCGTGTATAAGGGGTGGTTTTCAATACCAATATGTCGAGGAACCAACTAGTAGCTGGCCATTCTAGACTGGGTGTTGTGTAATGAGAGAGGATTAATTAGCAATTTTGTTGTGCGAGGCCTCTTGGGGAAGAGTGACCATAATATGGTAGAATTCTTCATTAAGATGGAGAGTGACACAGTTAACTCAGACTGCGGTCCTGAAAAAGAAAGGTAACTTCGATGGTATGAGACATGAATTGGCTAGGATTGACTGGCGAATGATACTTAAAGGGTTGACAGTGGATAGGCAATGGCAAACATTTAAAGATCACATGGATGAACTTTAACAATTGTACATCCCTGTCTGGCATAAAAATAAAACGGGGAAGGTGGCTCAACTGTGGCTAACAAGGGAAATTAGGGATCATGTTAAATCCAAGGAATATGCATATAAATTGGCCAGAAAAAGCAGCAAACCCGAGGACCGGGAGAAATTTAGAATTCAGCAGAGCAGAACAAAGGGTTTAATTAGGAGAGGGGAAATAGAGTATGAGAGGAAGCTTGCCGGGAACATAAAAACTGACTGCAAAAGCTTCTATAGATATGTGAAGAGAAAAAGATTAGTGAAGACAAATGTAGGTCATTTGCAGTCAGCATCAGGTGAATTTATAATGGGGAACAAAGAAATGGCAGAACAATTGAACAAATACTTTGGTTCTATCTTCACTAAGGAAGACACAAATAACCTTCCGGAAATACTAAGGGACCAAGGGTCTAGCGAGAAGGAGGAACTGAAGGAAATCCTTATTAGTCAGGAAATTGTGTTTCGGAAATTGAAGGTCGATAAATCCCCAGGGCCTGGTAGTCTGCATCCCAGAGAACTTAAGGACGTGGCCCTAGAAATAGTGGATGCATTGGTGATCATTTTCCAATATTCTGTAGACTCTGGATCAGTTCCTATGGATTGGAGAGTAGCTAATGTAAACCCACTTTTCAAAAAAGGAGGGAGAGAGAAAACAGGCCCTGTACAACTGCAGTTAGCCTGACATCGGTAGTGGGGAAAATGTTGGAATCAATTATTAAAGATATAATAGCAGCGCATTTGGAAAGCAGTGACAGGATTGGTCCAAGGCATCGTGGATTTATGAAAGGGAAATCATGCTTGACAAATCTTCTGGAATTTTTTGAGGATGTAACTAGTAGAGTGGACAAGGGAGAACCAGTGGATGTGGTGTATTTGGACTTTCTAAAAGCTTTTGACAAGGTCCCAAACAAGAGATTAGTGTACAAAGTTAAAGCACATGGTATTGGGGGTAATGTATTGACGTGGATAAAGAACTGGTTGGCAGACAGGAAGCAAAGAGTAGGAATAAAGGGGTCCTTTTCAGAATGGCATGCAGTGACTAGTGGGGTACCGCAAGGGTCATTGCTGGGACCCCAGCTATTTACAATATACATTAATGATTTAGACGAAGGAATTGAATGTAATATCTCCAAGTTTGCAGAAGACACTAAGCTGGGTGGCAGTGTGAGCTGTGAGGAGGATGCTCAGAGACTGCAGGGTAACTTGGACAGGTTAGGTGAGTGGGCAAATGCATGGCAGGTGCAGTATAATGTCGATAAATGTGAGGTTATCCACTTTGGTGGCAAAAACAGGAAGGCAGAATATTATCTAAATGGTAACGGATTAGGAAAAGGGGAGATGTAACAAGACCTGGGTGTCATGTTACATCAGTCATTGAAAGTTGGCATGCAGGTACAGCAGGCGGTGAAGAAGGCAAATGGCATGTTGGCCTTCATAGCGAGCAGAGAGGTCTTACTGCAGTTGTACTGCTGTACCCTTGGTGAGGCCACACCTTGAATACTGTGTACAGTTCTGGTCTCCTAATCTGGGGAAGGACATTCTTGCTATTGAGGGAGTGCAGCGAAGGTTCACCATACTGATTCCCGGGATGGCAGGACTGACATATGAAGAAATATTGGATTGACTAGGCATATTTTCGCTGGAATTTAGAAGAATGTGAGGGGATCTCATAGAAACATATAAAATTCTGACTGGATTGGACAGGTTAGATGCAGGAAGAATGTTCCCGATGTTGGGGAAATCCAGAACCATGGGTCACAGTCTAAGGATAAGGGGTAAGCCATTTAGAACCGAGATGAGGAGAAACTTCTTCACTCAGAGATTTGTGAACCTGTGGAATTATCTACCACATAAAGTTGTTGGGGCCAGTTCGTTGGATATATTCGAAATGGAGTTAGATGTGGCCCTTACGGCTAAAGGGATCAAGGGGTATGGAGAGAAACCAGCAATCGGGTACTAAAGTTGCATGATCAGCCATGATCATATTGAATGGTGGTACAGGCTCGAAGGGCCGAATGGCCAACTCCTGCACCTATTTTCTATGTTTCTATGTTTCTATGAATAGAGCTTTCTTTGCAAGGTCTTTGAGTGCTTCATCATTAATTTGTTTGCAGCAGCATTTCTGTTGCCCCTGTCGTTTTGAGGTTACATTGATGGAGATAACCGAGTGGATTAAGTGGTGGTCTGTCCAGCAGTCATCAGCTCTTGTCATGGCTTATGATGCAGACATCCTTGCAGTCCCTCGCTTAGATGATGACGTAGTATAGCAGATGCCAGTGCCTGGTGCGAGAGTGTTGCCACTTTTCTTTCTGACGAAACAAGGTGTTGGTTATGACAAGATCATGTTCTGAGGGTGCCATTAGAGTTGGTTTTCCCGACCTGTTCCCTGCTAATCACCCCTCTCCAGAGGTCTGTGTCCTTTCCGACTCTGGCATTAAAGTCGCCAAGGAGAATCAGCTTGTCGCCCATTGGGACTCGGGACAGGGCTTGTTCAAGGCTGGAGTAGAATTCCTCTTTTGCCTCGTCCATAGCTTCCAGAGTTGGGGGCGAATGCACTGATGACTGTAGCATACTGGCTAAAGTGAGCCAAAGGGTCATGAGGCGTTCATTTATCCCATAGGGGTTTTTTCTAAGATGCCAAACTAGCTCATTTTTGATGGTGAAGCCTACCCCATGGAGGCGGCATTCTTCGTCCGGTTTGCCTTTCCAGAAAAAGGTGTATCGACCAACTTGTCCCTTGAGCTGACCTTCTGCCTGCCATGTTTCGCTCAGGGCGGCGATGTTGTTGATGTCGAAGCATCTGAGTTCCTGGGCAATGATAATAGTATGATGTTCCGGTCTGTCGATGTTGGGGTTTTCCATGAGTGACCTGATGTTCCAGGTCCCGAACTTCATTTTAAAGGGTGGAAGATGCCTGTGCATAAATTCTTTTCATGTGGGGTGGCCATTGCACACCAGCTACCACACGATCTTGACAGAGCAAGGTCTTGGTCGAATGGCAAGGGGATGCAAGATGATTGGAGACCAGGCTCTGCTGCATGGGCCTTGCACACACACACACATTTTCCTACTGACCCCCTCTCTCCCTCCCGCAGGTCCTCACTCCCTGGTTTTCAGAGATTGCTGTGTAGGTGAGTACATTAATCTTGTAGCAGCTTGAGAATTTGTCCATAAAATACTGACACTATACGCCAGGCCCCCTGGCTGTAGCTCCAGCACGCTGCTCTCCTGCGCTTTCCGCTCTCTCTCCAGCCGCTCACGCTTTAGTCGTTGGTTCTGTACTAAGGGCCCCGCGTATTCTGGTCTCATGACCCGACCTCGCTGTTGGCCTCTGGTTCCAGCCTCGCTAATGGTCTCATGTCCCGACCTCCCTGCTGGTCCACGCTGTACCTTCCCTGGGTCCCAAACTCGCTGTTGGCCCATTCTGGTCCTTCCCTGGGTCCAAACCTCGCTGCTGGTCTGTGCTGAACCATTCCTGGGTCCTCGCCGCCTGCTGATCCTCACCGCCCACCGTTTCCCGCTGCACGCGGCCCCCTGCCCCGTGGCTCTGGAACCAAAATATAGCAAAGGTAAATACTGGCCTGTATTCCTGTGACGTCACACTTGGATTTCTTTTTACTTCTCTCCCCTCCCAGGTCCATTGGCGCTGGGTTCCAGCACTCCTTTTCGCGTCTCCCGCCTTGGTCTCGGGACCTAAGGAAAAGATGGTGGGTGGGAAAGCGCAGGAGATCCAGCAACTGGCCGACAACTATGACGTGCGTGGATTTTCAAGACCATCTATGGCCCAAACACTCAAGTTTCTATTCCACTGAGAGCCAAGAATGCAGAGGTGCTCATCAGGGACAGAGAAGCAGTCAGTGCCTGTTGAAAGGACTACTTTGAGGATCTCCTCAACCAAGACACTGTTTTTGACGTGAGTGCCCTTGACTCTATCCCACAGCATGCTACTCCTCACCACCTTGGCACAATCCCAGCCCAACATGAGGTTGAAAAACCCATCTGACAAATGAAAAACAATAAGGCCTCAGGAGCAGATGGAATCCCTGCCGAAGTACTGAAGCCATGACCTCATTTCTCTTATCTGGAAGGACGAGAACATGCCAGGGGATCTCAGAGATGCCATAATCATGACTATCTTCAAGAAAGGTGACAAGACAATGGTATCTTGGCCTATATTACAAAGGGAATGGAGTATAAAAGCAGGGAAGTCTTCCTACAGTTATATAAGGTATCGGTGAGGCCACACCTGGAATAATGCATGCAGTTTTGGTTTCCATATTTACGAAAGGATATATTTGCTTACTTGCTTTGAAGGCAGTTCAGAGAAGATTCAATTGGGTTGATTCCGAAGATGAAGGTGTTGACTTATGAGAAAAGATTGAGTAGGTTGGGCCTCTACTCATTGGAATTCAGAAGAATGAGAGGTGATCTTATTGAAAGGGCTTGACGAGGTAGATGCAAAGAGGATGTTTCCACTGATGGGGGAGACTAGAATTAGGGGTCATGATCTTAGAATAAGGGGCCACCCATTTAAAACAGTGATGAGGAGAAATTTCTTCTGAGGGGGTTGTAAATCTGTGGAATGACTGAGGGTAGGTTGGTTGGTCACTGATTGTGTCTTCCTCAGACTGTTCCGGTTCATCCGTGTGTCGCAGCTTTATCTGCATGTTTGCCCATTCTTGAACTTGACGATATACACTCTGTTACCCTCCTTGGCCGTAACAGTACCGGCGATCCACTTGGGACCTTGACCATAATTTAGTACATACACAGGATCGTTAACAGGAATGTCGCGTGATACAGCAGCGCGATCATGATACCACTACTGACTTTGACGTCTGTATTCAACATGATCGTTCAAGTCAGGGTGGACAAGAGAGAGCTTGGTCTTGAGACCTCTCTTCATCAATAGTTTAGCAGGGGGTAGCCCGGTAAGCGTGTGGGGTCTTGTCCTGTAACTAAGCAAGATGCATGACAAGCAAGTCTGCAGTGAACCTTGAGTTACACTTTTCATGCTCTGCTTGATGGTTTGGACAGCACACGCTGCTTGACCATTAGATGCGGGTTTGAATGGTGATGACCTCACTTGTTTGATACCATTGAGTTTCATGAACTCTTCAAACTCCAGACTCATAAAGCAAGGTCCGTTGTCGCTTACAACGATGTCAGCAGACCATGAGTGCAAACATGTCACGAAGGCTCTCAATGGTAGCTGTGGATGTACTGGATGACATGATTATACACTCTATCCACTTGGAATATGCATCCACCACAACGAAAAAAAATCTTTCCCAGGAAGGACCTGCAAAGTCGATGTGGATCCTGGACCAAGGTTTGGACGGCCACGACCACAGACTCAGCGGCGATTCCGCTGGTGCTTCACTTAGCTGCATGCAAGTGTTGCACTGATGCACACATGATTCCAGATCAGAGTCAATTCCAGACCACCATACATGAGACCTGGCAATGGCTTTCATCATGACAATACTGGTATGAATGCTGGGTAGATCATGTACAAATTTCTCTCTGCCTTTCTTAGGCATAACAACACGATTACGCCACAGTAAACAATCTGACTGAACGGATAATTCGTCTTTGCTACGGTTGTAAGGTTTGGTCTCATTACTCATTTGCTTGGGTATGGCAGACCAACCACTACTAAGGACACAACGTTTCGCAACCGATAATATCGGGTCCTGGCTGGTCCAGGTGTTAACTTGTGGAGCCGTGACAGGGGTTCCTTCACTTTCAAAAGCATCCATAACTAACAGTAGGTCTGCAGGTTGTGGCGTCTCCACCTCCGGTGTGGGCAACGGCAGTTGGCTCAGTGCATCGGCACAATTTTCGGTGCCAGGTCTATGGCGAATGACATAATCATAGGCAGATAATGTCAAGCGCCCACCGCTGGATGTGGGACAATGCATTGGTGTTGATATCTTTGTTTTCCAAAAACAATGAAATGAGTGGCATGTGATCTGTTTCCAGTTCAAACCGAAGACCAAACAGGTACTGATGCATCTTTTTAACCCCATAGACACAGGCTAGTGCATCTTTTTCTACTATGCTGTAGGCTCTTTCTGCATTTGACAAACTTTTCGAAGCATATGCAACAGGTTGTAGTTTACCCAACTCATTAGTTTGTAGGAGCACGCAATCAACTCCATATGACGAAGCATCACAGGCCAATACTAGATACTAAATGCTTACACGGATCATAATGTACCAGCAGCTTGTTGGAGCAAAGCAGATTAGTAGCTTTCTCAAAAGCTTTATCTTGAGACAAATCCCAAACCCAGTTGTCGCCTTTTCTTAGCAGCAGGTGCAGTGGCTCTCATAAAGTGCTCAATCTAGGTAGGAAATTACCGAAGTAGTTGAGTAGACCAAGGAACGAACGCAGCTCCATCACATTCTGAGGCTTGGGTGCATTTTTGATGGCCTTGGTATAGGCCTGATGCCGTCAGCAGCAATTTTCCTCCCCAAGAATTCTACTTCCGGTGCCATGAAGACGCATTTCGAATGTTTCAGTCTGAGTCTCACTTTGTCCAGATGATGTAAAATCTCTTCCAGGTTGTTCAGATGTTCAGCGGTGTCACGATCTGTCACCAGGACGTCATCTTGGAACACGACGGTTCTAGGGATGGACTTCAGTAGACTCTCTATGTTCCTCTGAAATATGGCTGCAGCCGAGCGAATTCTGAAACGACACCTGTTGTAGATAAACAGTCCTTTATGAGTGTTGGTGCACGTAAGAATCTTCGACATCTCAACCTGCTCCTGTGTCATGTAGGCCGACGTCAGATCCAGTTTAGTGAACGACTTCCCCCCGGTTAGCATTGCAAACAGGTCATCAGCCTTCGCTAATGGGTATTAATCCTGTTTTGAAACTTGTTTGATTATAGTCTTGTAGTCTCCACAAATCCTGACAGTGCCATCACTCTTCAACACAGGAACAATGGGGCTGGCCCATTCGCTAAATTCGACCGGTGATATGACCCCTTCACACTGGAGTCTGTCCAGTTTGATTTTGACTTTCTCCCTTATCATGTACGGAACCACCTGAGCTTTATGATGGATGGGTCTTGCATCTGAGTCCACATGGATCTGCACCTTGGCTCCCGTGAAATTGCCGATGCCTGGTTCAAACAATGAGGGGAACTTGCTCAGCATTTGAGCACATGGAGTATCATCCTCCGACAGCAACGCTTTGCTATCGTTCCAATTCCATTTGATTTTTTCGAGTCAATTCCTGCCAAACAGTGTTGGACCATTGCTGGAACAATCCATAATGGTAAATCATGAACCGCACCATCATATGACACCTTGAAGACTGTACTGCCAATCACCTTTATGAGCTCTTTAGTGAACGTATGCAATTGGTTTCAAGGTGACCAGGTCGGAGGAGGCTAGCTGGTGCAGGGGCAGAAGGTGAACAAAGAACTAAAAATAAATCGAAGTGCGACATTACAGCCAAGAGGGTAAGTGATTGGCTGGTGGATTGGTGAGTATTTAATCTTTTTCTTTTTCTTTTCTGATCAGTAGTTAACCTGTGGCCTTGTTATCAATTAGGTTAATTTAAGGGTTAAGTCATGGCAGGAGAGCCCAGACCCATATCATGCTCCTCCTGTGCTATGTGGCAAATCAGGGACGCTTCCAGTGCAGGAAGTGTATCCAGCTGCAGCTCCTGACAGACCGCATTGCGGCACTGGAGCTGCGCATGGATTCACTCTGGAGCATCCGCGATGCTGAGGATGTCATGAATAGCACATTTAGTGAATTGGTCACACCCCAGGTAAAGGTTACAGAGGCCGATAGGGACTGGGTGACCATCAGGAAGAGCAGTGGAAGGAAGGGGTCCACTGCGGTCATCTCCCTCCAAAACAGATACACCACCTTGGGTACTGTTGGGCAAGATGACTCATCAAGGGAAGGCAGCAACAGCCAAGTCCATGGCACCAGGGGTGGCTCTGCTGCACAAGAGGGCAGGAAAAGAGTGAGAGAGCTATAGTGATAGGGGATTCTCTTTTAAGGGGAATAGATAGGTGTTTCTGCAGCCGCAAACGAGACTCCAGGATGGTATGTTGCCTCCCTGGATGTCTCGGAGCGGCTGCAGTGCATTCTGAAGGGGGAGGGTGTACAGCCAGCTGTCGTGGTACATATAGGTACCAAAGATATAGGCAAAAAATGGGATGAGGTCCTACAAACTGAATTTATGGAGCTAGGAGTTAAATTAAAAAGTAGGACCTCAAAGGTAGTAATCTCAGATTTGCTACCAGTGCCACGTGCTAGTCAGAGTAGGAATTGCAGGATAGCTCAGCTGAAAATGTAACTTGAGGAATGGTGCAGGGGCGGGGATTCAAATTCCTTGGACATTGGAACCGGGTCTGAGGGAGGTGGGACCATTATGAACCAGACGGTCTGCACCTCGGTAGGACTGGAACCGATGTCCTAGGCGGAGTGTTTGCTAGTGCTGTTGGGGAGGGTTTAAACTAAAAAGACAGGGGGATGGGAATCTATGCAGGGAGGCAGAGGGAAGTAAAAAGGGGGCAGAAGCAAAAGGTAGGAAGGAGAAAAGCAAGAGTGGAGGGCAGAGAAATCAAGGGCAAAAATCAAAAAGGGCCAAATTACAACATAATTCTAAAAGGACAAAGAGTGTTAAAAAAACAAGCCTGAAGACTCTGTGCCTCAATGCGAGGAGCATTCATAATAAGGTGGATGAATTGACTGCGCAGATAAGCTGTTAACAGATATGATGTAATAGGGATTACGGAGACATGGTTCCAAGGTAACCAAGACTGGGAACTCAACATCCAGGGGTATTCAATATTCAGGAAGGACAGACAGGAAGGAAAAGGAGGTGGGGTAGCATTACTAGTTAAAGAAGAGATTAATGCAATAGTAAGGAAGGATATTAGCGTGGATGATGTGGAATCTATATGGGTAGAGCTGCGAAACACCAAAGGGCAGAAAAAGTTAGTGGGAGTTGTGTACATACCACCAAACAATAGTAGGGAGGTTGGGGATGGCATCAAACAGGAAATTAGGAACGCGTGCAATAAGGTTACAGCAGTTATCATGGGTGACTTTAATCTGCATATTGATTGGACGAACCAAACTGGTAGCAATACTGTGGAGGATTTCCTGGAGTGTATAAGGGATGGTTTTCTAGATCATTATGTCGAGGAACTAACTAGAGAGCAGGCCATCCTAGACTGGGTCTTGTGTAACGAGAGAGGATTAATTAGCAATCTGGTCATGCGGGGCCCCTTGGGGAAGAATGACCATAATATGGTAGAATTCTTCATTAAGATGGAGAGTGACAGTTAATTCAGAACCTAGGGTCCTGTACTAGGGGACCGAGGGTCTAGTGAGAAGGAGGAACTGAAGGACATCCTTATTAGGTGGGAAATTGTGTTAGGGAAATTGACGGGATTGAAGGTCGATAAATCCCCAGGGCCTGATAGTCTACATCCCAGAGTACTTAAGGAAGTGGCCCTAGAAATAGTGGATGCATTGGTGATTATTTTCCAACAGTCTATCGACACTGGATCAGTTCCTATGGACTGGAAGGTTGCTAATGTAACACCATTTTTGAAAAAAGGAGGGAGAGAGAAAACGGGTAATTATAGACTGGTTAGCCTGACATCGGTGGTGGGAAAAATGTTGGAATCAATCATTAAGGATGAAATAGCAGCGCATTTGGAGAGCAGTGATAGGATTGGTCAAAGTCAGCATGGATTTATGAAAGGGAAATCATGCTTGACAAATCTTCTGGAGAACCAGTGGACGTGGTGTATTGGACTTTCAAAAGGCTTTTGACAAAGTTCCACACAGGAGATTGGTATGCAAAATCAAAGCCTATGGTATTGGGGGTAATGTACTGACGTGGCAGACAGGAAGCAGAGAGTCGGGATTAACGGGTCCTTTTCAGAATGGCAGGCAGTGACTAGTGGAGTGCCGCAGGGCTCAGTACTGGGACCCCAGCTCTTTGCAATATATATTAATGATTTAGATGATGGAATTGAGTGTAATATCTGCAAGTTTGCAGATGACACTAAACTGGGTGGCGGTGTGAACTGTGAGGAGGACACTAAGAGGTTGCAGGGTGACTTGGACAGGTTAGGCGAGTGGGCAAATATATGGCAGATGCAGTATAATGTGGATAAATGTGAGGTTATCCACTTTGGGGGTAAAAACACATAGGCAGAATATTATCTGAATAGCGGCAGATTAGGAAAAGAGGAGGTGCAGTGAGACCTGGGTGTCATGGTTCATCAGTCATTGAAAGTTGGCATGCAGGTACAGTAGGCAGTGAAGAAGGCAAATGGTATGTTGGCCTTCATAGCAAGGGAATTTGAGTATTGGAGCAGGGAAGTCTTCCTGCAGTTGTACAGGGCCTTGGTGAGGCCCCACCTGGAATATTGTGTTCAGTTTTGGTCTCCTAATCTGAGGAAGGACGTTCTTGCTATTGAGGAAGTGCAGTGAAGGTTCACCAGATTGATTCCAGGGATGGCTGGACTGACATATGAGGAGAGACTGGATCAAGTGAGCCTTTATACACTGGAGTTTAGAAGGATGAGAGCGGATCTCATAGAAACATATAAGATTCTGACTGGACTGGACAGGCTAGAAACGGGAAGAATGTTCCCGATGTTGGGGATGTCCAGAACTAGGGGACACAGTTTTAGGATAAGGGGCAGGCCGTTTAGGACTGAGATGGGGAGAAACTTCTTCACTCAGAGAGTTGTTAACCTGTGATTCCCTGCCGCAGAGAGTTGTTGATGCCAGTTCATTGGATATATTCAAGAGGGAGTTAGATATGGCCCTTACAGCTAAAGGGATCAACGGGTATGGAGAGAAAGCAGGAAAGGGGTACTGAGGTGAACGATCAGCCATGATCTTATTGAATGGTGGTGCAGGCTCGAAGGGCCAAATGGCCAACTCCTGCACCTATTTTCTATGTTTCTATGAAAGGAAACTTCAATGGTATGAGACGTGAATTGGCTAGGATAGACTGGAGAATGATATTTAAAGGGTTGATGGTGGATAGGCAATGGCAGACATTTAATTATCACATGGATAAACTACAACAATTGTGCATCTCTGTGTGGCGTAAGATTAAAAAAGGAAGGTGACTCAACCGTGGCTAACAAGGGAAATTAGGGAAAGTGTTAAATCCAAAGAAGAGGCATATAAATTCGCCAGAAAAAGCAGCAAACCTCAGGACTGGAAGAAATTTAGAATTCAGCAGAGGAGGACTAAGGATTTAATTAGGAGGGGGAAAATAGAGTATGAGTATAAGTTTGCAGGGAACATAAAAACTGACTGCAAAAGCTTCTACAAATATGTGAAGAGAAAAAGATTAGTGAAGACTAATGTAGGTCCCTTGCAGTCAGAATCAGGGGAATTCATCATGGGAACAAGGAAATGGCAGACCAATTGAACAAATACTTTGGTTCTGTCTTCACTAAGGAAGACATGAATAACCTGCCGAAAATACTCGGGGACTGAGGGTCTAGCGAGAAGGGGGAACTGAGGGAAATCCTTATTAGTCAGGAAATGGTGTTCTGGAAATTGAAGGGATTGAAAGCCGATAACTCCCGAGGGCCTGATATTCTGCATCCCAGAGTACTTGAGGAAGTGGCCCTAGAAATAGTAGATATATTGGTGGTCATTTTCCAACATTCCATGGACTCTGGATCAGTTCCTATGGATTGGAGGGTAGCTAATGTAGCCCCACTTTTTTAAAAAGGAGGGAGGGAGAAAACAGGGAATTATAGACTGGTTAGCCTACATCGGTGGTGGGGAAAATGTTGGAATCAATTATTAAAAATGTAATAGCAGCGCATTTGAAAAGCAGTAACAGGATCAGTCCAAGTCAGCATGGATTTATGAAAGGGAAATCATGCTTGACAAATCTTCTAGAATTTTTTGACGATGTAACTAGTAGAGTGGATAAGGGAGAACCAGTGGATGTGTTGTATTTGGACTTTCAAAAGGCTTTTGACAAGGTCCCACAGAAGAAATTAGTGTGCAAAATTAAGGCACGTGGTATTGGGGGTAATGTATTGATGTGGATAGAGAACTGGTTGGCAGACAGGAAGCAAAGAGTGGGAATAAACGGGTCCTTTTCAGAATGGCAGGCAGTGACTAGTGGGGTGCCGCAGGATTCAGTGCTGGGACCCCAGCTATTTACAATATACATTAATGATTTAGACGAAGGAATTGAATGTAATATCTCCAAGTTTGCAGATGACACTAAGCTGGGTGGCAATGCGAACTGCGAGGAGGATGCGAAGAGGCTGCAGCGGGACTTGGACAGGTTAGGTGAATGGGCAAATGCATGGCAGGTGCAGTATAATGTGGATAAGTGTGAGGTTATCCACTTTGGTGGCAAAAACAGGAAGTCAGATTATTATCTGAATGGTGACATATTAGTAAAAGGGGAGGTGCAACGAGACCTGGGTGTCACGGTACATCAGTCATTAAAGGTAGGCATGAAGGTACATCTGGCAGTAAAGAAAGCAAATGGCATGCTAGCCTTCATAGTGAGAGATTTTGAGTATGGGAGCAGGGAGGTCTTCCTGCAGTTTTACAGGGCCTTGGTGAGACTTCACCTTGAGTATTGTGTGCAGATTTGGTCTCTTAATCTGAGGAAGGACATTCTTGCTATTGATGGAGTGCAGCGACGGTTCATCAGACTAATTCCCGGGATGGCAGGACTGACTTACGATGAAAGACTGGATCGACTAGACTTATATTCACTGGAATTTAGAAGAATGAGAGGGGATCTCATAGAAATATATAAATTTCTGACGGGATTGGACAGGTTAAATGCAGGAAGAATGTTCCCGATGTTGGGGAAGTCCAGAACCATGGGTCACAGTCTAAGGATAAGGGGTAAGACGTTTAGGACCGAGATGAGGAGAAACTTCTTCACTCAGAGAATTGTGAACCTGTGGAATTTTCTACTATAGAAAGTTGTTGAGGCCAGTTCGTTAGATATATTCAAAAGGGAGTTAGATGTGGCCCTTACGGCTAAACGGATCAAGGGGTATGGAGAAAAAGCAGGAATGTGGTACTGAAGTTGTATGATCAGCCATAATCATATTGAATGGTGGTGAAGGCTCGAAGGGCCGAATGGCCTACTCCTGCACCTACTTACCATGTTTCTATGTTTTTATGACTGGACTCAGCTTAGGCCTCACAGCCTTAGTATCCCACAGCTTGTCGAATGTCCTCTGGCTAATTATTGATCGACTCGCACCTGTGCCCAATTCCATCCGTACCGGCACACCGTTAAGTTTCCCATTAATCATTATCGGTTGGCTGTTTGTTAGGAACAAATACAGTCCATACACTTCCTCCTCTGGTATGCTATACTGGTCATCATCCTCCACATGGTGTGTCGCAGCACGCTTGCTCAGTTGCGGACACATGCGCTGGAGATGCCCCAGTCTCGAACAGCCTTTACAACTGTACTGTTTAAACCAACACTGATGAGGCCGATGATTGCCCCCACAATGGCAACATGGTGAAATCAGATTCATTCCCATTGGCAGACTTTGGGCAGCCACAGGTTTCACATACGCAGTCGAGATGGCCCTGCCATATGCAGCTCTGTCAAGCAATGATACAATCTTGCTTACAGTACTTGCCGAGTTTCGATTTTTCGATGATATCTGCTTTAAGTTTTTGTCTGTCATCATGTATGCCTGGGCAATCGTGATGGCCTTGCTCAAATCCAGCGCCAGTAGCTTAGGCATGTCTCCCAACGCTTTTTCGAACTTACACGATCCAGCTAAATGTCTTAGGTCGGCAACAAATTCCGACACATCCTGGCCCTGAGAACGAACGTGCGTGTAGAATCGATATCGTGAGATGATGATGCCTTCTTCTGGTTCGAGATGGTCACGTACCAGAGCACACAATTCCTTATAGGCCTTGTCCATTGGACTTGCAGGCAAGAGAAGATTCTTTGAGTCCATAAATTTTCGGATCGCAAACCGTGAGGAAGACTGTCCTGCACCTAACTGCGTCAGTGGGTTCCTCCATTTTGTTGCCCGCAAATTATTGGTCCAGTTATGCTCAAAATCTGCTCAGTACTCTCCCTCCATGAATCTCTCCAGAATTCCAATTGTGCTCATTTTTGCATGCGGAGGTTCTTAAGTTACCTCGTCGCCAAATGTTATGTATGTAATAACTCGATAGACTGAATACTGTAAACTAATGCAGGTACAATTCTGGCTCTGCTTTATTAGGGCCCAAAGTGATAACATTACATGATGGCTTGCCTTTTATACCTGAGCAGCATAGACGTGCATACAGCCCAATGACCTCCAACAGTGGCGTCACATATGGTGGCTAATAACTCCAAGCATACATACATGACACGTTTCCCCCCCCCCCCCAAGACCAGTACCCTGTGGGAGTTACGCAGCTGCTAAGCTGTTGCATCAGCGGTTCGTTTAAGAACGCTTTGCGTGAACTTTCATTGGGGATAGTCACATTTACATTTACATTTACGGTTAAACAAAGGTTGCATTTGCGTTGAGTTACATTTTTGCCTTGCCTGCACTTGCCTAACCTTTGTTGTACAACATTTTCATTAATGCTTAACTTAAGTAAACTTATGTTATTATAAGAGAATGCACAACAAATGCACAACAATTGTTAAAATGTTAAATTTTAAAAAATGCTTAACTTAACTATAAGAGACTGCACAACAATTGTTAAATTCAGTAAATTTTTAAATTTAAAACAACAAATGTTTAAATGTTTTTATCAACACTCTCTCCTCCCACCCACACAACTATGAATGGACATGAACTATAAAAAATTTAACATTAACATTGCAACAACAAGCCCCCTCCCTACCTGCGGCCACGTTTCCCTCCAGGTCCGTTACTACCCCATGTTTTAAAACCACCTACCCGTTTTGGTCCCCGCAGACTGAGACGACGCTGATGTGCAGCGGGCAACAGCAAGACTTTCTGCCGTGGTGGAGGTGTTGGAGTGGAAGATGAATCTAGCTGTTCGTCTTCCAAGTCAAGAGGAAGTGTATCCTCTGCACTCGCTTGACTGCTCGGGGTTGTACTGAGACCCAACACGACACCTTGGGGTGCAGCGCTGCTTCCAGCCAGCAGCGCCTGCTGAAGGGTATTGGTTGCGATGGTCTGCTCTCGCATCCCCTCCAGGGTCTGCCGTGCTAACTCCACTTGCATAGCAGATATCTTGGAAAAGTTAGACAAGAACTGATTGAACCACTGGAGAATCTCGCGACCTATCGCGACCATCTCCGAGCACAGGGAGATCAAGCCCTCCATCTGCCCACCCAAGGTAGGCAATTGCTGACCTCGCTGACCCAGCCTCCGTGGGGTCGGCCTGTGCAATATGATATGCCTTGGCGTTGCTGGCTGCACACCACTTGGTCCCGGTGCCTCTTCTATCTCCATTAAGATGACCGCAGGTTCATCCCCCTCCCTTCCATAGCTGTCTGCAACTGCTGCTGGTGCTCCTCCTCCTCCTCCTCCTCTTCCTCCACGAGCTCAGTGGTATTCATAATGTTCTCCAGCTCATCCTCCTCCTCCTCCTGCTCTTCAGGTGCTGGTTGCATCTCGACCAGCCTCTCAGGATGACCTTAAAAACATAAATGACCTTATTACAGAGCTTATTACAACATAATGGTGCACATTAACGAGAGACGTTACATATCAATACATTTCACGACTCCAGAAAACTGTAGCGGCTGCATACCCTGCATCCCCTGCTTCTTATGCACAAAGGCTGCATGCATGACATGACATTATTCGTATATTGCATTTGGAATATAATTACAGGACATTACATTACTCACGAGACGCATAGCTGGGCTCCGCCAGACCAAGGGTGGTGGCTGAACGGGTTTCGTGGCCCACGAGCGCGGTTGCATGCTCCGCCAGGTCCGTTAGCGGTTGAAGCTGAGCAAAGCCTCCCCCGGTGCACCTCTGCTCAGCCCTATTGATTGGTATCTTCTGCAAACGAGAAAAGAGTCTAGCATAAGCTAATTGACTAAGTAGCATCATGGAGTCACAACAGTTTAAAACATTACATGCTACATCTTGACACATATACATCCACACTCCCAGGGCAGCTGTAGCTGTAGCATGGGGTTACATACAGAGTAAAACTCCCTCCACACTGTCCCATACATATCACCGTACTGGTAAAATGCAAGGATCAGTTTCAGAGCTTGCCTCTTTTAGTAGTGGCAGGAGACAAGCCTGTCTTAATAGGTAGAAATTGGTTGGGATCACTGAAGCTGGATTTTTTGTGTTGAAATTAGATTTGCATAGAAGGATGATGTTATCAAGCAATATCCAAAGATGTTCCGTGAAACAGGCAGTCCGATCCAAGGCTTCAAGGCAAGTGTCAGACTTTAGCAGGACGGTAGATCAGTTTATTGCAAGCCACGTTCCGTACCATACGCACTCAAGGAGAAAGTTGAGCAAGAACTCCAGATAAATCTAAGTAATTGGGTTACACACATTGTTGTTGCAGCTGAGTCTGATGGTAAGGTAAGGTTGTGTGGTGATTATGAAGTAACCGTAAACCAGGTTCTAGAGGGTAATCTACCCAATACATTGCCAAATGTAGATTTGTTCACAATGTTGACAGGTGGCTAGATCTTCTCAAAGTTAGATCTCACAAATGCCTACTTATAACTGGAGCTAGATGAGGAGTCCAAGTCATGCTTGAATATAAATACTCATCTAGGCCTGTATCAATTTAATAGACTATCATTTAGAGTGTCTTCCATCCCTGTCATATTCCAAGGGGTGATGAACCAGATTTTGCAAGGCATTGAAGGGGTCGTATGTTATTTAGATGGCATACTTATTTCAGCACCAAACAGACAAATCCATAATAACGTGTTGCATGGTGCTCAAACGGCTAGAAAAGCACAGAGTACGAGTAACTGCTCGCAAGTGTGCTATTTCAAAACTCAGTAGATTACTTAGGGTACAGAGTAGACAAAGATGGTTTACATTCAATCAAGGGAATGCTGGATGCAATGAGAAATGCACCCGCTCCCAAGAATGTCACTGAACTTCAATCATTTTTGGGTCTTTTGAACTATTATGGGAAGATCCTACCAAATTTGACTGCAGTGTTACATCCACTGAATGAACTATTGTAAAAACAGGTCCATTGGAAGTGGTCAGAAGAATGCAACACAACATTCAAGAAGTGTAAAAACCAGTTGGTAGAGAGTCCCATGTTAGTTCAGTATAATGTATCTAAGGAGATCAAGCTAGCATGTGATGTCTCCCTGTATGGAGTTAGGGCAGTGATCTCATGTACTACATAGTGGGGAGGAGAGACCAATTGCTTTTGCTTCACGCACTCTCATTGCCAGTGAGCTTAATTATGCGCAGATTGAAAGGGAAGCTTTGGCATTAATTTTTTGATTCACGAAGTTCCACAAATACTTGTATGGTCATAAGTTTACCATCATTACTGACCATAAGCCTTTGACAGCAATCCTGCATCCAAGGTTCCCAGTTCCAAACTTAGCTGCAGCTCGAATGCAGAGATGAGCTTTGATTTTGATTTTGATTTTGATTTTGTCAGCATGTATATTTGACATTGAATGCAGATGATCAGCTGATCACAGTAATGCTGGTGCTATGTCTAGATTACCATCCCCATCACAAGCTTCTCCCAATAGGGAAGAAGTGTTCTATTTTTCATATATTGATGAACTGCCAGTCACAGCTGAAGAGATTGGTAGAGCAACTAAACGTGACCCAGTATTGTCAAAGGTGTATGATTACATAACAAATGGCTGCCAAATCAGGTATCAGAGAACGCTATTCATTCATACTTCGTTCATAGGAATTAATTATCAGTGGATAAATATTGTATCATGTGGGGTGCAAGAGTAGTTATCCCAACTAAGTTCAGGTCCAAATTGTTATGAGATCATCATAACCAGCACCTGGGAATGTGCTTGACCAAGAGTTTTGCATGCAGTTACTTATGGTTGCCAGGTCTACATAAAGCTATTGAGTATATCATTAGTCAGTGTACAACTTGTACAATAATCGATAAGCAAGAAACCACCATCAGTAACATTACAAATCATTACAAATGGGTATGATTTGGTGGCCATTACAGAAACGTGGTTGCAGGGTGGCCAAGACTGGGAATTAAACATACAGGGGTAGCTGACAATTCGGAAAGATAGACAAGAAGGGAAAGGAGGTGGGGTAGCTCTCTTAATAAAGGATGATATCAGGGCAGTTGTGAGAGACGATATTGGCTCTAATGAACAAAATGTTGAATCATTGTGGGTGGAGATTAGAGATAGTAAGGGGAAAAAGTCACTGGTGGGCGTAGTTTATAGGCCCCCAAATAATAACTTCACGGTGGAGCAGACAATAATCAAGGGAATAATGGAGGCATGTGAAAAAGGAACGGCAGTAGTCATGGGGGATTTTAACCTACATATCGATTGGTCAAATCAAATCGCACGGGGTAGCCTGGAGGAGGAATTCGTAGAATGCATACGGGATTGTTTCTTAGAACAGTATGTTACAGAACCTACAAAGGAGCAAGCTATCTTAGATCTGGTCCTGTGTAATTAGACAGGAATAACAAACGATCTCCCAGTAAAAGATCCTCTCGGAATGAGTGATCACAGTATGGTTGAATTTGTAATACAGATTGAGGGTGAGGAAGTAGTGTCTCAAACGAGCATACTATGCTTAAACAAAGGGGACTACAGTGCGATGAGGGCAGAGTGGGCTAATGTAGACTGGGAACACAGACTAAATGGTGGCACAATTGAGGAACAGTGGAGGACTTTTAAGGAGCTCTTTCATAGTTCTCAACAAAAATATATTCCAGTGAAAAAGAAGGGCGGTAAGAGAAGGGATAACCAGCTGTGGATAACCAAGGAAATAAAGGAGAGTATCAAATAAAAAACCAATTCGTATAAGGTGGCCAAGGTTACTGGGAAACTAGAAGATTGGGAAAATTTTAAACGTCAGCAAAGAATGACTAAGAAAGCAATAAAGAAAGGAAAGATAGATTACGAAATAAACTTGCACAAAACATAAAAACAGATAGTAAAAGCTTTTACCGATATATAAAACAGAAGAGAGTGACTAAAGTAAATGTTGGTCCCTTAGAAGATGAGAAGGGGGATTTAATAATGGGAAATGTGGAAATGGCTGAGACCTTAAACAATTATTTTGCTTCGGTCTTCATAGTGGAAGACACAAAAACCATGCCAAAAATTGCTGGTCACAGGAATGTGGGAAGGGAGGACCTTGAGATAATCACTATCATTAGGGGGGTAGTGCTGGACAGGCTAATGGTACTCAAGGTAGACAAGTCCCCTGGTCCTGATGAAATGTATCCCAGGGTATTAAAAGAGATGGTGGAAGTTATAGCAGATGCATTCATTATAATCTACCAAAATTCTCTGGACTCTGGGGAGGTACCAGCAGATTGGAAAGCAGCTAATGTAACGCCTCTGTTTAAAAAAGGGGGCAGACAAAAGGCAGGTAACTATAGGCCAGTTAGTTTAACATCTGTAGTGGGGAAAATGCTTGAAACTATTATTAAGGAAGAAATAGCGGGACATCTAGATAGGAATAGTGCAATTCTAAAAGGATAAAGGGTGTTTAAAAAAAAAACAAGCCTGAAGGCTTTGTGTCTTAATGCAAGGAGTATCCGCAATAAGGTGGATGAATTAACTGTGCAAATAGATGTTAACAAATATGATGTGATTGGGATTACGGAGACGTGGCTCCAGGATGATCAGGGCTGGGAACTCAACATCCAGGGGTATTCAACATTCAGGAAAGATAGAATAAAAGGAAAAGGAGGTGGGGTAGCATTGCTGGTTAAGGAGGAAATTAAGGCAATAGTTCAGAAGGACATTAGCTTGGATGATGTGGAATCTATATGGGTAGAGCTGCAGAACACCAAAGGGCAAAAAACGTTAGTGGGAGTTGTGTACAGACCACCAAACAGTAGTAGTGATGTTGGGGAGGGCATCAAACATGAAATTAGGAGTGCATGCAATAAAGGTGCAGCAGTTATAATGGGTGACTTTAATATGCACATAGATTAGGTTAACCAAACTGGAAGCAATACGGTGGAGGAGGATTCCCTGGAGTGCATAAGGGATGGTTTTTTAGACCAATATGTCGAGGAACCAACTAGGGGGGAGGCCATCTTAGACTGGGTGTTGTGTAATGAGAGAGGATTAATTAGCAATCTCGTTGTGCGAGGCCCCTTGGGGAAGAGTGACCATAATATGGTGGAATTCTGCATTAGGATGGAGAATGAAACAGTTAATTCAGAGACCATGGTCCAGAACTTAAAGAAGGGTAACTTTTATTCCCTCATTTCACTTTGGATCCTTCTTCACATTAATTGACTTCTCTAAGCTTTTTGTGTTCATAAATCTGACTAATTGTTGCTTTTACTAGACTTCAGCATCATCATCGGCAGTCCCTCGTAATCAAGGAAGACTTGCTTTCACTCTAAAAGTGAGTTCTCAGGTGACTGTACAGTCCAATGTGAGAATTACAGTCTTTGTCGCAGGTGGGGCAGGCAGTGGTTGAAGGAAAGGGTGGGTGGGGATCCTGGTTTGCCGCATGCTCCTTCCGCTGTCTGCACTTGATTTCTGCATACTCTCAGTGACGAGACTTGAGATGCTCAGTGCCTTCCCGGATGCTCTTCCTCCATTTTGGGCGGTCTTGGGCCAGGGATTTCCAGGTGCCGGTGAGGATGTTGCACTTTATCAAGGAGGCTTTGAAGCTGTCCTCTGCCCACTGGGGCTCGCTTGCCATATAGGAGTTCCAAGTAGAGCGCTTGCTTTGGGAGTCTCGTGTCGGGCATGCGGACGACGTGGCCCACCCAATGGAGCTGGTTGAGCGTGGTCAGTGCTTCGATGCTAGGGATGTTGGCCTGAGTGAGAACACTGCTCTATCCTCCCTGTGCATTTGCAGGATCTTGCAGAGGCAGCATTGCTGGTATTTCTCCAGTGCTTTGAGATGTCTGCTCTATATGGTCCGTGTCTCTGAGCCATATATGAGGGTAGGTATCACTACAGCCCTGTCGACCATAAACTTGGTGCCAGATTTGAGGTCCTGGTCTTCAAACTTTCTCTTCCTCGGGCGACTGAAGGCTGCGCTGGCACATTGGAGGTGGTGCAGAACCTCGTCATCGATGCCTGCTCTTGCTGATAGAAGGCTCCCATGGTATGGTGGAGTCAGGTTGATGGAGGACCTTTGTCTTACGAATGTTTAGCGTAAGGACCATACTTTTGTACGCTTCGGTGAAGGTGTTGACGATGGATTGGAGTTCGGCCTCTGAATGCGTGCAGATTTCACTGCCTGTGTCTCTGGTTCTATACGCCTATGTTCATAGAAGGGACGACCTGCCAAACAATCCTGATAAGTTCCTAAGAGCAGAGTTCCCAACACTGATTACTGAGATGGCCTAACAACTTGTTTACAGTTTTAGGGAAAAACAACTTAATTGTCCAGCTCATTCACATAATAACCACCTTCCGTCTTCGTGCTTTCCCCCTAGATTTGATGAATACACTTGGCTTTAAAAACCCAACATTTAAAAGTAACTCTTTTTTCCAAATCCCCTTTGGAAAAATGATCCAAAAAATCCTGAAATGCAACAATGGTATACATGCCAATAAATATAAAAAAACTATTTGAAAACAAATTAGATGTTTGTGCATATTCCACTTGTAAATCAAACTGGCCTTATTCATCGATTAACTGTTGTATCAAATCTTTCAAGTTATAATGTGTTATATATTTAACAGTTGCTTTATATTACATCTTAAATTACACCACGAAAGGTTGTTGGACTGATCAAATACATTCCATTAATGTCCATACTATTAACGGCAGTGGTTCATTATCCTGACAACTCTTGGGTCAAGGCTGTAGAGTCCATATCAAAGCAGTGATTGGAAATAATGTAATCTAGTTCTGTTATGGTGATCTAACCCTTACAATCAATATAGAAAAAAGTTGATTTAATCTAGCAGAAAGATTTCATGATGCCCAACAATAAACTATAAAAAGCAATGTAAGTATTTTTTTTCTGCCCATTAATCTTGAAATACCTATTAGCTGTTGATGTGAAATGCCAAAGCAAATATTGCCTTAAAAGAGCCATCCATTACTAAAACTAACCATGTCCCATAATAGCAGCAGCTGTCAGAAATTAGCCAAAGGAAGTAGCAAGTCTGTCACTGTTTGCACAGGATCTGCTAAACCATTTGGCAAATGGGGAAAAATGTGCCATTTCATTAGCTGTGAAATTTATGGATACACCCAATAACAGATCCACATTTAACATTTTGGTAAATATGTTAGCTTTGAAAAATGCAATTAATATCGCTATGAGAAATTTAGCTTAGTAATATGCTACCTGAAATGTATAATTCTTCAGTCTGTATAAATGTAGGGACTTTACAGCAACAACAACTTGTATTTACTTGTATTTATATAGCATCTTTAACGCATTAAAACATCCGTAGGCGCTTCACAGGATTGTTATAAGACAAAAATTTGACATCAAGCCACATAAGAAGAAATTACAGCAGATAACCAAAAGCTTGGTAAAAGAGTAGCGTCTTAAAGGAGGAAAGTGAGGTAGAGAGGCAGAGAGATTTAGCGAGGAAGTTCTAGAGCTTAGGGCCTAGGCAGCTGAAGGCATGGCCATCAATGGTTGAACGATTATAATTAGGGATTCTCAAGAGGGCAGAATTTGAGGAGCGCAGGTATCCCGGGGGATTGTGAGGCTGAAGGAGATTACAGAGGGGTGAGGCCAAGGAGGGATTTGTAAATGAGGATGAGAATTTTGAAAGTGAGGCGTTGCTTAACCGGGAGCCAATGTAGGTCAGTGAGCACAGGGGTGATGGGTGAGCAAGACTTGGTGCGAGTTAGGACATGGGCTGCCGAGTTTTGGATGACCTCAAGTTTACATAGGCTAGAATATGGGAGGCCAGCCAGGAGTCCGTTGGAGTAGTCAAGTATAGAAGTATAGAGGTAACAAAGGCAGGGATTATCTATATAAAAATCAGGACAAAACTACAAATTGAAAAGCAGCTGTTTGATGTGCAAGTCTAACCTCTAAATGACATCCTTTGTGAGTGTGACAAAGGTTAACTATCCCTCCTCATCCTTCTGGACCTGTCTGCAGCCTTTGACACAGTTGAACACTCCACCCTCCTCCAACGCCTCTCCACCAATGTCCAGCTAGGTGGGACTCCATTCGCCTGGTTCCATTCTTATCTATCTAATCGTAACTGTAACATATCCTGCAATGGCTTCTCTTCCCACTCCCGCATCGTAACCTTTGGTGTCCCCCAAGGATCTGTCCTTGTCCCCCTCTTATTTCTCATCTGTATGCTGCCCCTTGGCTATATCATCCGAAAACACGGAGTCAGTTTCCACATGTACAGTGACAACACCCAACTCTACCTCTCCACCACTTCTCTCGACCCTTGTTTGGTCTCTAAATTGTCAGATTGCTTGTCTGTCATCCAGTACTGGATGAGCAGAAATGTTTTCCAATTAAATATTGGGAAGATGGAAGC
This sequence comes from Pristiophorus japonicus, assembly GCF_044704955.1. Lineage (NCBI taxonomy): Eukaryota > Metazoa > Chordata > Chondrichthyes > Pristiophoridae > Pristiophorus > Pristiophorus japonicus. The sequence goes on along the minus strand of NC_091977.1, from coordinate 450,932,888 downwards.
CATTATCATTGGTTCCCGCCACAAACTATGTTCCCTAAACACTGACTCCATCCCTCTCCCTAGCATCAATCTGAGGATGAACAAGCCTGTTCGCAACCTAGGTGTCATATTTGACCCTGAAATTAGTTTCCAGCTGCGTAACTAAAACCGCCGCCTTCTAACTCCGTAACATTGCCCGCCTACGTCCCTGCCTCAACTCTTCTGCTGCTGAACCCTCATTCATGCCTTTGTAACCTCCAGAGTTGACTTCTCCAACTCACTCTTGGCTGGCCTCCCACATTCCACACTACATAAACTTGAGGTCATCCAAAACTCTGCAGCCCTTGTCCTAAACTCGCACCAAGTCATGATCACCCATCATCCCTGTGCTTTCTGACCTACATTGGCTACAGGTTAAACAATGCATCGATTTCAAAATTCTCATCCTTGTTTACAAATCACTCCCTGACCTTGCCTCTCCCTATCTCTGTAATCTATTCCAGCCTCACAAGATGTCTGCGCTCCTCAAATTCTACCCTCTTGAACATCCCAAAGTATAACTGCTCAACCATCGGTGGCTGTGCCTTCAGCTGTTTGGGCCCTAAGCTCTGGAACTCCCTCCCTAAACCTCTCCGCCTCTCTACCTTTCTTTCCTCTTTTAAGATGCTCCTTAAAACTTACCTCTTTAACCACGCTTTTGGTCATCTACCTTAATTTTTTCTTTTGTGGCTCGGTGTCAAATGTATCTGTTTTTATCTTGTTACACTGCTGTGACGTGCCTTGGGATGTTTTACTACGTTAAAGGCGCTATATAAATAAAAGTTATTATTATTATTATAATCTTCTTCCTTCAAATCAAACTGGAGTAGATTTTAACAATTTCAACCTTTTAAACTTCTAAATGTTGTGTCAGGCACCCTCATGTGTCTACCACTATGGTGCTGTGGAGATTCCTTTCCTCATTTAAATGTAGTGTAGTCAAAGAAAGGGTAGTGTAGGCTCAAAGCCCTGCAAATTGCTTAAAGAATACCCTACAATGGATTTTGAATAATTCAATATCCAAAAAGGAAAATGTGCTCATGGAAAATTTACTTGGAAATCATAGGGCAATAGCAAATAAAATCAGGAAAATCAGAGACCTTAATGGACCAGGCTCGAGGGACCATATGGCCTACAGATCCTATTTCTTATGTTCATAGATGCCCATTGTTCTGCATTAAACACAGATTAGAGGACATGGAAAGAATGTGTTCTCCAGCAGTTAAGTGCATAGTATATCATAGGCAGCCCCTCAGAATCGACTCTTCCACTCTAAAAATGAGTTCTTAGGTGACTGAACAGTCCAATACGAAAACCACAGTCCCTGTCACAGATGGGGCAGACAGTTGTTGAGGAAAAGAGTGGGTGGGACTGGTTTGCCGCATGCTCTTTCTGCTACCCGCACTTGATTTCTGCATGCTCTCATAGTATAGCATAGAATCTGTCTGTTGGAAATCAGTTTGGCAGTATTCTGTGCCTTCTCATAGTCCTCCAACTTGTTCTCTCTGAAAACAGTGATCCAATAGCAAAGGAGACCCCTGAAACTGATGCCAAGTCCATCAGGGTTTATTTCCTCAACTAGGGGAGTATTTAATAGTAGGGCACTTGGACAACCAAGTTTTTAACTCTTACAATTTGGGGTATTTTATAGAAGCTTAATAATTTACAGGAGGTGTTTCCATAAGTGGATCTTCACCCATCTGATCCACAACCTGTACCTTTTCAGGAATAGTTCCTTGTAGAGTTGTATGAATTGTAGGATTAACAATGACCCTATTCATAGTAACTTGTGTATTGGATTATTCATCAACTGGCATTATGATGTCACTCTCTTCCAATTGATGGAATATTAAACTCGTGTAAAATATTTACATTGAAGTGGAAACAAATACTGAACAATATGTAACCAGCTAAACAAGAAAGAATCAAGAAGTATTAACCCTTTTCAAGAAAAGGCTTTTAAATTTAACACTCTTTGGATTGGCAAATTCCATTTGTCTTTGACATCGTTCTCTTGCAGACTCAGTATTGACAAATTGCAAAGTAACTGAAGCCTTACATCATACAGTCCCTTTGTCTGAACAAAAAGATGAACATCAGTATTTTATCAGTCCATTTTTTACATTGTTCATCCATTTGAAACTGGGTAATCAGCAAAACTTGGCAGAAATACATGTAAAAGCACAATTAATAGAGCTCACACAACACTATCTGAATAAATACATATGTAAATAGTACGAGATGAGATTTACACAATCTAAACAACACATCATACAAAAGCATGTGTGCAGTTGACAAAACTTTAACCTTTCCCATCAATCATTCAATCAATCATGCAAATGTACCAGTCTGAACTTTGGACAAAAGTTATGACGGTTCTCTTGACCAGAAGCTACCATCTAAACTTTTTAATTCAAAATGACACAGATAAATTAAACATTTGAAACTTTGGGGAAAACTTAGCAGTAAAACACTTTAAACACATACAGCACAGGCAATGGAAAGTTTCCAAAGACATTATTTCACTTTTTATATATCGTGCAGTTTATCATTCTTCTATTGTGAAGAATTCACTTGTCTAAAGACAAACAAATAAAAGTATCTGACTTCTCAATTGAACCATAAGAACATAAGAACAAAAGAAATAGAAGCAGGAGTAGGCAATTTGACACCTCGAGCCTGCTCTGCCATTCAATAAGATAATGGCTGATCTGATTTTGGCCTTAACTCAACTTCCCTGCCCACTCCCCATAACCCTTGACTCTCTTATCTTTCAAAAATTGGTCAATCTCCACCTTAAATATATTCAATGACCCAGTCTCCACAGCTCTCTGGGGTAGTATTATGTATTGATGCTTGGGGTCACTAGACACCAGGGGGCGCCACTGTCGGAGGTCATCGGGCTGTATGCACGTGTGCGTGAGCCCTGGTATATAAGAGTGAGTACCATGTCATGTGGCACTTTGGGCGTGAATAAAGTTGAATCAGGTTTGCACCTGAATGAGTTTACAGTAACAAGTCTTTCGAGTGATTATATACGTTACATTTGACGACGAGGTAACTTAAGAACCTTCGCATACACAATGGGCACCATTAGAATTCTGGAGAGATTCGTGGATGGCAAGGATTGAATGGATTTTATCGACTGCCTGGATCAGTATTTCATAGCCAACAAAATGGAAGAAACTGGTGACGCAGTTAGGCGCAGGACGGTTTTCCTCACCGTTTGTGGTCCAAAAATTTATGGCCTCATAAAGAATCTTCTCTCGTCTGCACGTCCAACAGACAAAGAGTATGGGGATTTGTGCGCTCTGGTGCATGAACATCTCAAGGCAAAAGAGGGGATCATCATCTCACACTATCGCTTCTATACACATGTTCGTGTTGAGGACCAGGATGTGTCGGGATTCGTCGCTGACCTAAGACGTCTGGCTGAGCCGTGTAAGTTTGGAAACGCGTTGGAAAGCATGCTGCGAGATTTCTTCATGATAGGCATCAACCAAATATGTGATTCTTCAGAAATTATTGGCTGCAGAAACGCTGGATTTGAGCAAGGCCATTGCGACTGCCCATGCATGCATGGCGACTGATGATAATTTAAAGCAGATATCATCGAAGAGTCGGAGCTCCACGGCAAGTACTGTAAACAAGATTGTGTCGTCGTCTGGCAGAGCTGCTTATGGCAAGGCCTACTCGACTGCTTATGTGAAACTTGTAGCTGCTCAAAGTCCGCCAACTGGTATGATTCCGATTTCACCCTGTTGGCGTTGTGGGGGCAATCACAGGCCACATCAGTGTCAGTTTAAACAGTACATCTGTAAAGGCTGTTCGAAAGTGGGGCATCTTCAGCGAATGTGCCCACAACTGAGCAAGTATGTTGCTGCTCATCACATTGATGATGATGACCAGTCCAGTGCTGGCCCGGGTATGCAACCCAAGTTACCCAAGGAGGAAGTTTACGGCCTGTATTTGCACCCAAAATGCTACATGACATGGTACTCGCTCTTATATATCAGGCCCCATGCGCAAGCGCATACAGCCCGATGACCTCTGACAGTGGCGCCCCCTGGTATCTAGTGATCCCAAGCATCAATACATAACAACAGCACATGGGTGCGAGTCAGTCGATAATGAGCCAAAGGACATTTGACAAGCTGTGGGACACTGAGGCTGTGAAGCCTAAGCTAAGTCCAGTCAATGCCAAGTTGCATACTTACACTAAGGAACTCATACCGGTGATTGGCAGTGCAATAGTCAAGGTGTCATATAATGGTGTGGTTCGCGATTTATGGATTTACCATTATGGATCGTCCCAGGCAATGATCCAACACTGTTCAGCAGGAATTGTCTCTCGAAAATCAAGTGGAACTGGAATGATATCGAAGCGTTGTCTTCGGTGGATGACACTTCGTGTGCTCAAGTGCTGAAGAAGTTTCCTTCTTTGTTTGAACCGGGCATTGGCAATTTTACTGGAGCCAAATTGCAGATTCACCTGGATTCTGATGCAAGACCTGTCCATCATAAAGCTCAGTCTGTTCCATACATGATGAGGGAGAAGGTCAAAATTGAGCTTGACAGACTCCAACATGAAGGGGTCATATCACCGGTCGAATTTAATGAATGGGCCAGTCCTATCGTTCATGTGTTAAAGAGTGATTGCACTGTCAGGATCTGTGGCGACTACAAGGTTACGATTAACTGATTTTCGAAACAGGATCAGTATCCGCTACCGAAAGTTGATGACCTGTTCGCCATGCGAGCTGGTGGAAAGTCTTCACTAAACTGGATCTGACATCGGCCTATATTACACAAGAGCTTGTCGACACTTTGAAGAAACTCACCTGCATCAGCACCCATAAAGGACTGTTTGTCTACAACATGTGTCCTTTTGGAATCCGTTTGGCTGCAGCCATATTTCAGAGGAAAATGGATAGTCGATTGAAGTCTGTTCCCAGAACCGTCATGTTTCAAGATGACATTCTGGTCACAGGTCACAACACTGCTGAACATCTGACCAATCTTGAAGAAGTCCTACATCGTCTGAACAAAGTGGGACTCAGGCTGAAATGTCCGAAGTGTGTCTTATGGCACTTGAAGTTGAATTCCTTGGGAGAAAGAATGCTGCTGATGACATCAGGCCTACTGATTCGAAAACCAAGGCCATCAAAAATGCACCCAGACCTCAGAATGTGATGAAGCTGCGTTCATTCCTTGGGCTACTCAACTACTTCGGTAATTTCTTACCCAGATTGAGCAATCTATTAGAGCCACTGCACATGCTGCTCAGAAAAGGCGTCAACTGGGTCTGGGGTATATCTCAAGATGGAGCTTTTGAGAAAGCCAAGAATCTGCTCTGTTCGAACAAGCTGCTTGTTCACTATGATCCGTGTAAGCGTCTTGCATTGGCCTGTGATGCTTCATCATATGGGGTTGGCTGTTTACTCCAAAAAGCAAATGAGTCGGGTAAGCTACAACCTGTTGCTAATGCTTCAAAAAGCTTGTCAAAGGTGGAAAGAGCTTACAGCATGGTAGATAAAGAAACTTTGGCCTGTGTGTATGAGGTCAAAACATAGAAACATAGAAATTTACAGCGCAGGAGGCGATTCCGGCCCATCGTGTCCGCGCCGGCCGACAAAGAGCCACATGGCTCTTGTTCAGCAGCTCTAAAGGTTACATATAAACCTATGAACAATGACGGAAAGGCAAAGAGCACCCAACCCAACCAATCTGCCTCACCACAACTGCGACACCTCTTATACCAAAACATTCTACACTCCACCCCAACCAGAGCCATGAGATCTCCTGGGAGAGGCAGAAACCAGATAACAACCCAGGCCAATTTAGGGGAAAAAAATCTGGGAAAATTCCTCTCCGACCCATCTAGACAATCGAAACTAGTCCAGGAGATCACCCTGGCCATATTCTGTTCCCTGCAGTACTTACCATTATATCTGCTCCGTCCAACAATCTAATCCCAATTGCCAGTTCTAGGTCCGTAACCCTGCAGGTTGCTGCACTTTAAGTGCCCATCCAACCATCTCTTAAAAGTGGTGAGGGTTTCTGCATCCACCAGGCAGCGAGTTCCAGATCCCCACAACCCTCTGCATAAAGAAGCCCCCCCCTCAAATCCCCTCTAAACCTTCCACCAACCACCTTAAAACTATGCCCCCTCATAATAGACACCTCCACCAATGGCAATAGACCCTTATTATCCACTATGTCCAGGCCCCTCAATATTTTGACCACCTCAATGAGATCTCCTCTCAACCTCCTCTGTTCCAATGAGAACAAACCCAACCTATCCAATCTGTCCTCATAACTAAGATTCTCCATTCCAGGCAGCACCCTAGTAAATCTCCTCTGCACCCTCTCTAGTGCAATCACATCCTTCCTATTAAACGGTGACCAGAACGGCAAGCAATACTCCAGCTATGGCCTAACCGAAGTATTGTACAATTTAAGCATAATCTCCCTGCTCTTATATTCTATGCCTCAGTCAATAAAGGCAAGCATTCCATATATCTTCTTAACCACCTTATCCACCTGGCCTGCTACTTTCAGGGATCTGTGAACAAGCACTCCAAGGTCCCTTTGGTCATCTACACTATTAAGTGGCCTACCGCTTAATATGTATACTCTTTCCTTATTAGCCCTCCCAAAGTGCATCACCTCACACTTCTCTGAATTAACTTCCATTTGCCACTGCTCTGCCCACCTGACCAGTAAATTGATATCCTCCTGCAGCCCATGATTTTTCTCTTCATTATTAACCACACAGCCAATTTTAGTGTCGTCTGCAAACTTCTTAATCATACTCCCTATATTCAAATCTAAATCATTGATATATACAACAAAAAGCAAGGGTCCCAGTACTGAGCCCTGTGGAACCCCACTGGAAACATCCTTCCAGTCACAAAAGCATCCATCAATTATTACCTTTTGCTTCCTATCTCCAAGCCAATTTTGGATCCAACTTGACACTTTGTCCTGTATTCCATGGGCTTTAACCTTCATGATTAGTCTGCCATGATGCATCAGTACCTGTTTGGTCTTTGTTTTGAACTTGAAATGGATCACAAGCCACTCATTTCATTGTTTTCAGAAAACAAAGGTATTAATACCAATGCATCGTCCCATATCCAGAGATGGGCATTGACATTGTCTGTCTATGATTATGTTATTCATCATAGACCTGGCACTGAGAATTGTGCCGATGCACTGAGTCGTGGCGTTGCCCACACCTGAAGTGGAGATGCCTCAACCTGCAGGTCTACTGTTAGTAATGGATGCTTTTGAGAGTGAAGGAACTCCTGTCACTGCTCAACAAGTGAGGATCTGGACCAGCCATGATCTTATTTTATCAGTTGTGAAACGTTGTGTCCTCAGTGATGATTGGTCTGCAATACCTATGGAGATGTGTGATGAGACCCAACGTTATAACCATCGCAAAGATGAGCAATCCATTCAGTCACATTGTCTACTGTGGGGCAATCGTGTTGTTATTCCTCAGAAAGGCAGAGAAAAATTTGTACGTCAACTACATAGCACTCATCCTGGTATCGTCATGATGAAAGCCATTGCGAGGTCTCACGTATGGTGGCCTGGAATTGACTCTGATGTGAAATCGTGTGCATCAGTGCAATACCTGCATGCAGCTAAGTAAAGTACCAGTGGAATCTCCACTGAGTCTTTGGTCATGGCCATCTAAACCATGGTCGAGGATACACATCGATTTTGCGGACCCTTTCCTGGGAAAGTTGTTTTTTGTATTGGTGGATGCATATTCCAAGTGGCTAGAGTGTATTATTATTTCATCCAGTACGTCCACAGCTACTATTGAGAGCCTTTGTGTCATGTTTGCCACTTATGGTTTGACTGACATTGTTGTGAGCGATAACAGATCTTGCTTCACAAGTCTTGAGTTTCAGGAGTTCATGAAATTCAATGGTATCAGACATGTGTAAGGTCTACTTCATTTAAACCTCTGTCTAATGGTCAAGCAAAGCATGTGGTTTAAACGATCAAGCAAAGCATGAAACGTGTAACTCAGCGTTCACTGCAAACTCGTTTGTCACATATATTGCTTACTTATAGGACAAGACCTCACACGCTTACTAGGGTCTCCCCTGCAGAATGACTGATGTAGAGAAGTCTCAAGACCAAGCTTTCTCTTGTCCATCCTAAGTTGAATGATCATGTTGAAAACAGACGTCAAAATCAGCAATGGTATCATGATCGTGCTGCTGTGTCATGTGACATCTCTGTCAACGATTCAGTTTATGTGCTGAATTATGGTCAAGGTCCAAAGTGGATCACCAGTACTGTTACAGCCAAGGAGGGTAACAGAGTGTTTATTGTCATGCTCAAGAATGGGCAAACATGCAGGAAACATATTGATCAGATAAAACTGCGGCACACGGATGAACCGGAATCGGTTGAGGAAGATGCAGTCAGTGACCAACCAATCAACCAATGTTCATTCATCAGAAGACTCTGCTGTCATTACTGAATCTGGACTTTCGGTCTCTGATAGGGTCATTACCACTTCCATCAGATCGGTTACTCAGCCTCCAGTCATAACTGACTCAGAACACTCGCCCAGAACTGGAATTGAACTGAGACGATCAACTCGTGAGCAAAAAACCCCAGACCGTTTTAATTTGTAAAGAGACTGATACTAAGATCTTGAAGGGGGATGTTGTTATGTATTCATGCTTGGGGTCACAAGACACCAGGGGGCACCACTGTCGGAGCTCATCGGGTTGTACGTGCGTGTGCGCGGGCCCTGGTATATAAGTGCGAGTAACATGTCATGTGGCACTTTAGGCACGAATAAAGTTGAATCAGGTTTGCTCCTGAATGAGTTTACAGGAACATGTCTTTCGAGTCATTATATACATTACGGGTAGAGAATTCCAAAGATTCATGACCCTCTGAGAGATGAAATTTCTCATTTCCATTTTAAATGGGTGACCCCTATTCTGAAACTATGCCCCCCAGTTCTAGATTCCCCCATGAGGGAAAACATCCTCTCTGCATCGACTCTGTTGAGCCCCCTTAGAATCTGATACGTTTCAGTAAGATCACCTCTCATTCTTCTGAACTCCAATGAGTATAGGCCCAACATAGAAACATAGAAACCTAGAAACATAGAAAATAGGTGCAGGAGTAGGCCATTTGGCCCTTCGAGCCTGCACCAGCATTCAATAAGATCATGGCTGATCATTCCCTCAGTACCCCTTTCCTGCTTTCTCTCCATGTCCTTTGATCCCCTTAGCCTTAAGGGCCATATCTAACTCCCTCTTGAATATATCCAATGAACTGGCATCAACAACTCTATGCAGCAGGGAATTCCACAGGTTAACAACTCTCTGGGTGAAGAAGTTTCTCCTCATCTCGGTCCTAAATGGCTTACCCCTTATCCTTAGACTGTGACCCCTGGTTCTGGACTTCCCCAACATTGGGAACATTCTTCCTGCATCTAACATGTATAAACCCATCAGAATGTTAAACGTTTCTATGAGATCCCCTCTCATTCTTCTGAACTCCAGTGAATACAAGCCCAGTTGATCCAGTCTTTCTTGATATGTCAGTCCTGCCATCCCGGGAATCAGTCTGGTGAACCTTTGCTGCACTCCCTCAATAGCAAGAATGTCCTTCCTCAAGTTAGGAGACCAAAACTGTACACAATGCTCCAGGTGTGGCCTCACCAAGGACCTGTACAACTGTAGTAACACCTCCCTGCCCCTGTACTCAAATCCCCTCGCTATGAACGCCAACATGCCATTTGCTTTCTTAACCGCCTGCTGTACCTGCATGCCAACCTTCAATGACTGATGTGCCATGACACCCAGGTCTCTCCTGAGGTTCTCCTGCAATCCCCATTAGCAAATTCTGTCCCCCTAATGATGGCTAAGTTAGTTGTGTAGCATGCAGCACACCACAATGAACTCAGAGACCTGCTGAGGGGAGTAGTGCAGGCAGCCTCCAGAGTTGTCCAGGCATTGGAATCGCTGCTTGAGCACTCCAATTGTCTGTTTGACGAAGATGCATGTGGTTGCATGGCTCTCATTATAGCGATACTCGGCTTCTGTCTGAGGAATCCGGAATGGGATCATGAGCCAGGTGGCGAGGCAGTAACCTTTGTCCCTGAGCATCCAGCTCTTGCCTTATGGTTGATGCTGGAACAGGCCTGAGACAGTGTTCTCACGCAAGATGAAAGCATCATGGATACTCCCTGGATATTGGGCATTGACTGCCATGTTGCGCTGAGTATGATTGCAGACGCTCTGTACGTTCATGGAGTGGAATCCCTTTTGGTTTCGGTAAACCTCTGGATTGTGTAAAGGTGCTTGCAGGGCAATGTGCATACAGTCAATGGCACTATGAACCTTGGGGAAGCCAGCAAATCGTGCAAATCCTTATTCTGGGCCTCCTTGGTCATCGGTAAATTTATGAAGTCCATCCTGCGAGCGTACAGTGCAGTAGTCACCTGGCGAATGCAGCAATGTGTAGCGTGCTGCGAGATGGAGCATATGTCCCCTGCTGATACCTGAAAGGAGCCGGAGGCATAGAATGCAAGTGTCGCAGTCACCTTCACCTCGACGGTCAGTGCAGTCCTGTTGCCGCTGGTAGGCTGTAGGACTGCCTTTATGAGCTGGCATATCTGTCAGCACTTCTTTTCAGAAGCGCAGCTTTCTAATGCACTGTGCCTCAGGTAGCTGTTCCCTGTAAACTCATCAGGGGTAAGGCCTCTTCCCCATACATCTGCGACCTCTTCGGTTACGTCAACATGATCATCAATAAGCCTTCTTGCAGCTCGATGCCGTATAAATATAGCAGCCAGGAATAATGGCTGACATAGTATAGCCCCCATCTTTTAAAATGTCCTTTCCAACGCACTATAAACTGACATAACACTTCACTATGAAAAACGCAGTCTTCTTCTCCCAATCCTTTGATAGCAATAGCCACTATATAATTGGCTTATGTCCCAAGACAATGACAGATGGTTTAATGAAATTCAAGAAATTCCACACGTATGGATGATTAGTCAAAACAGGCTGCACCTGGCCGTGCCTTTCCCTACCCCTCCACTCACTTTCACTAGATGCAGAAAATGGAATATTAAAAACTGGTCTGCAGATCATCAAGGTTTCAGGTTTAACCCACTTGCTTGTGCAAAGTTTGCTGATCTCAGCCAGGATAGTGGTGAGCCATTATAATTGGCTTTGAAGAAAAGAAAATAGCCCAGTAATGCCAATGAACAGAGCAACATCTGTTTAACAGAATGATCCATAAATACAAGAAAAAGTTTGATCAGAACAGAAAATTCAACAACATCTCATTAGTCACTAAGGCAAGATCAAATGTGACATTATCTATTCCTTGCAAATGCCAAAGATATACTCAGGTTTTGAGTTACAGAAAAAAAAGATCACCACTGTAGTAAGCTACTACATTTTTATTAACTTGAACAATTTGATATCATTACAAAACAGCATTAGATTTAAAACTTATCCTCCGTTTTAAAGATGGCGCCGTTAGCACCGGGTCAGCCCTGGGTGTGACTGGGTTTTGCTGGTGGGTTCCCGGGCAGATGTTAAATCGGGTGTAATGGTTGAAAGTTCCACCCGGGCTGCTAGTGCAGCGTTGCATGACGATTTACGTCATCCAAATGCTAAAAACATCGGACGGGCACTAAGCTTTAGCACCGCTGAAAAACCACTGCCATAAGTTCCGACCAGGCACAAAATGTTGTGCGGCCCGTTTTACGACCGAAAAAAAGTTTTTGCGTTTGCCCAGGTGCTAAACAGGTCGCAAACTCCTCGCAAATCCAACCCCAGGTATGGGTTCACCAATGCCGTGTACAGTTGCAGCAGGACTTCCCTACTTTTATACTCCATCTCCCTTGCAAGAAAGGCCAATATTACATTTGTCGCCCTAATTAGTTGCTGTACCTGCATGTTAACTTTTTGTGTTTCATGTACAAGGACCGCAAATCCTTCTGTACCGCAGCATTTTGTAATCTCTCCCTATTTAAATAATAATTTGCTTTTTTATTTTTCCTACCAAAGTGGATAACTTCACATTTTCCCACGTTATACTCCATCTGCCAAATTTTTGCCCATTCACTTAGCCTCTCTATATCCCTTTGCAGATTCTTTGTGTCCTCATCACAACTTGCTTTCCCACCTATCGTTGTATCTTTGTATCTTTGTAGCAAATTTGATTACATTACACTCAGTCCCTTCATCCAAGTCATTAATATAGATTGTAAATAGTTGAGGCCCCAGCACTGATCCCTGCAGCACCCCACTAGTTACAGTTTCGCAAACCTGAAAATGACCTATTTATCCCTACTTTCTCTTTTATGTTAGTTAGCTAATCCTCTATTCATGCTAATATAGCCATGTAGATGCCTGAATGGCCTTGTGGTACAGAAGCTGGGGATATTGTAGCATTTACAGTAAGTCATCCACCTCTTACGCACCTTGTGCTCTTGGGCTAACCTCTCTTCCTCCTGCTGCTCTATTGCAAAATATTCACTAAAGACTACACCCCCCCATACACTCAAGCAGAGAACACATTTGAAAACACTAGCAAGCTTAAAGCAAAGAAACCCTTCCGGTGAGATAATATTCATCCAAAAGGTATGAAGAAAGATAAGGGCCGAGATCGCGCCGACCGTGGCGAGACCGGGATAAGAACATAAGAACATTAGAAATAGGAGCAGGAGTATTTGGCCCCTCGAGCCTGCACCATCATTTAATAAGATCATGGCTGATCTGATCATGGATTCAGCTCCACTTCCCTGCCCGCTCCCCATAACCCTTTATTCCGTTATTGCTCAAAAATCTATCGATCTCCGCCTTAAATATATTCAATGCCGCAGCCTCCACAGCTCTCTGGGGCAGAGAATTCCACAGATTTACAACCCTCTGAGAGAAGAAATTCCTCCTTATCTCAGTTTTAAATGGGCGGCCACTTATTCTGAAACTATGCCCCCTAATTATAGTTTCCCCATGAGTGGAAATATTCTCTCTGCATCCACCTTGTTGAGCCTCCTCATTATCTTATATGTTTCGATAAGATCAGCTCTCATTCTTCTGAACTCCAATAAATATAAGCCCAATCTACTCAACCTAACTTCATAAGTCAACCCCTTCACTGAATGAACCTTCTCTGAAAAGCATCCAATGCAAGTATATCCTTCCTTAAATACAGAGACCAAAACTGGACGCAATGCTCTAGGTGTGGCCTCACTAATACCCTGTACAGTTGTAGCAGGACTGCTCTGCTTTTATACTCCATCCCCCTTGCAATAAAGGCCAACATTCCATTTGCCTTCCTGATTAATTGCTGTACCTGTATATTAACTTCTTGTGTTTCATGCACAAAGACCCCCAGGTCCCTCTTTACTGCAGCACTTTGAATTTTTCTCCATTTAAATTAAATTTGCTTTTCACTTTTTTCTGACAAAGTGGATAACCTCACATTTTTCCACATCATATTCCATGTACCAAATTGTTGCCCATTCACTTAGCCTGACTCTATCCCTTTGCATATTTCTTGTGTCCTCCTCACAATTTGCTTTCCCACCCATCTTTGTATCATCAGCAAACTTGGCTACATTACACTCGGTCTCTTCATCCAAGTCATTAATATAGATTATAAATAGTTGAAGCCCCAGCACCGATCCCTGCGGCACCACACTAATTACTGTTTGCCAACTGGAAAATGACCCATTTATCCCGACTCTCTGTTTTCTGTTAGTTAGCCAATCCTATAGCTATGCTAATATATTACCCCCAACCCCGTGAACTTTTATCTTGTGCAGGACCCTTTTATTTGGCACCTTATCGAATGCCTTCTGGAAATCCAAACACATCACATCCTCCAGTTCCCTGTTATCCACCCTGCTCATTACATCCTGAAAGAACTCCAGCAAATTTGTCAAACATGATTTTTCTTTCATAAAACCATGCTAACTCTGCTTGATTGAATTATGCTTTTCCAAATGTCCTGTTACTGCTTCCTTAATAATGGACTCTGTTAGATCTCTTAATGTTCAATGAGATTCAAAATCCGGTAGAAGGTTAAAGTAACTTTATTTCAGCAGCAGCTTCTTGGCAGAGTTCCAGCTCTTTGTTAAACTGGAGCACATGTTTAAAATGGCTGAATTTATACCGGATCGGCTTACAATAATGAACTCGCCCCCTTTGATACTGTTGGCTCAATTGACACAACAGTATGAGTTGTTAACCCATGGTTGGCTCTCAGCCCAAAGTCCTGAGATGTCAAGTGTGATTGATGGCTTAATGCATCGTGCCATTTCACACATACGCAATCTAACTGCTGTCTGTGTTTTCTCCCAAATTTGCAGCTTGCTTGTAAACTCTATCAATCCCCCCTTTGATTCTTTCAAAAACTGAATCATAAAACATCAGGTATCACTGGTTAAGCATTCTACAAAATAATTTAATTTATGCTAATAGAGTTTCCTTCTAAAATTTGTTGTGTTTCGCCACATGTCCGGACTAGTAGCTTCCACACAAATTTATACCAACCCGAATTCCATCATGGCCACAATGAAAGTCTGGTTTTAGTAGGTTAATTAACCTCATTCCAATTTAATCCTATTCAATATCTTAATTCAACCATTAAACAACCTTCCCTTAAACATAACATACCTCTGTGCCATGTACAGATGGTCTGCTGGGACCTGCTAGGCATCTCACCTGCGGGACAGCAGCTACAACCGCCTGGTGGCAACAACATTTAATCAACATAAACAAACAATATAAAAGTAAAATAATTACAACGAATAGAATTAAACCTTCCACCAATGAAGTTCCTATTGAACCTCGCCATTCAGTGGCTACGCTCCACAAAGTGAATGATGGGGGTTGCTTAAGTTTTCGTATCTCCTTGTGGATATACTCCACTAAGTGGATAATTTCTTCGGAGCTATCTAGGATATATATGCAACACTCAGTTCCAATTAGGACGCAAGTACCTCCCTTTTCAGCCAGGATGTAGTCAAGGGCCAGTCTATTCTGTAGGGCTACTGTGCGGATTGCTAACAGTTCTGCATTGATTTTAACTAGGGCCTCTGAGGTATCATTGGCTACCTGTTCCACAACGGATGCCATATTAATGGATTCCCTTGCCAGTTTGGCAGTCCCATACCAAGAGACCAGAATGGCAAAGAACCTCTCTGTTTCTGTGATAGCTCTCTTAGGATGGTGTAGATGTTCCGACAGGGACTTTATATGATACATATATGGCACAATGTAGGCTAAATAGCAGGATCCTGTCCAATTCTGGGGCAGCCAAGGGTAGTCCTTGTGGCCACACACCCAATAGGTGCATTATAGGCAATGAATGTTAGCTGTTTCTTTGTCATCAACACTCCGGGTCCTGTCCAGGCCTTTCCATCTGTTTTATTCAGAATCCCACATTGGCCCAGTTTGGACGGTTCCGTGGCTTGATTACATTATAATTCTGGGAGCAGTTACTATATCCCATATTTTGGCCCCCCGTCATGTTTCTAATCAGACAGACCGATTCCCCCGGTCTTCCTACTCCCGTTGTATTAGTGATAACAAAAAATGGGGGCCGTTTGGAATTATTGTAACACGGTTGGTATCCCCCTTCAAAGGTAGTCAGATTGTAACCTGCTGACTTCCATTTACGTGCCCAGTCTTCTGTATCCTGAAACACATTGCCTGTTTTGTTTTGATTAATTATCCACTCAGCCATTTCCGAGATATTCAAGGGAATTGGTCTCAAGGGAATCCCTCCCTTTGAGTGAATAGGAATATGCGCACACACCCAACAACTGGAAATGTTAGCTTGTTTGGCATAAACGTATGACATATATAAAAAGGTATTTACATGTAATTCCCTGGGTACTCTACTATTTCCCTTTGGTGCAGCGGGTCGGCTGGTAAAAAGTAGACAAATGCCTAGAATACCTACAGTCAGTAGTACAGTAAATTTATACATTTTGGCAAAAAGTAATTGTCCTTATTAGATTTCAGCTTCAATTATGGGTGCTCATTTAACGTGTGAGGCGTGGATCCAGGCTTTCTTCCCTTGGACTTTACAGCTGCCTGGGTGGTCAATAACACTTGGTAAGGTCCCTCCCACCTCGCACCCAAAGGTTCTTTATGCAACTTTTTCACATAAATCCAGACTCCCAGGATGATGTTGTGTCCTCCTTCGGGTGGATTACCGCAAGATGCCGATAAACAGCGGTCTGCTACCAGCTGGGCGTATTTTTTAAATCCCGACCCCACCAGCTTTTCTGGAACTGTGCCGTCATCTGTTGTGAGGCCAAGTGTCCCCATAAGCGTTTGCGGCGCGACTGGCTTGTCAGTAATTCTTTGTCTCCAGACACCATCTTCGGATAGCTTCATTCCTGCCTCGATCCATGTCCATTTTTCCTCTCGGGAGCACTCGCCTTGCATTGTTTGAAGGTCTTGTGTCAGAGTCCTGAGTGCTTTCAATCTGCACATCTATGTTGGTTCTTCTGAGCGAGCGCCCTGTGAGGCGGCATCTTTAGCTGCCTGGTCGGCTAGGGCATTTCCCTGTGCTTCCGTGGTATTTTCCTTGGTATGGGCCTTACACTTCAGGATGGACACTTCCTGAGGTAATTGTATGGCCTCTAGTAAGTCTTGGACTTCTTTTCCATTTCGGATAGGTGTACCAGCAGCAGTGAGGAATCCTCTTTTCCGCCATAACAGACCAAAGTCGTGAGCGACTCCAAAAGCATAACGTGAATCTGTGTAGACATTAGCTGTCCGTCCTTCTGCTATTCGACCTGCTTCTGACAGGGCCCGTAACTCGGCCTTTTGTGCTGACGTTCCTGAGGGTAAACATCCTTTTGCCATGACCTCATATAAGGTTGTAACTGCCCATCCTGCTTTTCTGGTACCATTGTCAACAAAGGAGGGACCATCTGTAAACAGGATGAGGTCTGGGTTGTGCAGAGGCTCCTCTGCTGCTAAGGCTGCTTCTTCTGTTTCTTTTAAAATCCCCACGCAGTCATGCTCTTCACATTCTCCCCCCACTTGCTCCCTCGATTCTGACATCGGGAGCATAGTTGCGGGATTAACCGGGCTGACCCGGACGATATGGAGATTAGGAGCTTCCAAAATTATTGTCCAGCGGGTCTATCTAGCTGCCGTCACCTGAGACATTCCATTCATAGACAGCAAGGTGTGTACGGTGTGGGGACACTTGACAATCAGTTTTTGGTCGAGGACTAGACCCGCAGTGATCATTACCGCTCGACATGTAGCTTCCATGGCCCTTAGGCAACTTCCCCATCCGAGGGCTACCGCATCCAATTTTGCCGAATAATAGCCAATAGGTCTTTGCCGATCCCCATGTTCTTGTGTCAGTATAGCTGTCATGTATCCTTCTTTCTCATGGATAAACAGGGGAAATGGTTTACCACTATCGGGGATTCTCAGAGCCGGTGCCGAACACAAGGTCTTTTTCAAACTCAGGAAGGCCTCTTGCTGTTCCTTAGTGAGGGTGATAGCTTCTTTAGATACACGTTCCCCCTTTAAGATATCATTCAATGGCTGAGCAAGCTGTGTGAAGGAGTCAATCCAATTTCTGTTAAAGTTACACAATCCCAAAAAATACCTTAGTTTCTGAATAGTGGTGGGTTTTTTAGCAGCCCGAATGGCTGCAGTTCTATCTTGGGTAATTCTCTCTTTCCTTGTGAAATCTTTTGTCCCAGGTATGCAACCTCTTCTTGGGATATTTGTGCTTTGTCAATGCTGGCTTTATGTCCTGCGACCAAAGGAGCTTTTTGATCAATACACTGGTTAGCTTTCCTATAATCGACGGTCAAACGCCAAGTCTCATTAGATTCCTGTACCGGCCACATGGGGCTATTGGAGGAGCTATGCGTTTTAATAAGCACACCTTGTTTCTCCAATTGCTGAATAACAGGTAGGATTCCCATGATGGCAGTTGGACTGATGGGATACTGTTTAGTGCATGGAGGCTTGGTCCCGGTAAATGACGCAGGCTCCATCTGGAGTAGACCACAATCGTTCTTATCTTTAGCCCATATTGGGTGTTCCTTCAATTCTTCTTTCTTCAGAGTTCTAATTGACCATGTCACCCGACCATCCTCGAAATGCAACGATGAATCTACTTGGATTAGGACGTCCATTCCCAAAAGGGGTTGATCTACTGGGCCTATCCAGACCGGCGTGGTTAGTTCATGTGGACCCAGCCCTATAAGTACCGGTGTTGTCCTTTTAATTTCCATTTTATGGCCCCCAACTCCATAGGCTGTACGTGCCCTACCATCCAAAGGCAAAGAATCTCCATATTATAGGGGTAAGCATGTTAATTCCGCCCCGTGTCTAAAAGACAGTCCACATCCTTATCGCCCACCCTCACAGTTATATATAGCCCATCTCCCCTTTGTTGTATTAGTGCGAGGAGGGGGGCCAGGGTGGGCTCTAATCGTATTTTGCCATCCCAAGTAACTCTTTCTGTTGTTATATTGTCAGTCGCTTAAATGCTTCCATGAGGTCGTTATCTAGTGACAAGCCTGGTTTGTTGGCTGAGTTGTATCCCTGACCACGTCCTCTTCCCCGGCCGTGACCTTGCTGTTTTGCCCTGCACGTCTTGGACCAGTGACCTTCTTTCTCACAATAATGACATTTTCCGGGTAATTTTCCGAATGACTGTTTATCGGAATCCTGGGATTTCCATCCCATAACCTGCAGGGCTCGGACTTTAGCTCCCATATCCCTGTCTAATTGGTTACATCGATCCATCAACGCTGCAAAGGTAGTTCCTCTACCTTCCCAGTCTGGTAACACTACCTTAAGCATTTTGGACGGTTCTGGCTTTAGACCTGCCATGAAAGTTGCTTTCAGGGGTCCAAAATCTTGTTCATCCATTTCCTCATCCGTATTATTCATACCCGAATGTTCTAGCCACGTGCATCTAAACCGCTCGTCATACTCCAGGACCTCCTCTGTTCCTTTCTGTTGGCAGGCTGCAATTTTTCCCCAGTCTGTCTTAGCTGGACTGAAGGTTTGCAGCCAATGTTTAATCACATCCCACCCTGTGTTTAATTCTTGCTTGTCCTGCCCCAAAGCTTCTTCTACCTTGGCGTGCGATTTTCTTCCTTGTGTTTTTGGCACCATTATGGTCAAAATTTGCACTCCGTCTCAGGGATGAAGTTGATATATATTTCTTAAGCGGTCCAATTGTTCCCACGTTTTCACTCCCCCTTTCTTTGGATTGGGCAACTCCTTGGACTATATATCAATTTTCTCTGGGTCTGCTGGATCATGAACTAGGTATTTTGCATACTCCCTTTTCTTCGTTCTTTTGTTTCCGTCCTCAGCCGCAATCTCTTCTGATTTGACTACAACTCGTTTTTTTTTAAAACAGGGCAAAATGCACCCCTAATTTTTCATCCTCCAACAGTGTATCTTCGGAGGACTCAGAATCCGTATTTATTCCTTGGTCGTGTCTTCGGGTTTGTGCTTTTAATTTATCCAAACATGGGTATCCTGGGAAATGACGGATACATTTTCCTTTTCCTATTACTGTCTCTTGACCTAATGATTTTTTCCATTCTTTAATTTCACCTTTAAGATCTTTAACTTCCACTTCCAACTTTTCAAGTTCAAGTTTTTTCTGTCTTAGTTATTCACAAACCGCTTGCAATTGGTCCTTTGTACTGGTCAGGTCCCTATCATCTTGGGACCGCGTCATGATTTCATTCCGCTGTCGGATCTGTCCCATAACGGCTAGGGGCCATCTGGTTCGTTCTTTATTTTTCATACGGGTCGTTTTTCCCCAGACCCTTTTGATCTCGTCCAAGGACCATTGTCCTTTGGAGGTACCGTACTTTTGTTCAATTTTGATACAGGTTTTGGATAAGTCGAATTGTTGCTCTATGTATTCTTTCAACTGTTGGAGGATTTCGTCTATCGAAACCTCAGGTGGGGCCCACCCACCTTTAACAGTTGTAGGCAATTCTTTGCTCTTATCTTCTGCTGCCATAATACTGATTTCTTTACTGGGATCTCGAGTCGTAGGCTTTCCAGCCGGGTTCGTGGGTCGGTAATTAATTAACTCACACACCGCCGAAGTTAGACGTCTATGTGGGACCTCGAGCCGACTACCAACCGGAGGGTTCGCAAACCAGAGGTTTTCGGAATCGCGTAGAGGGGGGGGTGAATTTAGACAATTGACCGAGGACTTTTATAAAGAGGAGTCCTTACTTCAGTATGCCGATGTAGGTCCGATGTCCAAAATTCAGTTTCTTCCCTCAGTGATCCTGTTTGTGACGCCAAAAATTGTTAGATCTCTTAATTTTCAATGAGATTCGAAATCCGGTAGTAGGTTAAAGTAACTTTATTTCAGCAGCAGCTTCTTGGCAGAGTTCCAGCTCTTTGTTATATTGGAGCACATGTTTAAAATGGCTGAATTGATACCGGATCGGCTTACAACAATGATACTATTGGCTCAATTGACTCAACAGTATGAGTTGTTAACCCATGGTTGGTTCTCAGCCCAAAGTCCTGAGTTGTCAAGTGTGATTGATGGCTTAATGCATCGTGCCATTTCACACGTACGCAATCTAACTGCTGTCTGTGTTTTCTCCCAACTTTGCAGCTTGCTTGTATTCTCTATCAGACTCCAGCATTTTCCAGCATTTGATGGCCGGGGTCACTGGTGGGTGGCATAGCCACTTCTCGCTGCACCCCGCACTTTATGAAGAATCTTCTGTTGATGGGGCCTGCCCTGCAAGGTTCCTGGACAATTGAAGGAAACACATCAGAGATGTACTTTGATAACTCATCAGCAGCGGGTTTCCTTTAAGGGACCATGGCCACATTGATTTTGACAGTTGTTTTGTCAGTGTTCTGCAGCATTAAGGCAAACACTGACAAGCACTGCACAAAGGTGCACGGCTGCACCCAGGCTTCCCTATGACTCCCTCCAGATGCTTATGGAGGGAGTCACAGCACGCAGGGAGGTTCTGTTCCCCTCCAATGGGCGGAAGAGACCTCCCAGGGCACCAACGCAGCCTGGTTTCAAATTGCACAGGAGGTCACAAGCAGAGATGTCATCAGGAGGACTTGGCTGCAGTGGCGCATTGATCTCAGTAGATCACGAAAAGTTACTGCAAAACCACACTTAACCTCATCCTACTGTGCCACTCAAGACATCCCCAACACTCTTCCCTAACCTACTCCTGCACATCCTTACTCGCATCAACTGACCTTGCACCTCCTCCCATCCCTCTCTCTGGGATTATCAACATTATCACTTCTCCATCTCATTAGCCACTCCTCACACTAACCCTCATCCTTGTCCAATCATACCAACTAACAACACACAAGGGTAGGCACTTGGTTCTTTTAGCCAATGTTCATGTAGAGTTTCCACTAATCTGTTGTCAAACATTGAAATCATTATTTTGAATATTTGCATTCTTCGACAGATTTGTGTGCACCTTTGAAACATAGAAAATAGGTGCAGGAGTTGGCCATTCGGCCCTTCGAGCCTGCACCGCCATTCAATAAGATCATGGTTGATCATTCACCTCAGTACCCTTTTCCTGCTTTCGCTCCATACCCCTTGATCCCTTTAGCCGTAAGGGCCATATCTAACTCCCTCTTGAATATATCCAATGAACTGGCATCAACAATTCTCTGCGGCAGGGAATTCCACAGGTTAACAACTCTCTGCGTGAAGAAGTTTCTCCTCATCTCAGTCCTAAATGGCCTACCCCTTATTCTAAGATTCTAAGACTGCGTCCCCTGGTTCTGGACTTCCCCAACATCGGGAACATTCTTCCCGCATCTAACCTGTCCCGTCCCGTCAGAATCTTATACGTTTCTATGAGATCCCCTCTCATCCTTCTAAACTCCAGTGTATAAAGCCAGTGTATAAAGGCCCAGTTGATCCAGTCTCTCCTCATATGTCAGTCCAGCCATCCCTGGAATCAGTCTGGTGAACCTTCGCTGCACTCTCTCTATAGCAAGAACGTCCTTCCTCAGATTAGGAGACCAAAACTGAACACAATATTCCAGGTGGGGCCTCACCAAGGCCCTGTACAATTGCAGTACGACCTCCCTGCTCCTATACTCAAATCCTCCAGCTATGAAGGCCAACATGCCATTTGCCTTCTTCAACGCCTGCTGCACCTGCATGCCAACTTTCAATGACTGATGAACCATGACACCCAGGTCTTGTTGCACCTCCCCTTTTCCTAATCTGCCGCCATTCAGATAATATTCTGCCTTCGTGTTTTTGCCCCCAAAGTGAATAACCTCACATTTATCCACATTATACTGCATCTGCCATGCATTTGCCCACTCACCTAACCTGTCCAAATCACCCTGCAGCCTCTTAGCATCCTCCTCACAGCTCACACCGCCACCCAGTTTAGTGTCATCTGCAAACTTGGAGATATTACACTCAATTCCTTCATCCAAATCATTAATGTATATTGTAAAGAGCTGGGGTCCCAGCACTGATCTCTGCGGCACTCCACTGATCACTGCCTCTCATTCCGAAAAGGACATGTTTATCCCAACTCTCTGCTTCCTGTCTGCCAACCAATTCTCTATCCACGCCAGTACATTACCCCCAATACCATGTGCTTTGATTTTGCATATCAATCTCTTATGTGGGACCTTGGAAGTGGTTTAGTGGGTTGTAATAAATGGTGAGACATAATGGTACCCCCTGCAATGGTGATAAGTGTGAAAGGAATTGCTTGATCATTGCAGGGATGCCTTAGGGTGCTGGTGTTGGGTGGTACCAACCTGGTGCATCATGTGGCAGCCAGGGTGTACAGTGTTAAGTGAAGTAAATGTGGCCATGGTGAGGCCGTCCCTGGCGTCCCAGGAAGCAATGTGGTCGGGTGCTGATGCCGTGTGTCCTGTGTAGCTTCAGGTGATTATGGAGAAGTTTGGTGCTTTTGGTGGTGATGCTGGTGTGTTTAGTGATGTTGGTATTGGAGCTGATTGTGGTGGGATTCTGAGGACCAAAGTGAGATTTTCTCCTAGCAGCCGATGCTGCTGGAATAGATGGCAGTTGAAGTTGAGTTGTCAGACGCGATCAGTCAATGGTGAGAGAGATTGCTCCAAGGAGGCGACAGTGAATAGAGAGTTCACTGCAGACACTTCCAAAATGCATACAGCTCAAAAGTGTCTTTCAAATCCTGAAGGCTTCATCCTCTGAGATTGGAAAATAACAGCTGTGAAATAGTAGCTTTTATACCACTTTTCCAGCTGTCAACTAGTGTAAGATTTTGTAAAGGTTTGCTTAAAGTTGACCAAATTTTATATACCAGCAGGCCTCACGAGGCCAACAGGATTTTCTACTGAACAAATATAAATTTAAATTGCTGAATCTGCAAGCTGTTCTGTGATTGAGCTATTTCAAAAGCTGTGTTTAGATGGCAGACAAGGAAGACAGAACAAATGGTTGTAGCTGGAGGGTATTAATCACAGATAAAAGAGATAATGGTGTCTCCATTTTTGGGGCCCACTAACTGTCTAGTTGATTGATAAAGGAAAAGGGAAGAAGAACTATGGCCATTGTTCCTACTGAATGGGGCACATACATACTAAGGAACTGGCCAGTTTTGGGGGTATAAAAAGTGCTGTGAAAAGACACTCAGGACTGCTGCAGTCGGAGACAACATGGTCACTTGCCAGTTAAAGAGCCACATCTAGTCACTGCCGAACCAACCACTCGCTGGTGTTAGTATGTGTGAGTTTTTGCCAATTATCACTTGAGCTTTAAGTAAAGGAATAGATCTATGCGTGCTTATTCGTAATCCGGGATTACTATGTGTAATGGTACTATGAGATGCTTACTTGTAATCTCTTGTTGATTTTAAGTAAAGAGAACTTATTCCAGAAATTTGTGTTTTGAGTTGTCTATTCCATGAGTCCGAACCCTATAAACTGTTAGACAAGGTGAGGGGTAATTCCACATGTCTTACACTAGTCAAAGCAGGGGAGAGTCGTTGAGAACCCGACACACTTACTTGACGTGAAGGTCGAGCAATGGGAAGATGCTGAAAATCTTGGAAAAATGATAAGTATCTGGTAAAATTATTTTTAAATACCTCTAAACCACCTCTTAATGATCTTAATTGGTTGGCCTGCCGCCTGGTGTCGGGTCTGTGAACCGCAGCCAGACCTGATACTTTGAAAACTGAAAAGGAGGCGGGTCCAGAGCGGGATCCTGTCCCACTGTCAATCTCGGCCATTTTGACAGCGGGCCCGCCTCCAAACCCACACTTGCAGGGCTGGTAAGGTTCCGGCCAAGGAGTGAGATCTGTGAGGTGCCAACAATATGAAGGAGTGAAGTTACAGCGGCTGAATGGGAGAACCTCCACAGAAATTCACCCCCAGTGTTAATGCTAGTTCAATTATCAATTTAAAGAAGTTTAATTTTGAAGCCAACTAATTATATCACCTGTGTTTTGTTGACATTGGTAAGTTGGAGAACGTGGTTAGAAAAGGTAAAAGCTTTGATTGTTTACACCCGTAAGACAGAGGTTCTAATTGTTAACATTTATAAGATGGAGAGAGATAGATAGAGAAGCAGAGTGTATTTTTATTCTTTTTTTTAAATGTTGAATTATTAAAGTGAACAAAGCTTCTTTGTGGGACACATAAGAAAGGAGGAAAGAAGATGGGAGAGGGAAGGGAAACAGGTTTGAGCATGAGGATGTCTCTGGCCTCTTGTCACTCGGGGAAGCAAGTGGAAGTGGAGGAGAGCGGATAGAAGATTAATGGTGAGATGAGTGACAGTGGAGCAAGGGGGAAGGGGAGGATACCAGGGTTGAGTGAATAGTTGCAATGCGAATGGATAGAGATTGTGATGGGAATGAGGGGATGGCAGGAATAAGAAGCAGTGATGCTCCCAGTCAATCTATTTTAGCTCTTCCCTCATACCATGCTATTTGGCCTTTTTAAAACTGTATACCTGAGTGTTGGTCCTTGGCAGTATTGGATCCAAAATCATATCCAACTGTTCGGGTAACTATCACCCGGGGTCTCATGACTTCCATTTTTAATATGATTTTGGGGTCGCTGGCAATTACCAAGTATGAGATAAACATAAAAGGAGTTTAATTAAACACTCCTTTTTCATTTCAAAATAAAAGATTTCAATATATTTGCCTCAATTATTAATAAACTACCATCTCTGATATGTACAGGGATAATGAACATTTTAAATTATGCATTATTTTTCAATAAAGTTGTTGTTTTCTGTCATGTTGTCAATTTGCATATTATTAATGAGTAAAAGTGCTTGCCCTGTGATACGAAGTCACACAAGAAACTGAGTGAGCAAGCAAAAGTGAATTGGTGAAGGTAATGGAAAAATTGGCATTGGTAAAGCAAGAATTTGAGTAACAAAACTTAAATTTGATAAATCATCAATTAACCTGCTCTTCCTCCATTCCTTCCCTTGAAAGACCGCTGATGTATTTATTTAATTTGATATAAATGCCTGGCAATGTGTTAGAGATGGTAACACAAAGTTTTGGCCAATATAAGCCATTTAGACCCCAGTCTTAAGATTTGAATTAATCAAACTTTCTTGATTAATGTTTGGCTTTGCAACACACTCTGTATTCTCGATATAAAACGTACTGCTTCAATCTTCTTTTTCCTTATTTTTCCATAAACTACCAGTGGATCCCTTGTAGTGTTGTTCACTGTGTGTCAAAGAAAAGAAAAAAGAAAGACTTATATTTATATAGCACCTTTCACGACCACCAGACATTCCAAAGCGCATTACAGCCAATGAAGTACTTTTTGAAGTGTAGTCACTGTTGTAATGCAGGGAACGCAGCAGCCAAATTGCACACAGCAAGCTCCCACAAACATTGGTGAGTCTATGTGCATCAATCATTAGAAGGCAATGGGTGCAGAAGTAAGCCTTCATCTTTACTATGCATTGTGAAACCCACCTCACAGACTGCAAGACTTGTGAATCTGAAAGACTTCACATAATGTGTAAGATTCATGTTAGAAGGAAAGGAGGCATACATAAATGTGAATGGTACTCACCCTGACAACTGGTAAGGTCGTTGAACTTTTTCGACATTGTGTCCCAGTTCTGGGCATAGTGTCTGCAGCAGAGACCTCCTGTGCTATGTCCCTCCACAGCCTCTTAAATACAGGTGGGTGGTCTGGCTCCCCCAGCAAGCTGGAGTGAGGAACGCCTCCTCTCTATTGCATGGAGTAAGGCCTCACTCGTCTCATTACTGAACCTGGCATGTTGCCTTCCTTTCTGCTCCTCCATCTCTGCAGAAGTGGCTGAAATGGGGCAGTTTATATGCGTATGCGAGCAGGAAGCTGCCACGCCCAGCATTAGCGTTTGCGACCGAGGTAAAAAAATAAAACTGTGCATGCGCAAAATGGCCACCTCCTTTAACGACACAAGTTTCGGCTCAGACGCACAAAGTCCGTTGTATAATGCCTGACTTAACGCCAATGCTCCTCCAATTTATTTTTTCACCGAAACTTGCAGTCGAAGATGCAAACTATTTTCAGGCGCTAACTTTAACACCCCGCCATGACTAATGCCCCGAAATGCAAAATGCCCAAAATCCAGCCCTTAGTATTCTGCTGGATGGGTGCTGCCGGGGAAGTATCTCTTTTCTCTGGTTCTGCTTCATTAATCTGCCTTTCCATACAACCTCTTGCTGCTCCTTTTTCTCCAGAACATCGATCATGTAAAATGCCAATTGTGCAGTCCAGAGATCCCAGCTCAGCAATTCTCTCAAAAAACAATGGGGTAGAAATTCCAACGTCCCGGGCCCAGATCCAGCGCAATGCGCATGTGCTGAAACCCGGCTTTTCTGATCTGTCAAACTGGAGCTTGACAGATCATCCGCAGATCGGGAGCAAGGACATTTGTATGGGCAAGATTGCAGGATTTAGGCATATCTTGCCCAGCAAATGTCCTCAAAAATCTTGTGCCTGAAAAAGCAGGCGCATAGCCTACTTTTACAGGTGCAAGTGTTTAAAAACACACATAAACACAATAAAATAAACACATTGTATTGTTAAAAACTCTGCCCACTAAGGTAAGTTTATTTTCAACCGGAATTTCAAAACTTAAAAAGAAAATCGGAAATATATTGTTTTTTTCTAAGGCATTTATTAACTTTAATTTCAGTTAATTTTAATTATGAGGTCTGTTTTTTATTTTTTATTAGCGTGTGTTTGTTTTTTTTCCCCATTAATAGCATTGAGAACTCATAGAAACGCAAGTGTCAGTGCCATTAATGGGAAAACTGTGAACTACCTACCTGATTGGCTGAGCAGTCAACAGTGACTGCATCTTCAGGGTGGGAACCCTCTGGACGGGAGCATGCTTCACAGCGCGGCAAGAGAAGGCCTCCCCATCGGAATTCTAGACCACCAGGTACTTTCGTAAAAAATCTCCAGTCGGAAGGCGGGAAGTCTCCGACCAGAATTTTCAGGCCCACAATGCTTTCCAAGTGTACCACAACGTGTAAGGAAAGCAGCACATCAGAGTCCCAAGATATGGCCAAATGTCTCCACAAGCAACCTCAGTTGAGCAGTGTCCCTCGAACCAAATACTTCTACCTTGATAAACAAGTCCTGGCAAACTGCACCTTTTAAATAAGGGCATGACTGCAGCCAATGAACCCGAATGCACAGTTTGCTTTGGGACTCACGGGGACTGGGGAAAAAATGCCAGAAACATGGAGCGGGGCCACAGAGCGGTCCTGGACAAAAAATGCCGGGAATATGGAGCAGGGCTTTGGGTCTCACTGAAAAGATAAGTGCCGGAAACATGAACCGGGCCTTTGGATCTCACGGGCTGTGAAAAAAATCAGCAACATCAGTGACAAAAAAGCAAAACACTGTGGATGCTGGAATCTGAAATAAAAACAGAAAATGCTGGAAATCTCAGCAGAGCAGGCAGCATCTGTGTAGAAAAAAGCAGAGTTAACTTTTCGGGTTGATGACCCTTCGTCAGAACTGGGGCGTGTTCAGAAAGAACATATTCTTAAGAAGCACTGAAAGGGGGAGGGGAAGAAAGAACAAAAGGGAATGTCTGTGGTAGGGTAGAAGACAAGAGAGATTAGAGAGACAAAAGGTGTTATATATGTGGACTTGTATTTACTCTGTACAGCCACCAGAGGGCTCATTCACCGAAGTCCCAAGGGATCCCATAATCCCTTGGGAACACAGGTATTTAAGAAGGCTTCACAGGTTGGAGAGGCAATAAAAGACTAAGGTCAACTTTACTTTGAGCTCACAGTGTTCAGTCCGACTCTTTCTCCATACACAACAACTGGCGACGAGATACAGATAGCGAACACAAAGATGCAGAGAACAGTGGGCATCCTGGAGAAATTTTCGGAGGGAGATGATTGGGAAACTTTTGTGGAGCGACTCAACCAATACTTCATGGCCAACGAGCTAGATGGGGAAGAGAGCGCTGCCAAACGTAGAGCGATCCTCCTCACTGTCTGTGGGGCACCAACGTATGGCCTCATGAATAATCTGCTCACTCCAGTGAAACCCACAGAGAAATCGTACGACGATTTGTGCACACTGGTCCGAGAGCATTTGAACCCGAAGGAAAGTGTTCTGATGGCGAGGTATCGGTTCAACACCTACAAACGGTCTGAAGGCCAGGAAGTGGCAAGTTATGTCACCGAGCTGAGACGCCTTGCAGGACATTGCGAATTTGAAGGACATTTGGAGCACATGCTCAGAGACTTTTTCGTACTTGGCATTGGCCATGAAACCATACTTCACAAGCTTTTGACTGTAGAAACCCCAACCTTGAGTAAGGCCATAGCGATAGCCCAGGCGTTCATTGCCACCAGTGACAATACAAAGCAAATCTCTAAGCACACAAGTGCTGCTACAAGTACTGTGAACAAAGTGCTGTTGTTTTCGAATCGTAACATACAGGGCAGGTCACACATACCTGCAGCTGCACGTCCGCAGATGTCTCAGAGTCCACCATCAAGGGTGATGAATGCAAGGCCATGAACACCTTGTTGGCGCTACGGGGATGATCATCATTTCCATTCATGCCGATTCAAAGGGTATGTTTGCAAGGGCTGTGGGACAATGGAACACCTCCGACGAGTGTGCAGGCGAGCTGCTATATCTGTTAAACCTGCAAACCACCACATTGCAGAGGAGGACAGATCTACGGAGGATCACTACAAACCAGAGCCTCAGATAGAGGAGGCAGAGGTACATGGGGTGCACACATTCACCACGAATTGACCCATGATAATGCTAAATGTTGAACTAAATGGACTCCCGGTATCAATGGAGCTGGGCACGGGCGCGAGCCAGTCCATCATGGGCAAAAAGACTTTCGAAAGGTTGTGGTGTAACAAGGCCTCAAGGCCCGTCTTAACTCCAGTTCGCACGAGACTAAGAACTTACACTAAAGAACTGATTCCTGTAATCGGCAATGCTACCGTAAAGGTCTCCTACGATGGAGCGGTGCACAAGCTACCACTTTGGGTGGTACCGGGCGATGGTCCCACGCTGCTCGGCAGGAGCTGGCTGGGAAAGATACGCTGGAACTGGGACAACGTCCAAGCGCTATCGCCCGCTGATGACACTTCGTGTGCACAGGTCTTAAAAACAAATTTCCTTCGCTGATCAAACCAGTCATCGGGAAATTCCAAGGAGCAAAAGTGCAGATCCACCTAATTCCGGGGGCACGACCCATCCATCACAAGGCAAGAGCAGTACCGTACATGATGAGAGAAAGGGTAGAGATCAAGCTAGACCGGCTGCAACGAGCGGGCATCATTTCACCGATCGAGTTCAGCGAGTGGGCCAGTCCTATTGTCTCAGTCCTCAAGGGAGACGGCACCATCAGAATTTGTGGCGATTACAAAGTAACTATCAATTGTTTCTCCCTGCAGGACCAATACCCACTACCAAAAGCTGATGACCACTTTGCTATGCTGGCGGGAGGAAAGACGTTCTCAAAGCTGGATCTGACTTCAGCCTACATGACGCAGAAACTGGAGGAATCATCGAAGGCCCTCATCTGCATCAACATGCACAAAGATCTTTTTGTTTATAACAGATGCCCGTTTGGAAGCCAATCAGCAGCGGCGATATTCCAGAGAAACATGGAGAGTTTACTGAAGTCGGTCCCACACACCGTGGTCTTCCAGAAATACATCTTGGTCACAGGTCGGAACACAGTCGAGCACCTGCAGAACCTGGGGGGGATTCTTAGTCGACTCAACCGCATGGGGCTCAGGTTAAAATGCTCGAAGTGCATTTTCCTGGCGCCTGAATTGGAGTTTCTGGGAAGGAGGATTGCGGCGGATGGCATCAGGCCCACCAACGTGAAGCCGGAGGCAATTGAGAATGCACCGAGGTCACAGAACGTGACTGAGCTGCGGTCATTTCTGGGACTTTTGAATTACTTTGGTAACTTCTTACCGGGTCTCAGCACCCTGCTAGAACCACGACATGTCTTACTATGAAAAGGGGGCGAATGGGTTTGGGGCAAAAGCCAAGAAAATGCCTTTGTAAAAGCAAGAAAATTGTTATGTTCAAACAAATTGCTTATGTTGTATGATCCATGTAAGCGCTTGGCACTAGCATGTCGTCATATGGCACAGGTATGGCAACAAGCTAATGATTTTGGGAAACTGCAATTGGTTGCTTATGCATCCAGCAGCCTGTCTAAGGCCGAGAGAGCTTACAGCATGATTGAAAAAGAAGCATTAGCGTGTGTCTATGGGATAAAGAAAATGCATCAATACCTGTTTGGGCTAAAATTCAAATTGGAAACTGAACATAAGCCACTTATATCCCTGTTTTTCGAGAGTAAAGGGATAAATACCAATGCATTGGCCTGCATCCAGAGATGGACGCTCAAGTTGCCTGCATACAACTACGCCATCCGCCACAGGCCAGGCACAGAAAAATACGCCAATGCTCTCAGTAGGCTGACATTGCCCACCACGGGGGTGGAAATGGCGCAGCCCGCAGATCTCGCCATGGTTATGGAAGCATTTGAGAGTGAGCAATCACCCGTCACTGCCCAGCAGATCAAAACCTGGACAAGCCAGGACCCCTTATTATCTCTAGTCAAAAACTGCATGCTTCACGGGTCCAGTGTCTCAGTGGAAATGCAGGAAGAGGTAAAGCCGTTCCAGCGGCGCAAAGATGAAATGTCTATACAGGCAGACTGCCTTCTGTGGGGCAATCGAGTCGTGGTCCCCAAGAAGGGCAGAGACACCTTCATCAATGATCTCCACAGTACTCACCCAGGCATCGTAATGATGAAAGCGACAGCCAGATCCCACGTGTGGTGGCCCGGTATCGATGCGGACTTAGAGTCCTGCCTTCACAGATGTAATACATGCTCGCAGTTAAGCAATGTACCCAGGGAGGCACCGCTAAGTCTATGGTCTTGGCCCTCCAAACCGTGGTCTAGGGTAGACGTCGACTATGCAGGCCCGTTCTTGGGTAAAATGTTCCTTGTGATTGTCGATGCGTACTTTAAGTGGATTGAATGTAAGATAATGTCGGCTAGCAGGTCCGCTGCCACCACTGAAAGCCTGCGGGCCATGTTTGCCATGCACGGTTTACACGATGTCCTGGTGTGCGACAATGGGCCATGTTTTACCAGTGCTGAGTTCAAAGAATTCATGACCCGTAACGGGATCAAACATGTCACATCTGCCCCGTTTAAACCAGAATCCAATGGTCAGGCAGAGAGTGCAGTGCAAACCATCAAGCACGGCTTGACGAGGGTAACTGAAGGCTCACTGCACACTCGCCTATCCCGAGTCCTGCTTAGCTACCGCACGAGACCACACTCACTAACTGGGATCCCACCTGTTGAACTGCTCATGAAAAGAGCACTTTCGACAAGGCTCTCGTTAGTTCACCCTGATCTACATGAACAGTTTGAGAGCAGGCGGCTTCAACAAAGTGCATACCATGATAGCGCAAATGTGTCAAGCGAGATTGAAGTCAATGATTCTGTATTTGTATTAAATTATGGACAAGATCCTAAGTGGCTTCCCGGCACTGTCATGGCCAAAGAGGGGAGCAGGGAGTTTCGGGTCAAACTTTCAAATGGACTCATTCACCAGAAACACTTGGACCAAATCAAACTCAGATTCACGGACTACCATGAGCAACCCATCTTGGACCCTACCATTTTTTGATTCCACAACACACACACCAGTAGCAACAGAAACCACGGTTGACCACGAAGCAGAACCCATCATCCACAGCAGTCCTGCAGGGCCCAACACACCAGGCAGCCCAGCAAGGCCAGTTGCACAGCAGCCCAGCGAAGACCCAACAAATAATTCAACAACACCAGCTTTCACATTGAGACGATCAACCAGGGCAAGAAGGGCCCCAGATCGACTCACATTGTAAATAGTTACACTATTGACTTTGGGGGGGAATTTTGCTTTATATGTGGACTTGTATTTACTCCGTACAGCCACCAGAGGGCTCATTCCCCGGAGTTCCAAGGGATCCCATAATCCCTTGGGAGCACAGGTATTTAAGAAGGCTTCACAGGTTGGAGAGGCACTCTGGAGACCGGCAATAAAAGACTAAGGTCACACTTTACTTTGAGCTCACAGTATTCAGTCTGACTCTTTCTCCATACACAACAAAAGGGCTGATGGGCCAAATTGAAATGGTAATGTTATATATGAAACATCATCGATATCAGCTTCCAGATAAATGAGCTTCTGCGCAGCTTCTGGTCATTGCATCAACCTCCAGTTCTTTGGCAGCATTCATTCCATTTAAATAATGATAAACTATTTGGGTCTGCACACTCCTAAGGGCCATTTGAATGTAGCTGCCATTGGCAGGGTGGGCACTTATTCAGCGTCCCATGAAACCCAACGGAATTTATGCTTCTCCAGCAGAAACCCAGCATTCATTGGCCCTTTCAGAAATTCCTGGCCTGAAAAAATGTATTTGCCAATTTACATCCTCACTTCATGTCAGGAATTTTGCGGCCTCTGAACCCACGTATGATAAAGTATTATACAATCTTTCATAAAATAGTGAAAATCCTCCCCTTTGTTAAGTTCACTAACGCAGGTTTGACCTGGAATAATATAGTCACTTCCCAATTTGGTGGTACAGCTTCTACAAGTTCATCATTAATGAATTTAACAAAGCATTATCAAGCAAATATTCATCCATTTTCGGAGGGATAGCAATCCTCAGATTGTACCCTCTGTTAGCC
This sequence comes from Pristiophorus japonicus, assembly GCF_044704955.1. Lineage (NCBI taxonomy): Eukaryota > Metazoa > Chordata > Chondrichthyes > Pristiophoridae > Pristiophorus > Pristiophorus japonicus. The sequence goes on along the minus strand of NC_091977.1, from coordinate 450,899,564 downwards.
CTTTCTATTGGCACTGCGCCACGTTTTACTCACATCTACTTATTTGCGAATATTAGGAAAGGGAGGAAATTATGGGTCTAGATTTTCAAAAACAATTATGGCAACATAAATGATAAGCAGCATAAATCTGCCTGATCTAATTCTAATGAATGCTATATTATAGAAAGCACGTCCACATGGTGCAGAAAAGACTCACCTGAAACTCATTCAACTGCACTAAGCAAATCACTGACAGGATTTATCCATAATTACATTTCAACAAGACTAAATTCATCACACAGCAATGTAGCAACATGAGACTAAAATGTAAGCAGAACAAGTTACAGCTGCTACATTGTTTTAATTTTGAAATCTCTAAGTCCCTTCCATGACGTGGTATATTTTACCAATGTCCTTGAAGTGCTGTTAATTCTCAATAGCTTCGGGAAAATAATCGCTGCATGACAGGTTAACAACAAATCTGAATTCATGGCAATGATAGATTTGGGGATCCAAAAAATGAGCAAATTAACTTAAAAAATATACACTCTGCTGACAGATGTGTTAAATAATTCAGTGTGAGCTGGGAGACAGTGAGGACAGTTATTTTTACAAAGACTATTGAGAGTCTTATTTTTCTAATGCCAGCAATTTTATATACAGAAAAGGACAGGATTGACATAAAGTTAATTTTTGCCACTTGCCTGTTGCAGTGTATTTCCTATTATGAAATCAACATAGTGGCAAATACTTACTGCTCGAGGGCTAAAAAAAATTGAACCAATTATTAGGCGACATATCTCTGACCTTAAGTAAGTTGTCACTCACCCATATTACTGAGAAATAATATGAATCTTCAGTCCTCCCACCCAGCATTAACAGAGTGTAACGCCCTCAGAATAGAGTGTGCAGAACTTACCGCAATCGTGGTGGCTGCTGCCATTTTGCTGGGATCCTCCGAGTAGGGCGCCCAGCTGATTAAAGTAGTTAAATCCCGATCCTATGATGTCAATAAGACCCCATTGCCATTTTCTGGCTGAACTTGTTTATGATATGAATTCAGGTCCAGGACTTAAAGAGTTAATTAACAAAGCCTCTTCTCAGTTGCTCTGAACAAATGAAACGGCTGGGGCCTCCTAGGCAATGAGGGTGCTTGATGTAATTGAAATTGAAATGTGCTTTCAAGGCTTTGGAGTTGCAGAGCAATTACATTCTGGCATTGCAGGTCAGAACTCAGACAAAGGCCTCAAATCTTATAGGGAGGCAGAAACAGTGCGCGGGAGCCCTGTAACTGATGCTGCACCCGACAAGGTCGGTGACATGGAGGCCCTGCTGATCTTAATGGCAGGGTCTCATTTAAACAAACCTTTCTGGTGTCCCACGCAATACCCCGCCAGATTCACTACCTGGCTGGTGGGCGAGAATGAGAATTTAACAGTAGGAGGCCGCAGTTAGTGAGCCGTGGGAACAGCCCCCAGCCATCAGTGGAGGACAACTTTGGTGCACGAGCGGGAAAAGTGGGCACAGCCCTGAGCCTGCTGATCTATGCAGAATTAAGTTTACCAGGCACACTTCAGGAAGAAGGGGGTTGGGGGTTGGGGGAAGGTGGTCTGGCCACAATCGGCAGAAAGGAGGTTGTGGAAGCCCAGGCTGAGGAGACCCAAGGCTTCCTTATGAGACCTGGAGGAGTCTTGCAGTTCCTCCTTGCCCACAAGGAGTTCAGAGACAGGCAAAGATTTAAAGCTTTAAATTCCCTTTCGAGGCCAATGTCTGTCCAGGTGGTCTCAGATAATGAAAGCTCCTTTAAAAAACAACTTCTAGGCAAACATTCACACCTTCAGAATCGTTGCATCCCTCTGGGCTTTGCAGAAGCTAGTTTCAAAGGGTCCCACAGCTGGTGGTTGTAAGGTTTACACATTTCATGATGGTTTAAAAGAAAATCTTTGGGACTGTTAGACTGGAAAAAGGGCGCCAGCCCAGGGCAGGTGGTAACTCATAACTGATTAATGCAATTTCTGCGATCAGAAGCGAGATCCGATTAAACATCGAGATAAAGGGCTTGATACAATCAAGCAGAAGAGCCTATGGATTAATTGGCCAGAGGGGAAAACCAGTTCCATATGGAGACTATAAATCTGCGAAAACCCTTGACAACAAAGGATCCCACGAGGCGTGGATTTTTGTATAACGGGGCACAAAAGATAAGGAGTTATCTTTTGCCCTGTTGATTCCGGATGCAAATTGTGGCCATCCAAAAAGATCCAGACCCATCATCACAGCCATCAAGACTCATCCAGACACATTAACTGAAAAGCAGCCCAGCAGGAGATGTGCGTAATCAAATGGATATAAATGTAAGAGCTAAGAACAACAGCTCAGATTGATGGTTGGCAGACAGGAAGCAGAGAGTCGGGATAAACGGGTCCTTTTCAGAATGGCAGGCAGTGACTAGTGGAGTGCTGCAGCGCTCAGTGCTGGGACCCCAGCTCTTTACTATATACATTAATGATTTAGATGAAGGAATTGAGTGTAGTATCTCAAAGTTTGCAGATAACACTAAACTGGGTGGCAGTGTGAGCTGTGAGGAGGATGCTAGGAGGCTACAGGGTGACTTGGACAGGTTAGGGGAATGGGCAAATGCATGGCAGATGCAATATAATGTGGATAAATGTGAGGTTATCCACTTTGGGGGCAGAAACACGAGAGCAGAATATTATCTGAATGGCGGCAGACTAGGAAAAGGGGAGGTGCAACGAGACCTGGGTGTCATGCTTCATCAGCCATTGAAAGTTAGCATGCAGGTACAGCGGGCGGTGAAGAAGGCAAATGGCATGTTGGCCTTCATAGCTAGGGGATTTGAGTATAGGAGCAGGGAGGTCTCACTGCTGTTGTACAGGGCCTTGGTGAGGCCTCACCTGGAGTATTGTGTTCAGTTTTGGTCTCCTAATCTGAGGAAGGACGTTCTTGCTATTGAAGGAGTGCAGCGAAGGTTCACCAGACTGATTCCCGGGACGGCTGGGCTGACATATGAGGAGAGACTGGATCAACTGGGCCTGTATTCACTGGAGTTTAGAAGGATTAGAGGGGATCTCATAGAAACATATAAGATTCTGACGGGACTGGACAGGTTAGATGCAGGAAGAGTGTTCCCAATGTTGGGGAAGTCCAGAACCAGGGGACACAGTCTTAGGATAAGGGGTAGGCCATTTAGGACTGAGATGAGGAGAAACTTCTTCACTCAGAGAGTTGTTAACATGTGGAATTCCCTGCCGCAGAGAGTTGTTGATGACAGTTCATTGGACATATTCAAGAGGCAGTTAGATATGGCCTTTACGGCTAAAGGGATCAAGGGGTATGGAGAGAAAGCAGGAAAGGGGTACTGAGGGAATGATCAGCCATGATCTTATCGAATGGTGGTGCAGGCTCGAAGGGCCGAACGGCCTACTCTTGCACCTATTTTCTATGCTTCTATGTTTCGAAGATAAGCAGAACAAGAAGGAGGGGACATCGGAGAGGAATAAAGGAGAGGAACAACAGGTCAAAGAAACACCTCAGAACATCAGGTCAAAGGAACAATGACCATGAGCCTACAATCAACAACAGCAGCAAATGGCTGGATGGGTGATTGTATGTCTTCGATCAATTCTCTAAGAAATCTTGTTCTGTAATTTTAGATAGTTTTTGTGTAATAAACTAACAGTTGGGTTTAAGCCTAAACTTTGTGTTATGTGTGAGGAAAATTACTTTAGAAGTTACACTTTCTGTTAAATGTACCCTTTGTAATAAAACAAAATGGAATCTCAGTTCTCCCAGAAGCCCCTGCAGCAGACAGTTTGCTTCTGCATAAACACACTAACCTTGACTAATAGCCAACTAATTTAGAAAAGCAGGGGCCATCTGTGTGAGTGAGGGAATCTTGAATTTACCCTCCCTGTCCTGTTCGAATTATACTCCCCACTAGTAACTGTCACTGTGCTAAACCTTAGAAGTACTAGATAAAGGCTGTATAGATATGTAGAGAATTAAAACAAGGATGTAATGTTAATTGAGTGATAGAAGAACTCCTTATCTGTATTTGCTGACCGCAAGGGCAGAACTGATATACGTGATGGAACCATAATTTCTTTGTTTGTTCTCCTATATAAAGATAATGTGATTTTGTACCTCTGTGGAAGTTTTCGCTGGGCCTTTGACTTAGTGAGACTTTTCCTTGCAGCAAGTAAATCTATTAAAGGGACATCTACCGAGCTGTTTGTGTCAGAGTTTCATATTTTTAGTTAAATTGAGAGTCGAGATGTCGACACTTATTTCTTGGAGGTTCCGCCGAGATCGCTTATCCTCTATTCTGTGAGTAAACGGATGCGGACATAGTGCCTCTTCAGTGAAGGGCTTAACTGTCCAGAATAAGGTGAGCCTTTTGCTCGCAAAGGGTCTCTTTACTGTTGAATCGCATATGTAATCTGTTGTCCACAGTGGAGGTACTGCGATCTACAAAACTCGACATTTAAGAGCTAAAGTTATTTTATAATCATTTCCTTCTCAGCTTGTAGGCAGAAGGGATCTGATCCTGAAAATATTCGATCTGGAAACAGCCCGGGGAGATCTTCATTAGTTTAAGGTAAAAGAGCGCTATCGATCGAAAGAGATGATCCTTGTGGGATAGGATCAGGGTCCTTGTGGGATAGGACCAGAAGTTAAGAGAGTCCTTGTGGGATAGGACTATTAAGGTGATCCTTGTGGGATAGGATCAGGGTCCTTGTGGGATAGGACCATTTTAGATAAGTTAATGACTCAGTCTGTAGTGGCATACAACGCAGACTGAGAATTGACTACATGTTTAGATAGAGTTTAAGGCTATGATTTGTATACCCGCGTGGATGTGGTTTGTCTTAATTGTCCTTGTTATACTGTTGTGTTCAGTACTTTTGTGCGATATTGCAATTAATGAAACGGGAAGAGTCACTAGGGAAAATTGTGATTTGGAAAAACAAAAATTGATTGAGAAAAGAAACAGTAACTGATTGATCAACTACGGTTCGTGTCAACATATCTCAAACACCCAGACTGAACCCGAATTAAGAGGCTTTTTAGGCCACGTAACGGCCAGGAGAAGTGGGTGTAGAGAACTCGTTGACCGAAAGGAGTGTGAGATCAGAAACTGGGAAAAATCTTAATCATCCAGAATGGGTGCCGGAGCAAGCAAAACACCACCAAAGGGCACACCAGCCTATTTTATGCTCCAGAATTGTGGTCAGTCTTCAATTGACCACCAAAAGAATTGGGTAGAATGGACTAAGGGTGAAAACAGACGAGTTCCACCCGATGGTTCATTTAATTTAGAAAGAACAACATGTCTAGAGGAGTCTCATAAACTTTGTTGAATGTAGAGAGACTTTTGTGAATGTCTGTCTTTGAATGAGAGTGCTTGTGTGATTTTGACTGCAGAAATAATTTTTCATGTGTCTGAAAGCCTGTTTGGAAAAATGGTGGAACTGTCTGTTTGTTTTAGCTCCACCCACTTTTTCAAGTGAAGGTTTTTTTTTAACCCTTCGTAGTGTTGTCCTGTTTTTTTTAAGAAAGTGTGAACCTTATTGAAATTACATTTTAAGTTAGAAATGCAGGTGTGGATTTATTTGAATGGTAAGTTACAGAGCTAGGAAATGCACAAAGGATAGGCTTGTTGAGCAAAAGATAAAATACATGGTCTCGGTGGTTTTAAAAAAAAGAGAATTTATTTGACACGTTCACTTACTTGTCGAAAGAAGACATGCAATCATTGATTACATTGGGTTGAAAGACATAAATTTAGTCTAGGAATGAGAAAGAGAACAGGGATGGGAAGTTGTAATGCCTTTTTTTGAAAAAAGCCTGCGTGGGTCTCTCGAGGCTGCAGGTTGGGGAAGTACGCTCCCATTTTCCTTTGTGTAAAACCTTGCCGCGAAAGCTTCTAGCTCAGTAAGAAGATTTTTAAATAAAAGATTGGCAGTACAATATTGGAATTGGAATTTTGAGATATTTCAGGTGATTCTCCTTGATAAACATTTTGGGTGTATTGGAAAAATCTTGGGTTTGAAAGCCTTTTGATAAAACTACACAACTACTGCGTCAGAAGCTATAGCTTAAAAAGGTTGTAATTTATGAGACACTGTATCATAAAATTGATTACAGAGCAAAGGATTGGAGTTTTTGATGTTCAGCTTCTAAAATAGAAGTTGGGCACACAATTATAAAACAAGTACTTTGCATTCTGTGATCTGTGAATCACTATAAGCTTAAATGAGAAGTCCTTGTAACACACCGATTTTTCCGGTTCAAAAGTCCAATAGTGACAAATGGAGGTTTGTCCAAGACCTCCGAGCTGTGAATAAATCTGTATTCCCAACTAGATCGAGTGGCATGCGGACTACCAGGATGTCTTCTTTCTCTGGCAGCAGCTTATTATGCTGTACAACAGGCTCAGACAATAACTCTAAATCATCAGACTATTTTGTATATCCCACACTCTGTCGAGATTTTACTTACTAAATGTGCCACTCAACATCTAACTTCTGCGAGAACCACTAAATATGAAGTTGAACTGTTATCAAATCCGAACCTTATCATATTACCCTAAATCCAGCCACTTTACTCCCCACGGAAGACGACGACGAACTCCATTCATGCGAAATGGTAAACGAATTAGTAACTAAATCACGTATTGACTTAACAGATATACCAATATGTAACCCTGATCTAGTGTACTATGTTGACGGATCAACCTTACGAGATGATAAGGGCCAACCTAAAGCGGCTTATGCATTTGTAACTCAGTTTGATGTTGTCGAATTGGCTTCTCTTCCAGATTCCTTTTCAGCCCAACAAGCCGAACTATTTGCATTAACTTGAGCCTGTATTCTGGCTGAAGGACAAACAGTTAAAATCTACACTGACTCCAGGTATGCCTTTGGGGTAATGCATGACTATGGACAAATCTGGAAAATGCACGGATACCTAACTTCTTCAAGAACCACCATTAAAAATGCAGCACAAGTTGAAAATCTTCTGCGAGCCATTCGATGCCCCTTAAAACTTGCCATTATCAAATGCTAAGCACGTACAGGCCAGTTGAATGAAGTAGCGCTTGGAAATGCCAGAGCTGATAATACAGCTAAGTCAGCAGCTCTGTCAAAAAGGGGGGTGGCAGAATATATTTTGGCAACTTGGTATGCACCAGGTATTTCGGCAATTGCAAAACAAATCTGTGAAAATTGTGTTACCTGTCAGACAATGAATCCGGGTAAGACTGAAAAAGTAGAATCTGCCTCCCACCCAAATCCAATGGAGCCTTTTGTACATTTACAAATGGATTTTATTGAATTACCTATGTGTATGGGATTTAAGTACGTATTAGTTATTATAGATGTGTTCTCTAGATGGATTGAAGCCTTTCCATGTAAAAAGGCCGAGGCCACTACTGTTGCTAAATTTTTGTTAAAAGAAATCGTACCGCGCTTCGGAATTCCCGCAAAGCTTTCTAGTGATAATGGGTCACATTTTACGGGAACTGTTATAAAAGAAATGTATAAAGCATTACAGATCAACCAATGTTTTCATTGCAATTATCATCCACAATCAGCTGGACTTGTTGAAAGATATAATGGAATGCTTAAAAATAAGCTGGCAAAATTATGCAATGACACTGGACTAAAATGGGTAAAACTGCTGCCCTTAGCCTTGATGATAATGCGATCTGCAACTAACAGAACAACAGGCCTGTCACCACATGAGACATCCCCAACTGATGCCTTTTACTGCACCGTTTACTGCAAAACAAATGGACATCCATAAAATGGAAGAAAATATGTTGAATTATTGTATTGCATTAACCAAATGTATTTCCAACTTTCATTCACAGGTAAAAGAAGCCCAAGTCGAACCAGCAGAGGGAAAGTGTCATAATCTGGAGCCTGGGCATTTCATTTACATCAAAATTTTTAAAAGAAAAAGCAGCTTACAACCAAGATTTGAAGGACCATACCAGGTCTTGCTGACAACTAATAATGCAATCAAGATAAAAGACCAACATGGATCCATGTGTCCCATTGCAAAAGAGCACCCGACAAGGAGGAATGACTAAGGAACTGTATGGACTATGGGGACTGATCGTATTGTTGCTGATAATCTTTGACCTATCACTTTTGTTTGTATTAGTTAAGTGCTGCTGCGCCAGGTCAGGAGAAACCACATTACCAACCGAGACCACTGCTGGGGTGATGGTAGCAACAACTACTGAAGGTTCTTGTGTGAAAATAGAACGACTATGCAAGACGAGAATGGATTAAATTATCCTTGTAAAGGGGGGAAATGTGGAAAATTACTTCAGAAGTTACACTTTCTGTTAAATGTACCCTTTGTAATAAAACAAAATGGAATCTCAGTTCTCCCAGAAGCCCCTGCAGCAGACAGTTTGCTTCTGCATAAACACACTAACCTTGACTGATAGCCAACTAATTTAGAAAAGCAGGGGCCATCTGTGTGAGCGAGGGAACCTTGAATTTACCCTCCCTGTCCTGTTAGAATTATACTCCCCACTAGTAACTGTCCATGTGCTAAACCTCAGAAGTACTAGATAAAGGCTGTATAGATATGTAGAGAATTAAAACAAGGATGTAATGTTAATTAAGTGATTGAAGAACTCCTTATCTGTATTTGCTGACCGCAAGGGCAGAATTGATGGAACCATAATTTATTTGTTTGTTCTCCTGTATAAAAATAATGTGATTTTGTACCTCTGTGGAAGTCTTTGCTGAGCCTTTGACGTAGAGAGACTTTTCCTTGCAGCAAGTAAATCTATTAAAGGGACATCTAACGAGCTGTTTGTGTCAGAGTTTCATATTTTTTAGTTAAATTGAGAGTCGAGATTTCGACACGTGGAGTCCTTCCTGTAATTCCCGAGGTCTATGACTCAAAAGTAGAGTGGAAAACGAACATCCTAGATGATGAAAGAAAAGGAGGACAATAACTGGTTTAACTGGCATCTCTACTGCCCTACACTGGACAAGAGAGATGTCAGAAGTCAAACCCATACTTCCTGTAGACACAGTATCCAAAAGTAGAAAATATTCACATTTTCAAGGTCAGTTCTTACTGCTGAGTGAGGCAGGAAGGATAATAATCCCCTTTAAAAGGAAAGCCATTCGAACCTTAAATATTCAGGTTTCATAGAAAATGCCTATCGAAGGAAAGTTTTCTAGCCTGCTTTGGCATTTTTTTATTGATGAAGAGTGACTATTGGACGATTGTAGGAATATACGATAACACCTGCAAAATCACAATATAATGTAACAAAAAAAATCTCACTGTTAAGTCCCCACTCCCCGACCCGTGCTCCCAACCACCCCACCTTTCCCTGCCTGGGCCCTTTCCCCAGTTATCCTATTGTGCATGTCTAGATATTGGCAGAGAAAATAGGCTCCCAATTGTGAGGGACGCAGGTCTGCTGACAGGAAAGTCCAGTGACACTAACCTGAGAGATTATCTAAGGCAGGCTCAACATTTTTAACAATCCCCAATTGCACATTATTACCATCACAAACCTGTCCAAAGCTCCGGGGGGCCGAAATTCAGTAGCGCAAGAAAGCTGGAGTACCTATGATTTTTTTAAATGTTTTTCCGCAGGGATCCATGATGCAGTCGGATGATCGATTTTCAGGACTTTGAAATTTTTGCAAAGTACCAACAGAAATCGGTCATAGTGGGGGCGGGGCATAGACAGAAAGGCAGGCTAAGGGGGCTGAATTTGGGATGGGACTGTGACTGGGAGAAAGGATGGAAAACTTAAAAAACATTTTCACAAAAAAAATTTAAAAAATTCCTAAGACACTTTTACACCTAATCGGCATTTTTAAATAAAAAAAAAAAATAAAGAACCTTTAACTTACCTTTCTTTGCAGAGTACTCACCTACCGCCCTGTTTAAGCAGCTTTATGCCCCGGCGATTTTTTCGGCGGTGCATGTCGGCGATTTGGTCCCGGCGGGCATTTTCAGATTTGGGCGATAACATTGAAAAACAAAAGGGGAAACTTTCGCCGGGCGGAAAAACAGCTGTACCGCCGAGAAAATCACCGAGAACCCGTCGAAAATGAAAGGAAAGTTTAGTCCAGAGAGTGTCATGTATGAGAAAAAGATGAGAGGGTAATTTTAACTTTTATTGCCTGGTGATAGTGAATTGGCAGCTCCTTTACATCTCAACCCATTTTCTTTTCCACAATGAAATTAAAATCAAAGGGTTTCTATAACAGGCAGCCAATCCACAATGCCAGTTTTACACATGGGGGTCAGTTGAAAATCTACCCCACTGAATTGGGGAGATGAGATAACATGCAGTGTAACCAACTAACAACAAGTACTAAAAACAGAAAATGCTGGATATACTCAGCAGGTCAGGCAGCATCTGTGGGGAGAGAAACAGAGTTAACATTTCAGGTCGCTGACCTTTCGTCAGAACTGGAAAAAGTTAGAATCAGGAATCGGGTTGAGCGAAACAAAAGGGAGTTGTGGAGAAAGAAGAGTAAATAGAAATTGACCAAAACAATGCAAGGCTGAGATCGAAACAGAACCTGAGGAATTAAAGCAGCAGGGCAGGGAGGAAAAAGAAATAGAGACTGTCAAAAAAAAGTTAGAGAGGAACAAAGGGCAAATGTGATGGGGAGACAGAGGCTGAAATGAGCAATTAAAGAAATAGAGGATAAGAAGAAGAAATAATGAGAGAATTAGAGAGAGAATGGAGGAACAAAGACGAGCAGAGAGGGAGAGAAATGAAGATAAACAAAGAAATGTTATTTACTTTTAACACACTGGTACGTATGTTTTCAATAAGAATTCTCTTTAGCGCTTTCAAGGATTTCTCAGTGCACTTTCTTGGAGTTCAGATGCATTACAGCTAATGCACATTTGAGCATCTAATCATGATAATGGTATAGAATTACCCATTAATCCCCCCCCTCCCCATGAGCATGTACTATAAATAATGCTAAATTCATCAATCCATCAGTGGAGTGTGTAAATTGTAATACCCATGAAGGGAATGAGAGAAAGAAAGGCCCACTTTCCTGATGATGCTCTTCAGGCAATTTTGGACACTTGAGGCAGTAGAGAATAACTCTCTAGCACCAAAAATATAAATAAAAATATGAAATAACTAGACAACCAGCCTTATCCCGAATTCACAAAATAATGAGACAAATCACGTGCATTAACAATATTGTAATCAAATCAGGTCAAATTATTGAATAGTAATGAGAAAAATAAAAATGAACCTATTTAAATATAGGGGAGGAAGTAATTGGGAATATGCTTTTCACTTAATACAGTTCTAGATCCAGTTCGCAAAAATATCCAAACTTTCAAATCCAAATATTTGCCTAAAATTTCTTACAACAGTGAGATCAGAATACACTACAGTGAGAATTTCAGTGAACCAGGGGCCAATGACGAATTCTTTATCATAATAGAAAGAGAAATAACTTTCATCGATGAAACTGGCAATGAGGCAAACTGGTGAGATGGGCAGACACATAGCAGTTGAAATTTAATGAAGAGAAGTATAAAGTGATTCATTTTGGGACGATGACCGAGGAGAGGTAATATAAAGTAAATGGTATAGTTTTAAAGCTGGTGCAGGAACAGAGAGACCTTGGTGTGTATGTACACAAATCTTTGAAGGTGGAAGGACAAGTTGAGAAGGCTGTTAAAAAGGCATTTTTTTAATTCGTTCATGGGAGTTGGGCGTCAGTGGTAAGGCCAGCATTTATTGCCCATCCCTAATTGCACTTCAGATGGTGGTGGTGAGCCGCCTTGAACCGCTGCAGTCCGTGTGGTGAAGGTACTCCCGCAGTGCTGTTAGGGCGGGAGTTCAAGGATTTTGACCCAGCAACAATGAAGGAACGGCGATATCTTTCCAAGTCAGGATGGGGTGTAACTTGGAGGGGAACTTGCAGGTGATGGTGTTCCCATGCGCCTGCTGCCCTTGTCCTTCTAGGTAGTAGAGGCCGCAGGTTTGGGAGGTGCTGCCGAAGAAGCCTTGAGAAGTTGCTGCAGTGCATCTTGTAGATGGTACACACTGCAGCTTTGGTGCACCGGTGGTGGAGGGAGTGAATGTTTAAGGTGGTGGATGTAGTGCCAATCAATCGGCCTCCTTTGTCCTGGATGGTGTTGAGCTTCTTGAGTGTTGTTGGAGCTGTACTCATCCAGGCATGTGGAGAGTATTCCATCACACTCCTGACTTGTGCCTTGTAGATGGAAAGGCTTTGGGGAGTAAGGAGGTGAGGCACTCACTGCAGAATATCCAGCCTCTATCCTGCTCTTGTAGTCACAGTATTTATGTGGCTTGTCCAGTTAAGTTTCGGGTCATTGGTTACCCCCAGGATGTTGATGGTGGGGGATTTGGCGATGGTAATCCCATTAAATATCAAGGGGCAGCAGTTGGACCCTTGTTTGTTGGAGATGGTCATTGCCTGGCACTTGTGTGCCGCGAATGTTACTTGCCACTTATCAGTCCAAGCCTGAATGTTGTCCAGGTCTTTCTGTAGGTGGGCATGGATGGCTTCATTATCTACAGAGTTGCAAATGGAAAAGAACACTATGCAATCAGCTACGAACATCCCCACTTCTGACCTTATGATAGAGGAAATATCTTTGATGAAGCAGCTGAAGATGGTTGGGCCTCAGATACTGCCCTGAGGAACTCCTGCAGTGATATCCTGGGGTTAAGATGATTGATCTCCCACAGGCACAACCATCTTTTTTTGTGCTAGATATGACTTCAGCCAGTGGAGAGTTTCTCCCTGATTCCCATTGGCTTCAATTTTACTAGGGCTCCTTGTTGCCACACTCAGTTGAATGTTGCTTTGATGTCAAGGACAGTCACTCTCACCTCTGTAATTCAGCTCTTTTGTTCATATTTGGACTGAGGCTGTAATGAGTTCTGGAGCTGAGTGGTCCTGGTGAAACCCAAACTGAGCTTCAATGAGAAGATTGTTGGTGAATAAGTTCTGTTTGTGAGCACTATCGCTGGCACCTTCCATCACTTTGCTGATGATTGAGAGTACACTGATGAGGCGGTAATAGGCTGGATGTGCCATTTTTGTGTCCGAAGCCAGTGCCGATATCGATGCTGGATGGTCCATTCGGCTTTATTCTTATTATTGCTTTTAGTAGCAGTTTGTTTCAAGTGAGTGGCTTGCTAGGCCATTTCAGAGATCAGTGAAGAGTCAACCACATTGCTGTAGGTCTGGAGTCACATATCGGCCAGACCAGGTAAAGATGGCAGATTTCCTTCTCTAGAGGACATTAGTGAATCAGATGTGTTTTTACAACAATCCGATAGTTTCATGTTCACCATTACTGATACTAGCTTTTTATTCCAGACTTTTAAAATTATTTGAATTTTAATTCACCAACTGGCATGGTGGGATTTGAACTCATGTTTTCGGATCATTATTCAAGCCTCTGGATTAGTAGTCCTATAACATAACCACTATGCTACCATTCCCAGGAACTCTTTACCCCCTTTCTTGAACAACGCGGCTATATTTACCACCTTCCAATCTGTCAGGCTCATTCTCGAATCTCGGGTCAAAACCAAAGGGATCCATTGCTTTATAAGAACATAAGGAATAAGAGCAGGAGTAAGCCATTCGGCCCCTCGAGCCTGCTCCGCCATTCAATAAGATCATCTTCTACCTCAACTCCATCTTGGCACACTATCTCCAGATCCCTTGATTCCCTTAATATCCAAAAATCTCTGGAGTAGAAAATTCCAAAGATTCCTTGATTCCCTTAATATCCAAAAATCTCTGGAGTAGAAAATTCCAAAGATTCCCAACTCTTTCGGTGAAGAAATTTCTCCTTATCTCAATCCTAAATGGCCGACCCTTTATTCTGAGACTGTGACCCCATAGTTCTTGACTCCCCAGCCAGGGGAACCATCCTCCCATCATCCACCCTGTCAAGCCATGTAAGAATTTTATATATTTCAATAAGATCACCTCTCATTCTTTTAAATTCTAGGGAATATAGACCAAGCCTTGTCAATCTCTCCTCATAGACAAGCCTTCCATCCTAGGAATCAGTCTGGTGAACCTTCATTACCATCATCATAGGCAGTCCCTCGGAATCGAGGAAGACTTGCTTCCAGTCCCAACGTGAGTTCTTTGATGGCTGTACAGTCCAATACAAGAGCCACATACCCTGTTACAGGTGGGACAGACATTCGTCGAGGGAAGGGGTCAGTGGGACTGGTTTGCCGCGCACTCCTTCCACTGCCTGTGCTTGGCCTCTTCACACTCTTTGTGTTGAGATTCGAAGAGCTCAACGCCCTCTCGGATGTACTTTCTCCACCTCGGGCGGTCTTCGGCCAGGGTCTCCTGGTGTCGGTCTTTAAACACTCTTTTCCTCAGATGGCCGAAGGCTGCACTGGCGCACTGGAGGCGATGTTGAATCTCCGCATCAATGTCTGCCTTTGTTGATAAGAGGCTCCCGAGATATGGGAAATGGTCCACGTTGTTGAGGGCCGCGCCATGAATCTTGATATTTGGAGGGCAGTGCTGTGCGGCAATGACAGGCTGGTGGAGGAACTTTGTCTTACGGATGTTAAGCGTAAGGCCCATGCTTTCATATGCCTCAGTGAATACATTGACTATATCCTGGAGTTCAGCCTCTGAATGTGCGCATTCTTATATTTCAATAAGATCACCTCTCATTCTTCTAAATTCTATGGAATATAGACCAAGTCTCGTCAATCTCTCCTCATAGGACTATCTCCCCATCCTCGGAATCAGTCTGGTGAACCTTTGTTAAACTCCCTCTCAGGCAAGTATATCTTTCCTTAGGTAAGGAGACCAAAACAGTACACAGGTGTGATCCCACCAAGGCCCTATATCATTGCAGTAAGACTTCTTTACTATTATAATCCAATCATTTTGTAATAAAGGCTAACATACCATTGCTTTCCTAATTGCTTATATACCTGCATGTTAGCTTTCAGTGATTGGTTTACAACGACAGGTCCCTCTGAATACCAACATTTCCCAATCGCTCACAATTTAAAAAATACTCTGCTTTTCTATTTTTCTATCAAAGTGGATAACTTCACAATTTTCCACATTATATTCTGCCTACTGTATTCTTGCCCACTCACTTAACCTGTCTATATCCCTTTGCAGCCTCTTTGCATCCTCGTTAAAATTTACTTTCCTAACGTTGTATCATCAGCAAACATTACACTCAGTCCCCTCATCTAAGTCATTGATATAGATTGTAAATAGCTGAGGCCCAAGCACTGATCCTTGCGATACCCCACTAGTTATAGCCTGCCAACCCGAATCTGACCCATTTATTCCTACTCTCTGCTTTCTGTCCATTAACCAATCCTCAATCCATGGTTTTGATTACCCTCAATCCTTTGAGCCCTAATTTTCTGTAATAACTTCTTGTGTGGCACCTTATCGAATGCTTCCTGAAAATCCAAGTATACTATAAGCACTGGTTTCCCCTTATCTACCCTGCGACTTACAGCTTTTTATTTTCCCCTCTCACCAACTCTTTGGCAGCAGTATTGTAGCTAGTAGCTCTCCTCCTCGCCCTCAAGGTGTTGAAGCAGTAGGTCCCTTCCTCCTCTCCTGGAGACTCAGTTCTCAGGCTTGCAGGAACAATTGCAGGAGCTCCTTCCTTCACAGGGTCACAGCTCCAAGTGAATAGGCCACGCCCACAACAGCTCTGTAATGTCTGTAAGCTTGTAATGTTGTAGCTCCACACTGTGGATGTAGATGTATTGTGTACTGCAACTGCAGAGTTAATAAATAAACAGAACCAGGAAGATTCCAGAGGCTTCCGAGAGAGCTGCCTGCCATGTTAGGAGCTGTGTGTGCTGTGCTCTGTGAATATATCATATTTGGCGATGAGATGGGATTTTTCGGATGATTTAAAGCTTAAATTTTGTTGGGGAAGGATTCTGCCAGCCGACAGAGAGACTTTGGAAATTTCTGTCTTTGGAAAAAAGCTACAAAATCTGAGGTAAAATACAGCACATGGTGTGAACAGCTAGAGATTAAAATGGCAGGTGTAATCGGACATTTGGGGGAATATAGACACGACCGGGAACATTTTAAAGCCTATGTGGATCGGCTAGAAATGTATTTCACTGCAAATAACATAATCGAAGTTCCAGACAATGCAGTCCAGAACCGAGCTGTGTTGGAACGTAAGAAAGCGATCTTCTTATCGGAGGCGGGTCCGGCATTGTACGAAACCCTTGTAAATCTGCTTGTGCCTGACGAGCCAAAGGACACAATGCTTAAAGAGATTTTAATGAAGCTGGAGCAGCACTATAACTCCAAACAGTTAGAAACTGCTGAAAGCTATCGTTTTTCAGAATGGCAGACGGTGAGTAGTGGGGTACCGCAAGGTTCTGTGCTGGGGCCCCAGCTGTTTACACTGTATATTAATGATTTAGACGAGGGGATTAAATGTAGTATCTCCAAATTTGCGGATGACACTAAGTTAGGTGGCAGTGTGAGCTGCGAGGAGGATACTATGAGACTGCAGAGCGACTTGGATAGGTTAGGTGAGTGGGCAAATGCATGGCAGATGAAGTATAATGTGGATAAATGTGAGGTTGTCCACTTTGGTGGTAAAAACAGAGAGACAGACTATTATCTGAATGGTGACAGATTAGGAAAAGAGGAGGTGAAACGAGTCCTGGGTGTCATGGTACATCAGTCATTGAAGGTTGGCATGCAGGTACAGCAGGCGGTTAAGAAAGCAAATGGCATGTTGGCCTTCATAGCGAGGGGATTTGAGTACAGGGGCAGGGAGGTGTTGCTACAGTTGTACAGGGCCTTGGTGAGGCCACACCTGTAGTATTGTGTACAGTTTTGGTCTCCTAATCTGAGGAAAGACATTCTTGTTATTGAGGGAGTGCAGCGAAGGTTCACCAGACTGATTCCTGGGATGGCAGGACTGACATATCAAGAAAGACTAAATCAACTGGGCTTGTATTCACTGGAGTTCAGAAGAATGAGAGGGGATCTTATAGAAATGTTTAGAATTCTGATGGGTTTAGACAGGTTAGATGCAGGAAGAATGTTCCAAATGTTGGGGAAGTCCAGAACCAGGGGTCACAGTCTAAGGATAAGGGGTAAGCCATTTAGGACCGAGATGAGGAGGAACTTCTTCACCCAGAGAGTGGTGAGCCTGTGGAATTCTCTACCACAGAAAGTTGTTGAGGCCAATTCACTAAATATATTCAAAAAGGAGTTGGATGTAGTCCTTACTACTAGGGGGATCAAGGGGTATGACGAGAAAGCAGGAATGGGGTACTGAAGTTGCATGTTCAGCCATGAACTCATTGAATGGCGGTGCAGGCTCGAAGGGCTGAATGGCCTACTCCTGCAGCTATTTTCTATGTTTCTATGTTTCTATGTTTCTCAGTTTTGAGATTCGGAATCAAAAGGCGGATGAAATTATCAGTGATTACATCGTAGCATTAAAAAAGCTATCAATGCACTGTAATTTTGGAAACTTTCAAAACCGAGCATTACGGGATCGTTTTGTTTGTGGGGTGAAAAATGATGCGATCAGAAAGAAGTTATTGACAACGGATGACTTGACTTTTGAGATTGCTTGTCAGACAGCGAGGCCAATGGGCATGGCCGAACAATGTTCCCGAGAATTAAATAATAATTACGGTCGTCAATCAACCGAGGTAAATTACCTGCAGGTTCAAAGTAAAAGATGGTGGGGCCCAAAGTCTCAGAAACTGGAAATTCTAACAGAGCGTCGAAGTCGTGCTATAGATGCCTGGGACAACACATTGCTCAAATTTGTCCATACGTGAAAGCAGAGTGTTTCTTCTGCAGGAAGACTGGGCACCTTACGAAGACATGCCGACTGAAGGGTAAACCAGATTTCAAAGCTATGAGTCCAGCGTTCAAAGCTATGAGTAGAAATCCCAAGAGACTACATAGTTTGGAAGAATAACAACAGGACGAGGAGGTGTTAGAGTTACACGTCATCAGGAGCACGAGGTTAACGGACAGCGATTCAGAAAGCATCAAAATCCACATAGATGTTGCGGGATTCAAGATACCAATCGAATTGACACGGGTGCGTCCGTGAGTGTAGTACCAGAATCGCTGTACCTCGACAAATTGCGTGATTTCCAACTGGAGAAATCCAAGATAGAGCTGCGAGGCTACTCGGGAGAGAAAATTCCTGTGGTAGGTCCTATCACCGTACCGGTGAAATATAAAGATCAATTTCAGAACTTGCCTCTAATAGTAGTGAAAGGAGACAAGTCTACCTTACTAGGAAGAAATTGGTTGAGCTCACTGAAGCTGGATTGGAGTGAGATTTTCTGTGTGGAAGCGAGATTTTCATCAATGGATGAGGTTATCAAGAAGTATCCGAAGGTGTTCTGTGAAACGGGCAGTCTGATCCAAGGCTTCAAGGCGAGTGTCAGGGTACAGAAGGACGCTAGATCGGTTTACTACAAGCCACGTTCCGTACCATATGCACTCAAGGAGAAAGTTGAGCAAGAACTCAAAAGACTAGAGACTGAGAACATTATTTGTAAGATAGATCGATGTAATTGGGCTACACCCATTGTTGTTGTATCTAAGTCCGATGGTAAGGTAAGATTGTGTGGTGATTATAAAGTAACCGTAAACCAGGTTCTAGAGGGTAATGTCCCCAATGCATTGCTGAATATAGAAGATTTGTTCACAATACTGACAGGTGGTCAGATCTTCTCAAAATTGGATCTTACGAATGCCTACTTACAGCTTGAACTAAATGAGGAGTCCAAGTCATGTTTGACTATAAATACTCATCTATGCCTATATCAATTTAATAGGCTATTGTTTGGAGTGTCTTCTGCCCCTACCATATTCCAAGGGGTGATGAACCAGATTTTGCAAGGTATTGAAGGGGTACTATGTTATTTGGATGACATACTAATTTCAGCACCAAATAGGCGAATTCATAATAACATGTTGAATGAAGTCCTCAAACGGCGAGAGAAGCACAGAGTACGAGTGTCTGCTCATAAGTGTGCGTTATTTAAAACTCAGTGGAGTACTTAGGGTACAGAGTAGACAAAGATGGTTTACATCCGACCAAGGAAAAACTGGATGCAATCAGAAATGCACCCACTCCCAGGAATGTCACTGAACTTCGTTCATTGTTGGGTCTTTTGAACTATTATGGGAGGTTCCTACAAAATTTGGTTACAGTATTACATCCACTGAATGAACTTTTGAAAAAACAGGTCCATTGGAAGTGGTCAAAAGAATGTGATTCTGCATTCAAGGAGTGTAAAAGCAAATTGGTAGAGAGCACCATGTTAGTTCACTATGACATATCTAAGGAGATTAAGCTAGCATATGATGCCTCTCCATATGGAGTTGGGGCAGTGATCTCTCATGTATCACGTAGTGGGGAGGAGAGACCAATTGCTTTTGCTTCACGCGCTCTCAGTGCAGTGAGAGTAATTATGCGCAAATTGAAAGGGAAGCTTTGGCATTAATTTTTGGGGTCAAGAAGTTTCACAAATACTTGCATGGTCATAAGTTTACCATCGTTATGGAGCATAAGCCCCTAACAACAATCCTCCATCCAAAGTCCCCAGTGCCTCTGGGGGGCACTAACAGGGCACAAATCTGTTTTTGCCCGGGCGATTGCCCCCAGAAAATTGGTCTCGGTTTTTGCGGAGGCTCCCCACTCCTGCCAGTAGCATCCCACTCGGGAGCGCCCGGTGATGATGATGTCATTGCTGTGCACATCGCCTCATTACCACCCCCCAATATAAATTCAGCCTCTCCCCCTCAGTTGCTGCCTTGCACTGACAACGACAGCTTAGCTGTCGAGTTGCAGGCGGGATTCGCCTGGAGAAGCGCTATTTAAAGGCACCTTCTTGTCAAACAAATTTCTGTCGGCCATTATTATTTCCAGTTTGCTGACAGACAGGCAGAGTGCCTGTTGCAAAGATTGTGGCAGTTTTGACCTCAAGGACTGCTCTGGCTCTTAAGCAGTGCTTTGTTTAAATCAGGGCAGATTTGACTCGCCAACATTTTTCTAGTTTCGTGGGGGCTGTGTTGGCACTCGACCTGCTGCTCAGACGTCACCGTCGGAGGTTACTTAGGTGGAGACAAAGGCGGAGAGAAAAGCAAAGAGAAAGAGAGGCAGCAAGACAAGGAGAAAGGCAAAGAGAGAGAGGGAGCAAGACAAGCAGGAAGGCAGAGAGAAAGAGAGGAAGCAAGACTGGGAGAACGGCAAAGAGAGAGCGAGAGGGAGAAAGACAGGTCCAAGGACAGCAAGTTGTGGCCAGAAGGAGAAAGCACAACAGGCCTGGCAACAGGAGACCTTACCCTCCCAAGGTCTTCCGGCAACAGTTTTCATACATCAATTTCACTGAGGAGCAGTGTGTTCGAATACTGCAAAGACGTGGTCACAGAGTTCTGCCATATTCTCCAACCAGACCTGAGCCTCATATCAGGGTGAGGACGGTTCTCTCACTGGCAGTCCAGGTCACTATCGCAGTCAATTTCTATGCCAATGGATCCTTCCAGAGTGCAACAGGAGACATCTCCAACATCTCCCAATTTGCTATCCTCCGCGAGGTCACAGATGCTATCTATGAAAGGGAAGGAACTACATTTCTTTCCCCATGACCAGAGAGAAGCAGCACAAGCGTGCATGTGGATTCATCAGGATGGCAGGAATCCCCATGGTCCATGTCGCTTTGCGACCGCTGCATCACAATCCTGAGACTTTCCTTAACTGCAAAAGCTACCACTCACTGAATGTGCAGTTGTTGGGTGACCACACACGCAGAATCCTCACTGTCAATGCCCACTATACTGGCAGCACTCACGATGCCTTCATCCTGCACCAGACCAGTGTGCCAGCTCTCTTCCAGCCGGCACATCAAGCTCGCAGCTGGCTGCTCGGAGACAAAGGCTATCTGCTCTCCACCTGGCTCATGACTCCCCTCTGCAACCCCAAAACTCCTGCCCAGCTCTCATACAATGAGAGCCATGCCTCCATCAGGAACATGATTGAGCAGACCATTGGAGTGCTCAAGCAACTGTTCCACTGTCTTGACAGCTCGGGAGGAGTCCTCCAGTACTCACCAGAGTGGGTGTCCCTATTCGTTGTCGTCCGCTGTATGCTACACAACCTGACCATCATGAGGGCACAGCCATTGCCACCAGGAATAACTGCACTACCTCAGGAGGAGGAGGAGGACACGAGGAGGACCAGGAGGAGCAGATGGAGGAGCAACAGCAGGAGGATAAGGAGGAGCAGGAGAGTTAGCTAGTAACTCCAGCGCGATCCTGCAAGGGTGGTCCGCAACCATCTCATCAGGGCCGAGGAGGAGGAGGAGGAGGATGAGGAGGGAAATGAGGAGGATCAGGAGCAGCAACACCAGCGACGGAGGAAGCCAGCAAGCTATCGGGATTCTGCGACCATCTCATCTGACTTCGGTTCCACTGATTTTCATTCCACTTCCCGGATCCTCTGGACCTCCCCATCACCACATCAATTTGCCCTTCCATACCAAAGCTCCAAAACTGAATTGAGAGACAATAGAAAACATTAAACATTCCAATCAACATTTATAAAACAACAATAAAATGTATAATTGTGTATTTATGAATCACCCTTGTACATTTCCTTGTATCCCTTCTTTCCTTTACCTATTCTAATACTCCTCTGCAGTGTGTCCCCTGTGGCTGCAGCACAGCTGGTGGAAGGCTGCAATGTGTAAGGGCCAGAGACTACAGATGGCTTTTGCTGGACGCCCTCGACCAGCTCTGGGCCTGGAAGACTCACCAGCTGCACCACCTCAGGCTAGGCAGCGGCAATCTGAGCTAGCCGGGTGACAGGCAGTGACAAGTGCAATGGCGGAGTGGCAGTGGAGGATCACGAATGCACTCATCATGAGAAAGGACAGCAGATTCCTGCTCCACTAACCCAGTGCCACTCCCCCAGGGCAGTCAGAGCTTGAGTCGCATTCAGCTGAGACGGCATGAGAGCAGACTGAGCTTCCATTTGGCCAACCATTGTCTGCAATACAGCACCAAGACATTGCATTGTTTCCACCTGTACTGCAATGGAAGCTGCCACATTGCCCATGACACGCATCATGAGGTCTCTCTGGGAGTCCACCATCGTCTGCAGACTGGCAATGATGGGCTCCATGGTGTGCGCAGAGCTCTGTGCAATGCTGGAGGCAGACTTCTCTACATTCCTTACCACTGCTGAGAGGCTCTCAGGCACCCTTGCCATTGAACCTATCATGTCAGAGTGCATGACCAGCACTCTTTGTGTGAATGCCTTCCCTTCGAAGTCCTCATCTGAGTCCTGTGCAGCAGAACTCACGTGCGAGCTCGCCCTCCGGAGAAATGGCTCACGAGGTTCCCTTTCCTCTTAACCATGCTGAAACCTACTAGGCCCCGGTGCATCACCCAGTGCAGACCCCTCTACTAACCTAACATCTAATGACCACGTAGTGCCAGTATCTGAGCTGGTGTCTGCGGGTGAGAGAAGCAATGACACATTGCTTGGCTCCTCCTTCTCTTCCCCATCCTCTTCCTCATCCCCCTTTTATTCTTCCTCGTGACTCAGTTGGGGGGCTCAGGGACAGGCTGGTCATCTGCTGCATGGTTATCTGAAAGCATAAATGGCACTAGAATCGCGTTAAGATGAGGGCAGGGGGGGCAGGAATAAAGCATGGAAGACTGACAGATTGAGGAGCTGGAAAGTGATAAGTCTTAGTGGTTTAACGGGGAAATGGGATGAGAAGAGGGCATAAAGATACCATTGCTGCCGCCGCCGGCTCGATGTCTCCACCTGCCACGGCGCCCAATGCCTGCGGACCAATCAGCCGCAGCACTCTCTCCTCCAAGTCACTCAGGTCGCACAGTTCAGTTTACTCCCCTCCAGTCTGCTGCTGTTCCCTCCTGTTATGTGCCACCTTAGCCTGTAAATGAATGGAACTTGTGCGAGTAAGGGTCCAGTTATGTATGTGGAAGATATGCCTGCTTTGATTGAATAGCTGTGAATGTAGGCAAGGCGTGAAATGAGGATGTGACTGTAAATAGGTACAGATGCTTGGTGGTTGCCCATTGGGTTAAGTGCTGGTTTACAGAGTGTGCACAGACAAGAGGCTCAGAGGCTGGTATGTAAGAGTTGTGGAAGCATTGACCACCCAACTGAGGTCATTGAACGTTTTCCTGCACTCTGTTGGGGTTCTGTCGATCCTGGTGCTGGCCGACACCTCCGTGGCCACCTCTCCCCACAGGGCCTTAAAAACCTGTGGCATTGGCCTTCTCCCAGATGGACGAAACAGTGCATTCCTCCTTCTCTCCATTGCCCTGATCAATTTGTCCAATGCCACCTCATTGAAGCGAGTGCCATTTGTAGCAGGATTTGGAGCAGCAATATCAGAAGTTGCTTCCAGCTCTGAGTGAAGTCCAGCAATGATGAAAATGAACAGGTGCCGCCTGAAACAACATCCCCTTTAAGAACTGGAATGAGCTGGAGCATGCTGATTGCTGAATGAAAGTCACCTGAAATTGGGTAGAGCTCTGGCACTCGCGCTGCAGCAGTACCCGACTGAGCCATTAGCACCTTAGATACCGCCCTTGTTCCTTCCCAAGACGAAAACGCCCAATTTCCAGAATTTAGCAGCCCATCTCGGCGGGTGCTAACTTTTCGAAAAGTTAAAAGTTAGTGCCTCAAAAGGGGCACTATCGAATTTTGTACAAAAGCAAGGAAGTTATGCTAAACGTTCATAAAACTCTGATTTGGCCACAACTCGATTTTTGGGGCCAATTCTGGGCACCACATTTCAGGAAGGATGTCAAGACCTTAGATCGGGTGCAGAAGAGATTTCTTCAAAATATGAAGGGTTTTGATTGAGTAAGGAGAAATTTGGAGTTCAACTTCTGAATGTGCGCAGACGCAAGCATCGTTCGCCTACTGTGGTTCGATGGCAGAGGATGGTACGGTCTTGGATCTGGCCCGGAGACGTGAAGGTTGAACAGGTTGCCACTCGTTCTATAGTTTAGTTCCACTCCAGCGGTGAGCTTGTCAGTGTGAGGTGGAGCATTGCAGCGAGGAAGATCGAGAAGAGGGTTGGCGCGATGACGTTGCCCTGCTTGACCCCGGTCCAGATATTGATTGGGTCTGTGGTGGATCTGTTGGTCAGGATCACGGCTTGCATGTCATCATGGAGTAGGTGGAGGATGGCGACAAACTTTTGGGGGCAGCCGAAATGGAGGAGGATGCTCCATAGTCCCTCGCAGTTAATAGTGTCAAAGACCTTTGTAAGGTCAAAGAAGGCCATGTACAAGGTTTAGAAACATAGAAACATAGAAAATAGGTACAGGAGCAGGCCATTCAGCCCGTCGAGCCTGCACCGCCATTCAATGAGTTCATGGCTGAACATGCAACTTCAGTACCCCATTCCTGCTTTCTCGCCATACCCCTTGATCCCCCGAGTAGTAAGGACGACATCCAACTCCTTTTTGAATATAATTGGTGAATTGGCCTCAACAACTTTCTATGGTAGAGAATTCCACAGGTTCACCACTCTCTGGGTGAAGAAGTTCCTCCTCATCTCGGTCCTAAATGGCTTACCCCTTATCCTTAGACTGTGACCCCTGGTTCTGGACTTCCCCAACATTGGGAACATTCTTCCTGCATCTAACCTGTCCAGTCCCGTCAGAATTTTAAACGTTTCTATGAGATCCCCTCTCATTCTTCTGAACTCCAGTGAATACAAGCCCAATTGATCCAGTCTTTCTTGATATGTCAGTCCCGTCATCCCGGGAATCAGTCTGGTGAACTTTCGCTGCACTCCCTCAATAGCAAGAATGTCCTTGCTCAAGTTAGGAGACTAAAATTGCACACAATACTCCAGGTGTGGCCTCACCAAGGACCATACAACTGTAGTAACACCTCCCTGCCCCTGTGCTCAAATCCCCCCGCTATGAAGGCCAACATGCCATTTGCTTTCTTAACCACCTGCTGTACCTGCATGCCAACCTTCAATGACTGATGTACCATGACACCCAGGTCTCGTTGCACCTCCCCTTTTCCTAATCTGTCACCATTCGGATAATAGTCTGTCTCTCTGTTTTTACCACCAAAGTGGATAACCTCACATTTATCCACATTATACTTCATCTGCCATGCATTTTCCCACTCACCTAACCTATCCAAGTCACTCTGCAGCCTCATAGCATCCTCCTCGCAGCTCACTGTCACCCAACTTAGTGTCATCCGCAAATTTGGAGATACTACATTTAATCCCCTCGTCTAAATCATTAATGTGCAATGTAAACAGCTGGAGCCCCAGCACAGAACCTTGTGGTACCCCACTAGTCACTGTCTGCCATTCTAAAAAGTACCCATTTACTCCACTCTTTGCTTCCTGTCTGCCAACCAATTCTCAATCCACGTCAGCACACTACCCCCAATCCCATGTGCTTTAACTTTGCACATTAATCTCTTGTGTGGGACCTTGTCGAAAGCCTTCTGAAAGTCCAAATACACCACATCAACTGGTTCTCCCTTGTCCACTCTACTGGAAACATCCTCAAAAAATTCCAGAAGATTTGTCAAGCATGATTTCCCTTTCACAAATCTATGCTAACTTGGACCTATCATGTCACCTCTTTCCAAATACGTTGCTATGACATCCTTAATAATTGATTCCATCATTTTACCCACTACTGATGTTAGGCTGACCGGTCTATAATTCCCTGTTTTCTCTCTCCCTCCTTTTTTAAAAAGTGGGGTTACATTGGCTACCCTTAACTCCAAATGAACTGATGCAGAGTCTATGGAATGTTGGAAAATGACTGTCAATCCATCCGCTATTTCCAAGGCCACCTCCTTAAGTACTCTGGGATGCAGTCCATCAGGCCCTGGGGATTTATCGGCCTTCAATCCCATCAATTTCCCCAACACAATTTCCCGACTAATAAGGATTTCCCTCAGTTCCTTCTTCTTACTGGAGTCTCTGACCCCTTTTATATCCGGAAGGTTGTTTGTGTCCTCCTTAGTGAATACCGAACCAAAGTACTTGTTCAATTGGTCTGCCATTTCTTTGTTCCCCATTATGACTTCCCCTGATTCTGACTGCAGGGGACCTACATTTGTCTTTACTAACCTTTTTCTCTTTACATATCTCTAGAAGCTTTTGCAGTCCATCTTAATGTTCCCTGCAAGCTTCCTCTCGTACTCTATTTTCCCTGCCCTAATCAAACCCTTTGTCCGCCTCTGCTATGTTCTAAATTTCTCCCAGTCGCCGGGTTCGCTGCTATTTCTGGCCAATTTTTATGCCACTTCCTTGGCTTTAATACTATCCCTGATTTCCCTTGATAGCCACGGTTGAGCCACCTTCCCTTTTTTATTTTTACGCCAGACAGGGATGTACAATTGTTGTAGTTCATCCATGCGGTCTCGAAATGTCTGCCATTGTCCATCCACTGTCAATCCCTTAAGTATCATTCGCCAATCTATCCTAGCCAATTCACGCCTCATACCTTCAAAGTTACCCTTCTTTAAGTTCTGGACCATGGTCTCTGAATTAACTATTTCAGTCTCCATCCTAATGTAGAATTCCACCATATTATGGTCACTGTTCCCCAAGGGGCCTCGCACAATGAGATTGCTAATTAATCCTCTCTCATTACACAACACCCAGTCTAAGATGGCCTCCCCCCTAGTTGATTCCTCGACATATTGGTATGAGAAAAACATCCCTTATGCACTCCAGGAAATCCTCCTCCACCGTATTGCTTCCAGTTTGGTTAGCCCAATCTATATGCATATTAAAGTCACCCATGATAACTGCTGCACCTTTATTGCATGCACCCCTAATTTCCTGTTTGATGCCCTTCCCAACATCACTACTACTGTTTGGTGGTCTGTACACAACTCCCACTAACGTTTTTTGCCCTTTGGTGTTCTGCAGCTCTAACCGTAGATTCCACACCATCCAAGCTAATGTCCTTCCTAATGATTGCATTAATCTCCTCTTTAACCAGCAATGCTACCCCACCTCCTTTTCCTTTTATTCTATCCTTCCTGAATGTTGAATACCCTTGGATGTTGAGTTCCCAGCCTTGATCATCCTGGAGCCACGTCTCTGTAATCCCAATCACATCATATCTGTTAACATCTATTTGCACAGTTAATTCATCCACCTTATTACGGATACTCCTTGCATTAAGACACAAAGCCTTCAGGCTTGTTTTTTTAACATCCTTTGTCCTTTTAGAATTATGATGTAGTGTGGCCCTTTTTGTTTCTTGCCTTTGTTTACTCGGCCTTTCACTATTGCTTTTTACCTTTCTACCATCTGTTTCTGACTCCATATTACTTTGCCCTGTCTCGCTGAATAGGTTCCCATCCCCCTGCCATATTAGTTTAAACACTCCCGAACTGCATTAGCAAATGTTACCCCCAGGACATCAGTTCCAGTCCTGCCCAAGTGCAAACCGTCCCTTTTGTACAGGTCCCACTTCCCCCAGAACTGGTTCCAATGTCCCAGGAATTTGAATCCCTCCCTCTTGCACCACTGCTCAAGCCATGTATTTATTCTAACTATCCTGCTCCCTCTACTCTGATTAGCATGTGGCACTGGTAGCAATCCAGAGATTATTACCTTTGAGGTCCTATTTTTTAATTTAACTCCTTGCTTCCTAAATTCAGCTTGTAGGACCTCTTCCCGCTTCTTACCTATATCGTTGGTACCTACATGTGCCACAACAACTGGCTGTTCACCCTCCCTCTCCAGAATGCTCTGCAGCTGCTCCGAGACATCCTTGACCCTTGCACCAGGGAGGCAACGTACCATCCCGGAGTCTCGGTTGCGGCCGCAGAAACTCCTATCTATTCCCCTTACAATAGATTCCCCTATCACTATAGCTCTCCCACTCTTTTTCCCGCCCTTCTTTGCAGCAGAGCCACCCATGGTGCCATGAACCTAGCTGATGGTGCCTTCCCCTGGTAAGTCATCTCCCCCAACAGTATCCAAAATGATATATCTTTTTTGGAGGGAGATGACCGCAGGGGACTCCTGCACTACCTTCCTGCTCTTGCCTTGTCTCTTGGTCACCCATTCACTATCTGTCCTAACCCTTACCTGCGGTGTGACCAACTCACTAAATGTGCTATCCACAACATTCTCAGCATCACGCATGCTCCAGAGTGAGTCCATCAGCAGCTCCAGTGCCGTCATGTGGTCTGTCAGGAGCTGCAGCTGGACACACTTCCTGCACACATAGTAGTCAGGGGCACTGGAAGTGTCCCAGATTTCCCACATAGCACAGGAGGAGCATGGCACGGGTCCAAGCTCTCCTGCCATGACTCAACCCTTAAATTAATTTACTTACTAAAATTTACTTAAACACTAAACAGCTACTTAGTAGTTCGCCGCCAATTAAATCAATCAAAAAGTCAGTCTAAAAGAGAGTTATACTTACCAGTCAAACAGCCAACCACTTACCAGCTTGGCTGTGATGTCACCTCTTGATTTCGCACCCCTCTATCTTTGTCTGCAGCTGGTTGGGTGGTCTCTGGGCCTCCGTCTCCTACTCTTGCACTCCTTATCAGCTGTTCTAGTGTCAGCACTGGTAGGAAAAACAAGACAAGACAAAACAACACCTGCCACCCCCACTTGCCCGAACTCAATCACCCACTTAACAAACTCATGAATGCCATCCTATGCTGCTGCACTCAGTTTGCTGCTGTTCCCTGCATTTCTCTTGCATTTGTCATGCCATAAAAATCAATATCCAACACCCAACATCAACATCCAACAGGCCAACATCCCCAACATCGAAGCACTGACCACACTCGACAAGCTCCGTTGGGCGGGCCACATTGTTCGCATGTCCGACACAAGAGTCCCAAAACAAGCGCTCTACTCCGAACTCCTACATGACAAATGAGCCCCAAGTGGACAGAGGAAATGTTTCAAGGACACTCTCAAAGCCTCCTTGATAAAGTGCAACAGCCCCACCGATACCCGGGAGTCCCTGGCCAAGGACCACCCTAAGTGGAGGAAGAGTATCTGGCAGGGCTCTGAGCACCTCGAGTCTCGTAGCCGAGAGCCTGCAGAAAGCAGGTGCAGGCAGCGGAAGGAGCGTGCGGCAAATCAGACTCCCCACCCACCCTTTCCTTCAATGACTGTCTGTCCCACCTGTAACAGAGACTGTAATTCCTGTATTGGACTGTTCAGTCACCTAAGAACTCACTTTTAGAGTGGAAGTAAGTCTTCCTCGATTTCGAGGGACTGCCTATGATGATGAGAGTGGAAGTCAGTTTTCCTCGATTTTGAGGGACTGCCTATGATGATGAAGGAGAAACTATTCCCAGTGACAGATGGGTCAGTAATCAGAGGACATAGATTTAAGATAATTTGCAAAAGAATCAGAAGCGACCTAAGGAAAAAATTATTATGCAGCGAGTTGTGATGATCTGGAGTGCATGGTAGTGGAAACAGATTCAATGGTAACATTCAAAAGGAAACTGGATTAATACTTCAAGGGGTAAAATTTGCAGGCGATGGGAATAGGGCAGGGGAGTGGAACTAATTGGATAGCTCTTTCGAAGAGCCAGCACAGGTACGATGGGCTAAATGGTCTCACTTCTGTGTTGTATTATTCTATGATTATAAGACCAGTTTGTAAACAGCTCTGCAGGTTCATGTTAAATTACACAATAATTGGAAAGGGCGGGATTTTAATCCCTACTACCAGGCGAAAACTGGATTGGAAGGTTCAGTAAATAAGGGCAGTGATATATTCCGGGATTTGACTTTACTCTGCCATTTTCAACAGGTGCGCAGGAAGTCCGGCCGAAAATTGACGGGCATGCAGGTAAAATGGTGGTGATGACTTACCTGATGTGATTCTGCCTGCCTGCTCGCAGGTTGGAATTTTAACCTGCTTTTTTGCACAGGTAAGCGGACGTCAACTAAAAGGCAGCAAAGTTCTGCTTTAAATATGTAGTTTTAGCCATGATGATGTCATCAGGGCCGAACTGCAAAGTTAGCCTGAGGCCTGAGCAGGTGGGCAGAAGTGACTTCCCCACGAGGCCAAACCTACCAAGAACTGCCTCGAAGATCTGAAGAAGCCCAGGAGGCAAGGTGTTTTTAAAAAGTGACACTTCCTTCGGCTCCCCTGCCTCAGACCATCCTCCTCTCCCCGAACAGCAGTCACCTGCTGAAATGACTCCCCTCAATCCACCTACCTTAGTGAAGGGACTGTTCCCATGGGTTCCCGGGGATGGCCACCTGCTCCAGTCCATTGTCCAGGTAGTGGGTTAGGTTGGGAGGTCGACAAGCCACACATAAATGAAGCTCGAATGTTAAAATCAGCCAGGCCTCACACCAATGATACATAGAAAACATAGAAAATAGGTGCAGGAGTAGGCCATTCGGCCTTTCGAGCCTACACCGCCATTCAATGTTCATGGCTGAACATGCAACTTTAGTACCCCATTCCTGCTTTCATGCCATACCCCTTGATCCCCCTAGTGGAAAGACTACATCTAACTCCTTTTTGAATATATTTCGTGAATTGGCCTCAACAACTTCCTGTGGTAGAGAATTCCACAGGTTCACCACTCTCTGGGTGAAGAAGTTTCTCCTAATCTCAGTCCTAAATGGCTTACCCCTTATCTTTAGGCTGTGACCCCTGGTCTGTTGCCTGCCTAAGAACAACTCCTCCCCTGCATTAATCCTGCCCCACAATAAATTCAACCCCTCTATTGCAATCACTATCTGCCAGCAACTTATATCCAGTTAAGTCTCTTGTTTCAGCATTGTTGGATTCCTGAAGACCTTACAGAACAGTACTGATTAGCATTTAGATTCACACCAAATGACAGCACACACACAAAAGCCATGTGGCACTTGGTCACATCTGATTGTGCGCATATTCCTAACATGCGTTACAGTGCCAGGTGCATCCCTAGTGTACTCAGATGCACGCATCTGCTGGTTTGTTAAACGAATGAATCAATCAGTGCCCAGTACAAACACAGCTTTCTTACCATATTAGCTTCCGGCAACCAATCCCCATGCGCTCGAGCAATACCGATAGATTTTACATCTGCCGTGAGCACCATGACAGACTGACTCTGGAATGACGCTCCGTTCAGTAGATTAAATTTTGCACAGGAGAGACCAGGATAGAGACAAGAGCTGCCTTTTTCTTATGGTAGATGTTATGTCTCAAATAAAGCAATGTGACTGAGCACTGTAGACTTGAGTAAGTGTGACTTTAGTCTCTTTATTCTGACTCCAGAGTGCTGGCACAGCATGAGAGGCCTGCTTATATGCAGTGCTCCCAAGGGATGCTGGGATCCCTTGGGACTGCAACGGATGCGCCCTCTGGTGTTGGTAGAATGCTGGTTACAAGGTGTTGCATACATAACAGTAGAGGTGAATGTTAGATTTTAAAATCAAGTGCCTGAGTTGCGATCACTTGGTTGTAAATGATTCAAGGAGCACATAATTTCGTTGCAATCAGAGAATGTATTTATAATAAAGTCAATAAATCATGGCACTATGCCAGGTCGCCAGTGCCATTACTTTTCAGTCTAAGTGGCAGTGGTGAGAAAACTGGTGGTAAGTAAGGAGATTTGTGATTGCCATTGACTTTAATGGGGGTGTAGCTCTGATAACTTCTCGTTGTTTTGGCAAAAGTCCCAGGAAAATATTTTGTCGTGTAAGGCATATACATGATCATTTCCTCTTTCTTTTGTACTGCAGAACGGGCCCCGTGACATAAAAAAGAAAGAAAGACTTGGATTTACATAGCGCCTTTCATGATCACTGGACATCTCAAAGCGCTTTACAGCCAATGAAATACTTTTGGAGTTCCCACTGTTGTAATGTGGGAAACACGGCGGCCAATTTGCGCGCAAGCAAGTTCTCACAAACAGTAATGTGATAATGAGCAGATAATCTGTTTTTTTGTTGTTATGTTGATTGAGGGATAAATATTTGCCAGGACACCAGGGATAACTCTGCTGCTCTTCTTCGAAATAGTGCCATGGGATCTTTTACGGATGCAGTTATTTGTACTTCCAAAATGGCCACATTGTCTCTAATTGGCTCTCCATTGTCACATGACCTGATTACTGATTGGTGCCCTTGGAGGATAAGCTACACACTGAAGTTACTCAGCGCAAGTGCATGGCCGGGGTTTCCTTTCGGGATAGCAGTGGCACTGGCGGGGGCAGGGGGATCATTCGGCTCGGGATAGGAGCGGCACCGGGGCTCTAAAATTACTTATGTCTTGCTGCATCTTGTATGTTTCATTCTCCAACCTCAGCCCTTCAGTGCGTCCCTCGTTACCCTGGCAACCTCAGTTTTCAGCGCAGACCTTAAGCTCCACCCACAGAGCTTAAGGACAATCTGCGCCACTCCAAATTCAAAGTTTATTCCAGCGAAACTTGGAACTTTTTTTTTGGTGCATTCGGCCACTAAAAAAATCGGACGTACCTCGACAACTGCGGCAAAAATCAGCCATGTGGAATTTTGGGCGGACAGTACCACTTTGAGATCACCTACGTCCATCCAATTACCTGGAATTGAATGCCATATTATTATTACAAGGTTGCCTACCATCAGTCTGCTGCTCTAACAAGAGTTATATTACTATACGACAAGGCTGTCCAGTACAATACTGCAATTGGACAGTTGCACCACAACAGCAGCTTGCTGTCCAAGCACGATTGCATAATACCAATTCTGCCAGAGAAACTGGTGTGTCATCTCCTCATTTTAGTTTTGTTTCCAAAATAAGGACATGCTGGTGCAGAAATTCAAACGCACCCAAATCAGGCACGAGGCAGCAGAACCACGGCAAATTGGTCCACCAGCTCATTAGCATACTAACGGTGAGCTGCGAGCACCGATCGCAATGTCAGGGGCACCTCACCGGTTGTGGGGGGATAGTACGAGGCCAAGGGCCGAAGGTGAGTCCAGGTGTAGGGAGGCAATCTGAAATCATGGCGAGGGGTGGCCATCAATGGCCTGCGGTATTAATGTGGAGCTGGTTGGAACACTCTGTTCCTCTAGGAACACTCTGTTCCTCCTGGCTCCACATTAAGGTAAGTATTCTTTTTAAACGTTCCTTTTTGTTGGCAGCCTCAGGGACCACTCGTTAGGCTGCATGTAGACCAGGTATGCTTACTGCATTCAGGACAAACCAATTTCCGATTAGGGTCCTAATACAGGGTGTTAGGCTTCTTATTAGCCTACTGTTTTAGGCAGCTGGAAGCTAAAATTAAAATTAAAATGATTTTCAAGAAAAATTTGGGGAGGAGGGGCAAAAGCCTGATAAATTTCTGCTATCATTTATGCTAGTTCCTAACGATGAACCAATAAAAAAGCTGTCAGTGGAAAGGGTTAACTCGTTTGCAGGTTTGAAAAAAGGCAGAGCAAATATTGTCAGACACACACAATTGCGTCACTTTACCTAATTTTTTAAAAAACCTTTCCCGATAGTCTTTGTGCCTTCAAAGATTGCTTAGAAATAAAACCTTCTCATCGGAATTTTAGATTTCATTCCAATTGTTTCTAAACTTCCAATTCAAATATTGCCAATGATTTTTTTAAATGTGAGAATCTCTTGTATGGAACTATAAACTCACATAATTTAAAATTACCGGAATTTCACTGTGGCACATTGTAAGTCGAGTTTTTACAATTTAATAAACATCATACAGTCCACACAAAAAGGAAAAAGAGGGCGGTGCTTTCCTCAGCTTACATTGAAACAGGCTTTTTTTTAAAAAAAGGGACACGAAAGAAGGCGATGCTTTTTAAAGTTCCAATTGATTTAAAATGAGACCACGCATTTTTAATTTAAACTATATAAGACGATAGCAATTTTGTTTACTGTAATCCAATTTAAAACAAAATACTGGCAACTGTGACTTCAAGGCCAAAGCTTATTGTTTTTTCATAGCTCCGTAAATCATAGTCAAAACAATCAGGGAAACTGCCATACTTAACACATTTTCACACAAATTACATACATTCCAGCATTTCATTTTTTAAGGTCCCATTCACTGAGCAAATCTTGTGTTTTATTTCTCTTGGCACAAAATCTAAAACTTCCGTGCCGGTTCCATTTTTAAAAAATTGTCGTCTCAGCAACATATTTTCTAATTCCCAGTTTTTTTCTCTCCTTTGCTGAGTTCTCAGATGGGCTAACACACAGCTTAGATCTTTTCCCCTCGTTATCTCCAAAACCCTCTCCTGCTAACTTAGACTATTCGCAACTTTTTCTCGATAATAAGCACCATCCAGTTTGTGTTAGGCTTCACCGACTTGATACGCTCCATTCCGCTCCCTTCTTTCAGAGAGAAAAATACTCAGTCTGAGGACCAAGTCTGCCGGCCCACTGTTAGCCAGAACCTTAAAACTCCCAACACTGAATCCCACTTCTGACACCACTGTAAGATGCAGGATCACAGATCACTCACAGATACCCAAAGGGTCTTAGGAGTTATAAGGCAATTTATTAAGGGACCGATAGGTCAAATATAGTCAAACACAACACACAATTATGATAGAATTAGTAGACATACGACCGTGACAAATAGCTTTATTAGTCCTGATCGGAGAGCCGGCTGGTGGTACGAACAGTTCTTGTCTTCACCTTCTGCCCTGAAATGCCTTCTGGGTCTTTCTTTAATTCTCTTTTTAGGGGTGGGCCTGGTGTAGGATATTGGCAGGACCATTTAACCTATGATATGTCAGGTTCTTTGTCTCAACTCTTGGGTGAAATCCTCCTCTTCACCTCCTCCCATGATGGAGTCAAGACATGCCATTCTTGGCCTTCAGGTGTTTGGAGCTGCCTGTTATCAGTTATTTATGTTCATGCTGTTCAAGTAGCTTTAGCTATTGTACCCTGGAATGAACCTTTCAATTCTAACACCAGTCTGAAGAGAAAACTTGGTCCCCAATTATTTCTTCCAATTCACGATTTCTTACAAAGTTGTGCATATCACCGTTCAGTAGCCCCCCACTCACTCTGTCTTCTCAAGCCTACTCCAACACATCATTCCTCACAGCCACTTGCCTTGCAAGCACACCCATCCTTCTCTGTTTATGCACTTCTCCACATACCCACCACTGCCACGCATCATCATCCTTAAGCAATTTGTTGCCGCTCCCTGATAGTCACCCTCAACAAATGCACTCGTAGGTCTGCTCTTTCCCCGTTGCAGGAGAAGAGAGGGCAAAACACAAGGGAGAGACTGGAGGAGGTCCTCCACAGATGTCCCAGTTAACAACTGCAGAGAGATAAGTGGTGTGTCAGCATCCCTGGCTGTCAAACCTCCTAGCTACCTGGTGACAGAATTAAATATCAGTGACCTACATTGTTATATATGCAGATTATAGATATACTTTCTGTGTAGTCACTGTATAGTTGCATAAGATGGAGACTTGTTTACCTGATGTACTATCAATAAGGTTTAAACTGTGTATATACTATGCTGGCACCACTAAAGGGTGCAACTGGTGGAAACCGGGGTTTCCTGCCCTGGTGGCAGGGGCTGTATAAAAGGTGAGCCACCATGCAGCTGCCTCACTCTGGAGTTACGAATAAAGGACCAAGGTCACTACAGTTTGAGTCTAACACATTGCCTCGTGGAGTCATTCGTAAGTACACTACAGACATAATATACATGTCGTACAACACTCAGTTACGTTGGCTTCAGTTCAGCAGCGAGTGAAATCTGATCATCTTCATAATGATAAGTTGCAACATTCTTACCTTGCTAGTACTAATTCATATCTTTTCTCTCCGCCAGGGCCTTCACATGTACAGCAGCAGTCGGTGGACCTCACTGACGAATTCTTTCTGAGGGTGCACCATCTCAGGAATCATGCTTACCATGAACCAGCTCAGATATTTGCACTTCAGTGGGTTCTCACCTGGTGACTCACAGTTCACAAGTGAGCAAGAGCAAAACAGTGGTGGCAGGGATAGCTGTGGAGAATCTGTAGTGAGGTCCTGCTACAACTGTACAGGGTATTGGTGAGACCACACCTAGAGTACTGCGTTCCGTTTTGGTCTCCTTATTTATGAAGGGATATACTTGCATTGGAGGCAGTTCAGAGAAGATTCACTAGGCTGATTCCGGAGATGAAGGGGTTGACTTATGAAGTAAGGTTGAGCAGGTTGGGCCTATAGTCATTCGTGTTTAAAAGAATGAGAGGTGATCTTATTGAAACATATAAGATACTGAGGGGCTCAATAAGGTAGATGCAGAGAGGATATTTCCACTCATGGGGTAATTTAGAACTAGGAGGCATAGTTTAAGAATAAGGGGTCACCCATTTGGAACTGAGATGAGGAGAAATTTCTTCTCTCTGAGGGTCGTAAATCTGTGGAATTTTCTGCCCCAGA
This sequence comes from Pristiophorus japonicus, assembly GCF_044704955.1. Classification (NCBI taxonomy): domain Eukaryota; kingdom Metazoa; phylum Chordata; class Chondrichthyes; family Pristiophoridae; genus Pristiophorus; species Pristiophorus japonicus. The sequence goes on along the minus strand of NC_091977.1, from coordinate 450,863,088 downwards.
GAGCTGTGGAGGCTGGGTCATTGAATATATTTAAGGTGGAGATAGACAGATTTTTGAATGATAAGGGAGTGAAGGGTTATGGGGAGCGGGGAGGGAAGTGGAGCTGAGCCCAAGATCAGATCAGTCATGTTCTTATTAAATGGCGGAGCATGCTCGAGGGGTTAAATGGTCTACTCCTGCTTCTATTTCTTACGTTCTTATGTTCTTTACCAACCGTCCTGAACCCCAGATATGTGCTTTTTACAATTAAAACTCCCTACATGTCTATTGTAGACAGTTTAGAGTGGATTCTTGAAATATAGATCATTATGACTTTCTAGATATGGAGCTCATTAGTTTCTATGTTACATAGAAACATAGAAAATAGGTACAGGAGTAGGCCATTCGGCCCTTCGAGCCTGCACCACCATTCAATATGGTCATGGCTGATCATGCAACTTCAGTACCCCACTCCTGCCTTCTCTCCATACCCCCGATTTCTTTAGCTGCAAGGGCCACATCGAACTCCCTTTTGAATATATCCAACGAACTGGACTCAACAACTTTCTGTGATAAAGAATTCCATAGGTTCACAATTCTCTGGGTGAAAATGTTTCTCCTCATCTCGGTCCCAGATGGCTTATCCCTTATCCTTAGACTGTGACTCCTGGTTCTGGACTTCCCCAATATCGGGAACATTCTTCCTGCATCTAACCTGTCTAATCCCGTCATAATTTTATATGCTTCTATGAGATCCCCTCTCATTCTTCTAAATTCCAGTGAATATAAACCTAGTCGATCCAGTCTTTCTTCATATGTCAGTCCTGCCATTCCGGGAATCAGTCTGGTGAACCTTTGCTGCACTCCCTCAATAGCAAGAATGTCCTTCCTCAGATTAGGAGACCAAAACTGCACACAATACTCAAGGCCCTGTACAACTACAGTAAGACCTCCCTGCTCCTATACTCAAATCCTCTCGCTATGAAGGCCAACATGCCATTTGCTTTCTTTACTGCCTGCTGTACCTGCATGCCTACTTTCAATGACTGATGTACCATGACACCCAGGTCTCGTTACACCTCCCCTTTTCCTAATCTGTCACCATTCAGATAATATTCTGCCTTCCTGTTTTTGCCACCAAAGTGGATAACCTCACATTTATCTACATTATACTGCATCTGCCATGCATTTGCCCACTCATCTAGCCTGTCCAAGTCACCCTGCAGCCTCTTACATCCTCCTCACAGCTCACACTAGGCTAGGTACCCCATTAGTCGCTGCCTGCCATTCTAAAAAGGACCCGTTTATCCCAACTCTTTGCTTCCTGTCTACCAACCAGTTCTCTATCCACGTCAATACATTACCCCCAATACCATGTGCTTTAATTTTGCACACAAATCTCTTGTGTGGGACCTTGTCAAAAGCCTTTTGAAAGTCCAAATACACCACATCCACTGAAGTTGAGATAACTTCTCGAGACTGACATTTTTAGAATGACACTGTATAGTGAAATGGCTGATGTATCAGCAGTCTCGAGGCACACAGAATAAATATTAGCTTGAAGAAAGCAACAACCAGGAAGTTAAGGGAAAAAGATTTCCTTATTATCCAGCCAGAATAAAAATGTTTTTTGCTCATTTTTAATAGGCCGTTAAGACTGTTCAAACATGCCAAAGTTTGTGAGTAATCATGAGGAATATAGAAATGAATCCTAGGCATTAATCTTGAATATTTTACAACTTGTATATGCTTAAGGGTAAATCAATTAACTATTCTTTGTGTCACTATGATCAAGGAATTCCTAAGAAACTTTAAACCACTGCCCAATGGGCAACAGCTGTCCATTTGTGGAGATATGTATTATAGATCAAAGCAATCAGAATTTAATGAAAAGCAGCTCTGTAGTGTATACCACAAAAATCTGTTTCTTTGTTTAATTTATGCCCAATTCAATATAACTGGACCACATGAAATAAATAAAAAGCCAAAGCACAAACACAAAATCATTAAGCTAGGGACACCCTGCTAAATGTATCTGGAACAACAGGATATGCATTTAGAATTGTGACTTAATTACTTTCATTAGAGAGGCTGATAAAGCAGCAAATAAAGGGAATTTGTACATCTCGTGCAATTTGGCTTATTGTCAAGGGGCTATGTAACTCATTATAAATTAATTGTTTTGGTATGAGGCTTAAACATTTATTGATATACTTAATGTTGCTCAGGAGGCCTCACTTCAGCGAATAGAGGAATTTGAGCACAATTTCATAATTAGATAATATAAGATGCATGTTGAACAGAGGCACTAACCTGAATGTTTAGATTGTGTCACTATTTACCATTGCCAACATACTAGTTGAAAAATGTCCTTTAGTTTTGGTTGGGTGTGGAAGAGAAAGGAAATAATCAGTAACATTTGAAGATAAAAATTTCATGTGGAGGTTGCTGCCATGGTAGTCAAAATGCAAAACAATAATTTGACTACTTGGAATTTAAAGTACAAAGTACTTCGCAATGTTTTTAAAACTTTTTTTCTAATGTCTCAATTTTAGCCTTTGCACAAATACTTTAGTGTTTTTCATCTAAAATAATTGAAATCTTCAATAAACAATTATTTATTTTATACCAAATTAGGGGTACGGCAGCATAGTGGTTTTGTTACAGGTCTAGTAATCCAGATGGAGCACTTCGAAGATCTCCTCAATCGAGACTCTGCCTTTGACTCAAGTGTTCGCAACTCCATCCCGCAGCATGCTACCCGCCACCACCTCAGTAAGACCCCAACACTGCACGAAGTTGAAAAAGCCATAAGACAGCTTAAAAACAAGAAGCCTATGGGAGCGGATGGAATCCCTGCTGAGGCATGGCGGAGAGGCACTGTTGGCGTGAATACATGCCCTCATCTCTCTCATCTGGAGGGAGGAGAGCATGCTGGGGGATCTCAGAGATGCAGTGATTGTGACCATCTTTAAAAAAGGAGACAAGTCCAACTGCAGCAACTACAGAGGAATCTTCCTGCTATCAACCACTGGGAAAGTCGTCGCTCGAGTCCTCCTCAACCATCTTCTCCCTGCGGCCGAGAAGGTCCTCCCGGAGTCACAGTGCAGATTTCGCCCCCACGGGGCACAACAGACATGATTTTTGCAGCGCGACAGATGCAGAAAAAATGCAGGGAAAAGCGCCAGCCCTAATACATGGCCTTCTTCAACCTTACAAAGGCCTTTGACACTGTGAACCGTCCTGCTCCGTTTCGGATGCCCACAAAAGTTCGTCACCAGCCTCCGCCTGCTCCACAACGACATGCAGGCCGTGATCCTTACCAACGGATGGATCACAGACCCAATCCACGTTCAGACTGGGGTCAAGCAGGGTTGCATCATCGCCCCAACCCTCTTCTCAATCTTCCTCGCTGCCAAGCTCCACCTCACAGTCAACAAATTCCCCGCTGGAGTGGAATTAAACTACAGAACCAGTGGGAACCTGTTCAACCTTCGTCTTCTCCAGGTCAGGTCCAAGACCACCCCAACCTCTGTCGTCGAGCTACAGTACGTGGACAACACCTGCGTCTGCGCACATACAGAGGCTGAACTCCAGGACATAGTCGACGTATTTCCTGAGGCATACAAAAGCATGGGCCTTACGCTAAACATCAGTAAGACAAAGGTCCTCCACCAGCCCGTCCTCATGCACAGCACTGCCCCCCAGTCATCAAGATCCACGGCACGGCCCTGGACAACGTGGACCACTTCCCTTATCTCAGGAGCCTCCTATCAACAAGAGCAGGCATTGACGACAAGATCCAACACCGCCTCCACTGCACCTTCGGCTGCCTGAGAAAAAGAGTGTTTGAAGACCAGGCCCTCAAAACTGCCACCAAGCTCATGGTCTACAGGGCTGTAATAATACCCGCCCTCCTGTGTGGCTCAGAAACATGGACCATGTACAGAAGACATCTCAAGTTGCTGGAGAAATATCACCAACGATGTCTCCGCAAGATCCTACAAATCCCCTAGGAGGACAGATGCACCAATGTTAGCGTCCTCGACCAGGCCCAAATCCCCAGCATTGAAGCACTGAATACACTTGATCAGCTCCGCTGGGCAGGCCACATAGTCCTCATGCCAGACACGAGACTCTCAAAGCAAGCACTCTACTCGGAACTCCTTCACGGCAAACGAGCCAAAGGTGGGCAGTGGAAACGTCACAAGGACACCCTCAAAGCATCCCTGATAAAGTGCAACATCCCCACTGACACCTGGGAGTCCCTGGCCAAAGACCGCCCTAAGTGGAGAAAGTGCATCCGGGAGGGCGCTGAGCACCTCAAGTTTCGTCACCGAGAGCGTGCAGAAATCAAGCGCAGGCAGTGGAAAGAACGTGCGGCAAACCGGTCCCACCCACCCCTTCCCTCAACGACTATCTGTCCCACCTGTGACAGAGACTGTGGTTCTCGTATTGGACTGTTCAGCCACCTAAGAACTCATGTTAAGAGTGGAAGCAAGTCTTCCTTGATTCCGAGGGACTACCTATGATGATGATGAAGAGTAATCCAGAGGCTTAGACTAGTGACCAGGAAAGATTAATTCAAATCCCAACATGACAACTGTAGAATGAAATTTGGTTAATTCATTAAATCTGGAATAAAAAAACGCTAATGTCAGTAATGGTGACCATGAAACTACCGGATTATCATAAAAACCCACCTGATTCATTAATGTCCTTTCACAACTCCTCAGATAATGAAGCATTCAGTGCTTGTCTGCAGCACGATCTGGACAGCATTCAGGCTTGGGCTGATAAGTGGCAAATAACATTCACGCCACACAAGTGCCAAGCAATGACTATCTCCAACATGGAGCATCTAACCATCATCATTTGAAATTCAACAACATTACAACAACAACAACATATTTATATAGCGCCTTTAAATTTGTGAAACTTCCCAAGGCCCATCACAGGAGTATTATGAGATTTTAAAAATTGACACTGAGCCGCATAAGGTAAAATTAGAGCAGGTGACCAAAAGCTTGGTCAAAGAGGTAGGTTTTAAGGAATGTCTTGAAGGAGGAAAGAGAGGTACAGAGGCAGAGAGGTTTAGGGAGGGAATTCCAGAGATTAGAGCCTAGGCAACAGAAGGCATGGCCACCAATGGTTGAGCGATTATAATCAGGGATGCCAAAAGGGTAGAATTAAAGGGTCACAGACATCTCGGGGCTGGGGGGAGTGGGGGGGGCAGGGGGGTGGGACGCAGATTACAGAGATAGGGAGTGATGAGGCCATGTAGGGATTAGAAAACAAAGATGAGAATTTTGAAATTGAGGCATTTCTTAACCAGGAGCCAATATAAGTCAGCGAGCACAGGGGTGATGGGTGAGCGGGACTTGGTGCTGTTAGGAAAGGAGTTCCAGGATTTTGACCCAGCGATGATGAAGGAATGCCGCTATATTTCCAAGTCAGGATGGTGTGTGACTTGGAGGTTAACTTTCAAGTGATGGTGTTCTCATGCGCCTGTTGCCCTTGGCCTTCTGAGTTGTCAAGATGACACTGAATCCCCCACCATCAATATCCTGGGGGTTACCATTGACCACAAACTTCATTGGACCAGCCACATAAATACTGTGGCAACAAGATCGGGTTAGAGGCTGGGTATTTTGTGGCGAGTGTCTCACCTCCTGACACCCCAAAGCCTTTCCACCATCCAGAAAGCACAAGTCAGGAGTGTAATGGAATACTTTCCACTTGCCTGGATGAGTATAGGTCCAACAACACTCAAGAGACACTTTCTTGAGTGTTGTTGGAGCTGCACTCATCCAGAACAAAGCAGTCCGCTTGACTGGCACCCCATCCACCAATATTCACTCCCTCCACACCGGGATATCGTGGTTGCAGTGTGCACCATCTGCAAGATGCACTGCAGCATATCGCCAAGGCTTCTTCGACAGCACCTCCCAAACACGCGGCCTCTACCACTTAGAAGGACAAGGGCAGCAGGCGCAAGGGAACACCATCACCTGCAAGTTACCCTCCAAGTTACACATCGTATTGACCTGGAAATACATTGCTTTTCTTTCTCACCATCATCCCTCTCATGGTTCACCCGCACTTTCCTGCCAGCAAGGAGCTGGAAAGCACCTTTCTGTACATTAGTGAGACCATGAGGGCCCAAGTCTATGTAGACATCCCTCCAGGAGAGGAGGTGTATGAGCCTCTGCCATCTGTTCTCCATAGATAGCATGTGCTCATGTGAGTGCCGCGTTTGCTGCTCCATGCAGGTGGCCAACCTTTCCTTGGAAGAGCAGACAGTCGTCATCGCCTGTGACATGGTGTTTCTCATGTTGGAGATGGACTCCTCCATTCTCTGCACATTTGCAGACAGCATGGCCGTAAATCCTGTCAGAGCCCCCTGCACATTTCCGGCATCTCCAGGATTGCCCTCTTTATCGATGGCCCCCTGAGGCTGAGCGTCTGCCTGCAGCGAAGCAGAGCTTGGAGCATCCTGCACCCTCTGGCGAGGAGTCTCCACTGCTGTTCCTGTCTCCACCGTATCATCTTGCTCACTTGTGACATACCAGGTGACAAGACTACTCTATGTCACATAGGACCATCAAGGTGTGCGTATGTTCAATGGTGCTGGGTGCGCATGGATCTGATGCTGGTGCATCCTCAGTGGCTGGAGGCGCCTCTGAGGAGTCGTTTTCTTCTTCCAGTTGGATAGTGGGGGTGGAGGTGGTCTTGATGGACCTGTGGGAGAGTAAAGAGATGATTTAGAAATGTTATATTAAGAATGGGTAACAATACCATTATGCACATGATGAACCTTCACTGGCTGCAGACATTAGTCACCATATGAGTGTGGCTATATGAGATGTAATTCTGTCATCAGGTTGCTGAGAGGTCCCCCTCTCTCCGTCTCCCACCGCCAGCACTCTGTAACTTCTGGCACCTCCAGGGTGACCTCCTCTGGTGCTGTGAAAGTGGTGAAGGATAGAGGACCACCAACAGTTCTCTCCCTCTCCTTCTTATTGTGCATCATTTCTCCTACAAGGAAGGAAAGAAAGAAGTTTAAATGAGAGTAATGGCATGAGTGTAAGGATTGTGTGGGTGACTATGAGGGAGTGTGGTGCCAATGCCAAAGCCAAATGGCCACCTTGTGTGATGTTCGTGGTATGATTGCATTAGGATGAGGGTGAGTGTGAGGGGTGTGAGGGAAAATAGGAGAAGTAGTAGGCCATTCGGCCCTTAGCGCCTGCACCGCCATTCAATATGATTATGGCTGATCCTCTATCTCAACACCATATTCCCACTTTCTCCCCATACTCCTTAATGCCTTTTGTGTCTAGAAATCTATCTATCTCCTTCTTAAATACATTCAGTGACTTGGCCTCCACAGCCTTCTATCGTAGAGAATTCCACAGGTTCACCACCCTCTGAGTGAAGAAATTTCTCCTCATCTCAGTCCTAAATTTCCTACCACATATCCTGAGACCGTGATCCCTTGTTCTAGACTTCCCAGCCAGGGGAAACATCTTCCCCGCCTCCAGTCTGTCCAGCCCCGTCAGAATTTTATACGTTTCAATGAGATTCCCTCTCATTCTTCTAAACTCGAGTGAATACAGGCCTAGTCGACCCAATCTCTCCTCATACGACAGTCCTGCCATCCCAGGAATGAGTCTGGTGAACCTTCGTTGCACTCCCTCTATGGCAAGTATATCCTTTCTTAGGTAAGGAGACCAAAACTGCACACAATACTCGAGGTGCGGCCTCACCAAGGCCCTGTATAACTGTAGTAAGACATCCTTGCAGCTGTACTCAAATTCACCTGCGGGAAGCCTCCAACTGCAAATTGATTCCCAATTTTTCTTCTTATATATAATTTAATTGCTTAGGTTGCTCGATTAACTTAAATTAATATTTTACCTGCCATTTACTTGTAAAGCTGACCCTTTTTGCTGTCCTTACTTTGACTAGAAACCTAACGTTGTTTGACATCAATAACAATACATTCTTTGAAATAGCATTTGGCATTTACGCCCTTCAGTTTGAGAGAAACCCGTTTTTGTTGTACCTGTATGGTGTTTAAAATAACAAATATATACGAACAGAAAACTTTGAGAGCCATTGAAATAAAGGGACTCCGACTAAGATGGACTGGGATTTCAAGAACAAGTTGAGGGCCGTTGGAAAATAAGTTAGTAATTGTGGCATGCATTGCATGGGCCCATGTACAAGCCAGCGGCATTCCTTTAAATTCAGCCCTTCTTCTTTCCCTTTGCACAGACTCCTGCAGCCACCCACGGCCCTGGCTGAGTCGGCAGTTTGGAAGCCAGCCAAGACATGCGGTTGAAAAGAGACCAGCGATTGTGGCGTTTCTTCAATGGAGAGTGCGCATGCCACGTGGCCTTGGGGGGTGGGGAGGGCTGGCGGAAAGAACAGAGAATTGCCAGTCTCTAAGTCTGCAGCAAGGCCATAACCTGTTGAGATTTTAGGAAAGGACTTTGAGACCAATTGTAGCATCGCTACTCACTGCCACTCTTGCTCAGATCTCATAGGCTAGGATTCAAACCCAGGCACCTTTCTGCTCTTATATTAAGTAAATAAAACAAAAATATTAATATGTAAATATTCTTAGTAGGTGGCCTTGACTGCAATGAAGAATCCTCGCATATCGTGGCTGTCGGCCAGTTGTTGTATCCCCTGTGCTTTCTCCATCCACCACTTGTTCTTTAGGTCCCGGGTTTTTTGTTGGACCTCAGCCTTGTTGTTTTGCAGCTCACGAGTTGGGTTGTTGCTTGAGGCTCAGAAATGCTCTGCGCTTATGATCTGTTAGTTCATGGATGGATCTCCTGATCATTTTCATCAAACCAGTCCTGGTGTTTTCTGGTTGAGTAACCAAGTGTCTCTTCACAGGCACTGGTTATGGAGGCTTGGAGGACACACCAAGCGCTGTGGGCATGATCTTTGTAGCACGAGAGCTGCAGGAAAAATGCAGGGAGCAGCGCCAGCCCTTATAAATGGCCTTTTTTGAATCCTCCGTTTTGGATGCCCCCAAAGATTTGTCAACATCCTTCGCCTGCTCCACGATGACATGCAGGCCGTGATCCTTACTGTTATGTATTTAACCTTTTGTAACCTGCATGATACCTGACCACCAGAGGGCCCACCTGTTGGAGTCCCAAGGGATCCCAACATCCCTTGGGAGCACAGTATATAAGCAAGCCACCCACGACGTACCTGCACTCTGGAATCTTATTAAAGGAGCTAAGGTCACACTTGCTCATTACACACAGTACTCAGTTTCACCCTTTATTATGAGCGTATCAATTGGCGATGAGGTAACGAACAACCGCGCGAAAATGCAAAGTACAGTTGGCATCCTGGAGAAGTTCTCAGAAGGGGACGATTGGGAGGCCTTCATGGAGAGACTCAACCAAACTTCGTGGTCAACGAGCTGGAAGGGGACGAGAACGCTACCAAACGAAGGACGATCCTCCGAACTGTCTGTGGGGCAACAACCTATGATATCATGAAGCATCTCCTGGCCCCGGCAAAACCAACAGAGAAATCCTACGAAGAACTGTGTACGCTGGTCCAGGAGCACCTAAATCCTAAGGAAAGTGTTTGATGGCGAGATATCGGTTCTACATGTGTCAATGATCGGAGGGCCAGGAAGTGGCGAGCTATGTCGCCGAACTAAGACGCCTCGCAGAACATTGTGAGTTTGAGGGATTCCTAAAACAAATGCTCAGAGACTTTTTTGTACAGGGCATTGGATATGAGACAAGCCTTTGCAAACTGTTGATTGTAGAAACTCCGAATCTAAGTAAAGCCATAACGATAGCCCAGGTATTTATGTCCACCAGTGACAACACCAAGCAGATTTCGCAGAATAAAGAAGTTTCGGCCAGTACTGTGCATAAAGTAACGTCGGTCTCGAGCAGAAATGTACATGGCAGAACGTACACGCCGGCTGCTGCAGCCCGACCTCAGATAACCCAGAGTCCGCCATCAATTGTTAATGCGAGGCAGTTAACACCTTGTTTGCGCTGCGGATGTGATCATCGGCCCCATCAAATCCACTTTAAACACTATGCGTGCAATGGTTGCAGAACAATGGGACACCTCCAACGAATGTGCAGGCGAGCTGCAAACCCTGCAAACCCTGCAAACCACCACATTGCAGAGGAAGATTGATCTACAGTGGATCAGGCTGAATTGGAGACTCGTATTGAGGAGGCAGAAGTGTACGTGGTACACACGTTCACTAGAAAATATCCACCAATAATGTTGAAAGTTGAACTGAACGGCATTGCAGTATCTATGGAGCTGGACACGAGGGCAAGTCAGTCCATTATGAGCAAAAAGGCCTTCGACAGGCTGTGGGGCAAAAAGGCACACAGGCCCAAGCTAAGCCCCATTCACACCAAATTAAGGGCTTACACCAAGGAACTAATCCCTGTAATTGGTAGAGCAGAAGTCAGAGTCTCCTATGACGGAGCAGTACATGAAATCCCGCTGTGGATTGTACCAGGGGATGGCTCCACATTGTTTGGCAGAAGCTGGCTGGGAAAAATCCGCTGGAATTGGGACGACATCTGAGCGCTTTCGTCCGTCGACGTCGCCTCATTTACCCAGGTTCTGAGCAAGTTCCCAACATTGTTCGAGCCAGACATCGGAAGCTTCTTGGGGGCAAAAGTGCAGGTCCATTTGATTCGCGGTATGCGACCCATCCACCACAAGGCACGGGCGGTACCGTACATGATGCGTGAAAAAGTGAAATTGAGCTGGACAGGCTGCAACGTGAAGGCATCATCGCACCGGTGGAATTCAACGACTGGACCAGTCCGATTGTCCCGGTACTTAAGGAGGGCGGCACGGTTAGAATTGGTGGCGACTATAAAATAACAATTAACTGTTTTTCGCTGCAGGACCAGTACCCGCTACCCAAAGCAGACGACCTATTCGCGATCCTGGTTGGAGGGAAGACGTTCACCAAGCTGGACCTGACCTCGGCCAACATGACACAGGAGCTGGAGGAGTCTTCGAAAGGCCTAACCTGCATCAACACGCACAACGATCTGTTTATCTACAACCGGTGCCCGTTTGGGATTCGGTCGGCCACGGCGATCTTCCAGTGGAACATGGAACCTGCTAAAATCGGTTCCTTGCACAGTGGTCTTCTAGGACAATATATTGGTTACAGGTCGGGACACCATGGAGCACTTGAAGAATCTGGAGGAGGTTCTTAGTGGGTTGGATCGCGTGGGGCTCAGGTTGAAACGCTCAAAGTATGTTTTCCTGGCACAGGACGTCGAATTCTTGGGAAGGAGAATCGCAGCAGACGGCATCAGACCACCGACTCCAAGACGGAGGCCATCAAGAACATGCCGTGACCACAGAACGTGATGGAGCTGCGGTCGTTCCTGGCACTCCTTAACTATCTTGGTAATTTCCTGCCTGGGTTAAGCACCCTGCTAGAACCCTTATATGCGCTACTGCGCAAGGGAGACGACTGGGTATGGGAGATTTCACAAGAGGCTGCCTTTGAGAAAGCCAGAAATCTGTTGTGTTCCAACAAACTTCTTGTCCTGTATAACCCTTGTAAATGATTAATGCTAGCTTGCGATGCGTCGTCATACTGGGTCGGGTGTGTGCTACAACAGGCTAACGAATCGGGGATTTTGAAACTGGTCGCTTATGCGTCCAGGAGTTTGTCCAAGGCCGAAAGGGCCTGCAGCATGGTTGAAAAAGAGGCTCTAGCGTGCATTTACGGAGTAAAAAAAATACACCAGTACTTATTTGGCCTCAAGTTTGAGCTTGAAACTGACCACAAGCCATTCATATCGCTGTTCTCTGAGAGCAAAGGGATTAATATCAATGCCTCTGCCCGCATCCAAAGATAGGCACTCATGCTGTCGGTATACAATTATGTAATCCGCCACAGACCGGGCACAGAGAACAGCACAGATGCTCTCAGTCAGCTGCCATTGCCCACCATCGGGGTGGAAATGGCACAGCCAGCGGACTTCCTCATGGTCATGGAGGTATTTGAGAACAAGAAGTCCCCCGTTACGGCCTGCCAGATCAGGACCTGGAACAGCCAGGACCCTTTACTGTCCACTGTCCTTGATAAAAAACTGTGTCCTCCATGGGAGCTGGTCCGCTGTCCCAGTGGAGATGCAGAAGGCGATTAAGCTGTTCCGCACAGCTTGCCTGATGTCCAAGTCTACGAAAATGGGCTGTGCTTCACCAGTGCTGAATTCAAGGAATTCATGACCCGCAACGGGATCAAACACGTCACATCTGCCCTGCTCAAGCCGGCATCCAATGGCCAGGCAGAACATGCAGTTCAGACCATCAAGCAAAGCTTGAAACGTGTGTCGGAAGGCTCCCTGCAGACCCGGTTGTCCTGAGTGCTGCTCAGCTACCGCACCAGACCCCATTCACTCACCGGGGTTCCTCCAGCTGAGCTGCTCATGAAAAGGACACTTAAAACAAGGCTGTCCCTTGTCCACCCTGATCTCCATGATCACGTGGAGGGCAAGCGGCATCAACAAAGTGTGTACTATGACCACGCAAATTTGTCACGCGATATTGAGATCAATGATCCTCTGTTTGTGCTCAATTATGGACACGGCCCCAAATGGCTTGCTGGCACGGTCATAGCCAAAGAAGGAAGTTGGGTGTTTCATGTCAAATTGGCCAATGGACAAACGCACAGAAAACATTTGGACCAAATTAAATTGCGGTTTACCAACAGCTATGAACAACCCGAAGAGGACACCACCAACTTTGACCCTCCAACACACACACAAGTGGCAACTGACATCATGGTTGACCACGAAACCGAACTCAACATCCTCAGCAGCCCAACAAGGTCGGCTGCCCAACAGCCCAGTGAAGAACTGACCAACCCACCCACACCCGCATTTGTACCGAGACAATCGACAAGGGAGCATAAAGGCCCAGATCATCTCACCTTGTAAATAAGTGTACTGTTGACTTCACGGGGGAGTGATGTTATGTATTTAACGCTTTGTAACCTGCATTTCACCAGACCACCAGAGGGCCCACCTGTTGAAGTCCCAAGGGATCCCAGCATCCCTTGAAGCACAGTATATAAGCAGGTGTAGGGGAGGATGAAAACCCCTAATTTTGCCCAGAAGGAAAAGAACTGTGGGATCTGTCTGTGCTGCAATGTGAATTGAAACCGAGACGGTTTGACCTTGGCAGAGCAGTGATTGGATGGGGGAGGACACCGGAGAGCCAATGGTGGGACAGAGTCAACGTGAAGCATGGGGCTTTCAAGCCAATGGGAGAGCACTTGCTCAAAAACTGTGGGACTGACTCATCGCCATTATCGGGTTATTGTCTTCCCCATGTTTACACTATGGAGGGAAATTATGCAGGCCTTCAGAAAACTAGGGAACCCAAAACAACCCAAGGGCCTACACAATGGCTACAGGAGGCCAACCCAATCAACACCCATTCAAACCTTGAGTAGGTTAACATCAGTGGAAAAAAACCCCACAATAATCTAAAACTGCTGCATTTTTCAAAATCACAAAGCCCACCAATGGGATGGATCGATTTAAGCACAAGAAGCAGACTGGATATCTGGCTATAAAAAGGGGTTTCTGACCCAGTGTGTGTGTGCTCTCTGCTCTCGTGATCCAACAACCAGCAAGACTCTCGACACTGAAGGAAAACCAGTGTCCGAAGACACCGAAGATAGAAGAAACAAAAGGCACAGTAGTGAGTATAACCTCTGGTCCCCAGAACTCCCAACTCAGTTAGGCCAGGAAAGGTGGGAGGTTGGGCATTGTACTGCTAAACTTGTGTAAAGATTTTCGTTGTGTCCGTTTAGTGGGATTTAGGGGGATTGTTTTGTTGGTGTATTGCTGTTTGTTGAGATACACCTTGTCAAATAAATTGGAAGCCTAAGTTCCTCTTGGAATCACCTTGTCTCAGTTCTGTTGTATTACATCTCCTGATCGTGAGTCTTATGTCAAAACAGTGTAAGGGAAGCTAGGAGCGCCTCGAAAATGCTCAACTGTGTGTCACAGGCTAGGGAAGAAGGGGTTAGGAGTGTTTGACACTCACAGGTGCCTCACAGGCAAGGCATAAGCTGTGGGGACGCACGAGTCTCAAAACCCCCTTCATAAGCTGTGGACACAGTCTCTCCAGGAGTGCTCTTGCAGCACTCAGGGTACCTCACAGGCGCCCGACCACCTCCTGAGGCACCAATGGTTTGTCCGGTGGGATACCAGGAGGAGCGGGGTGCGCAGATAGTAGCATACCCAGGGCTCGGGGCAGGACCAATGTGTCCCGCTCGGCAGCAGGGATGTGAGGCTCCCGCCGAGGGTCAGTTAAGGGCTGGATCAGGTGACCAGGCACTATCTGCTGCACTAGGTATGGTGGGACAGCCGGAGGTAGAGGGACCAGTGCAGAAAGATCCTGAACAAGGGCGATGTGCCCGGTCAGGCAGTGCAAGTACGGTCCTCCACAGGGAGGTGGCCAAGGTCGGGGAGCGCTGGAGAGCGACTTTATTATTCCCCATGGAGTTCAATCACTCAGGGCCATGATGCCCCATTTGGCCAAACTCACTCGCAGCGGGGACCCGTCTATCCACTTCATGGAGGTGATGCAGGCAGGGGAAATTAATGGGTGCGACGACGCAGAGACAGCCAAGCTGCTGCTCTTCTCTCTGGACAGCAAATTGTACCAGGCCCTACCAGCAGAATGCTGGAGGGGGCAGCGTACATTTACTGAGGTCCAGAGGGCCGTCCTTGAGGCTATGGGCTTCGATGACGGCAGTCCTTTCGAACGGGTCGAAAGGACAAGGCAGCTCGCAGGGGAAACCCCGCAGGCGTTTGCGGACAGGCTGTGGGTGGTATACCACGCAGCCTGTGGGGAGCTCCTCGACCGGGCAAATCTTTCCGCAGTACAGACTGGCCGCTGGCTGAGGATGCTGGTGGCAAACTGCTTGCCCCGGCTCAAGGCCAGGGCAGAACTGTGGTTCTGTGTTGTCTTAACACCTCTCACTCTGTAGCTGCCCTCCTGGGCCAACTGCAGACTCAACACCTTACCATGGCCAGGCAAAGCAGATATGAGATCAACTTGCTAAACAATCCTAAGCTGACCTTTCGGCACTGTACTGCAATTAATCCGGCCTGTTTTCTTACTGAGCTGCCCCAAGATGAGGAAGAACCCAGTCATGATTGTTTATCTTTAATTCAAGAGGCCACATCAGTCAGGGAAGATTTAGTTGATGTACCAATTGAAGATCCAGACTGTATTATGTATGTTGACGGAAGTTCTTCTATTAATCCAGAAGGTACACGAATCTCAGGATACGCCATAGTAAACCAGGAGAATCAGGTCTTGGAATCTGCCGCTTTTGAAACCGCCTATTCTGCCCAACAAGCTGAACTATTCGCCCTCACCCGAGCCTATATCTTGGCCAAAGACCTCAAAGTCAATATCTATACCGACTCTAGGTATGCCTTTGGGGTGGCCCATGATTTCGGACAATTGTGGAAAAATAGGGGATTCCTAACCTCACAGGGGAATGAGATATCCCATAAGCAACTAGTATCTGATTTGTTGCAAGTCCTCATGCTCCCCAAGCACATTGCCGTTGTTAAATGTACCGCTCACACCACCGGAAAATCCCCAGTTGATATAGGGAACCACTGTGCTGACAAAGAGGCTAAACAGGCCTCTCGTGACCAACAGATGGTAGTGCCCAAAATGATGAGTCAGACTAAAAATCCTGCGAAGGATAAGTTAGCCTCGGAAAAACCAATGCCAACCATCCAAGATGTTATAAAAGCACAGGAGGACGCTCCTGAAAAAGATAAACTGTTGTGGAAATATTATGGATGTACTTATGACAATGTTTCTAAACTCTGGACCACTCCCACGGAACAGACTTGCATTTCTGACGAGTTGGCTCTATGGGTTATTGAATGTATGCATTTTGCTGCTCATTGTGGAGCAAGGACCACGAGTGATACACTTTTGGCTACTTGGTGGCACCCTAGACTCCAGGCGCTCGCCCAGAACATCAGTAGTCATTGCCTGGTTTGCCAGCAACATAATCCAGGGAAGGGAGTCCCCTGTGATTGGGGTAAAACGCCCCTACCCGAAGGTCCCTTTGAGACATTTCAGTTGGACTACATTGAGTTGCAAAAAGTTCAGTGTTACAAATATGTGTTAGTAATAGTAGATGTGTTTAGCAGATGGATTGAAGCCTACCCTACCCTGGACAATAAGGCTCAAACTGTTGTTAAGGTGTTAATGAGGGAAATTGTTCCTAGATATGGTATCTCAGCTCGACTGATGACCACCTATGTTCTTTCTCTGACTCAGGCTCTGCGACTAGCTCACAACCAGGTTCAAGATGCTCACCTCGACCTCCCAGTTTTACCCGAATTGTCCCTCGTGGCACCAGGGAAGTATGGATTCGGAAGGGATTAGAGCCACAATGGGAGGGGCCTTTTCAGGTGTTACTCACTACCCCCACTGCAGCCAAGGTTGAGGGGAAAAGTGCCTGGGTTCACCTGCACCACTGCAAGCTCACCACCCTCTAACGAACCTATTTTACTGGTTATTCTAACTCCTGCTTCTGTTCCAGACTTCCTCTTCTCCATAGCTGAACAAGGCCGTTGGCATCCTAATTGGAACATGGACCAGTTTGAACTTTTACCCGTAGTGATAGACAGCCAGCTACACCGACGGTGACCTAAGAAGAGAGACGGGAAAACTGAACTCTTTTAATCAGCAAAATAATTGGACTATTTATCTGAATCCTGAGCCACAAGATGAAACTGTGTCTGTATGCCACAGTCAGTATAATAGTGTTGATATATGACAGTTTCGGCGCATGGGAGGGGAGACAGAGACGAGAGCTCCGTGTAAACACCTTTTTGTACATGTCTTATGTTTATGCGCAAAATGGGAACTTTTCTAGATGTTGGGTGTGTTCACATTCCCTATACATTCCAAAGGGGGAATTCCTTTGCGCCCCATTCCACTAACCCTAACTGAGACTGTCAGATGGATTCAGAGCCAAACTATCACGAGAGGAGGGGGGCCAATACAATTAGTCAGACGTTCCAGGGATGGTACCAACCAACCTACGACCCTGGAAAGGAACCCCCATTCTTAGCCCTGACCAATACCTCGGGGATTGGGAGGCCAACCAGGGACATATGTCTAACCCGAAATGACACCAGTAACAAGGGACATATCATAGGGTACAGCAAATGCCCAAACAGTCTCAACATCACCACAGGTGCACGAGTCACCATCCTCTCTCACCTTCCGAATAAAACAGGTGGAGGTTTGTGGGCCCAGTCCTGGGACCCGGAAGATGGACAGGGTCCTGTTATCTGGGATATGTGGTGCCATTTGTGCGGCAAGTACGTACCCTGGCGGAAACACATGCCTCCAGCCGATACAAGCGAGCCATCACCCCCGCCGACAAGTTCTTTGGGGTCATGATGTTCCCAATCAGGATAGGACGTCTCATGGATGAAGTACAGAACCTAGAGACGATATTGGAACAGATAGCTAACAATACTGCTGAAGCTCTGGAGGGCATCACAGCTGAAATGGTAGCAATAAGGACCGTAGCATTACAAAACCGAATGGCCCTCGATTACCTGTTAGCTGAGAAAGGGGGAACGTGTGCCCTGATAGGATCTGAATGTTGCACTTACATTCCTGATAGTTCAGAAAACATAACCAATCTCACTGATCACATAAGAAGGGAGGTGAAGAAGTTATCCACACCAGCAGAAGGATCTAACTGGTTTGATTGGCTATCAGATGGATCTTGGAGATCCTGTCTAATTGTTGGTTGCCTTAACCTTTGTTGTAAAGTAATGATGGCAAGGTTAGCAAACCCTCTTGTGGTCAAGGGCTCCCGAGTTATGATCCAACGAAGTAAAGAACTACTCGACAATAACAACAATATGGATCAGGAAAGAGAGTGCGAACGGCTGAATGCGATACTCCTGGAATAGTCACCAGGTTTATCATGGAATGATAAAAGGGGGGAATGTGAATGTTTAAAAATATATAGAGACATTGAAGTTGAGAACGTGGGAATTGTATAGGGACAGTATAAGCTAACAAAGAATTCATGGAGGAATAGCCATGACATCTCAGACTCGAGACTGCGAAATGTTACAACACTAACACATATTGAAACAAAACCCACAGCTTGCAGAAAAACCTCAAGGTCTTATTAAATCATGTTATTAACCTGAAACATTAACAGAAGGTCTTTGTTTAAAATCAGACCATACTTAGGTCGGCTTATGAGTGGACAAAGGGAAAGAGGGATCAAAAGGGATAGGTTGAACTAGGATGTCACTCTAGCCCTATCTTGTTATCTTTTGCCGAAAATGTATAACCGTCGTCCCTTTACAATGTAACGTCACTTTGTCCGTAGGAAGTGGGTGCGATCTATCAGAGTTGCATTCCTTCTGTCTGATAAAGTCCCTGATCGGGATTTGCTTTTTAAATAAAAGCTTGCTTTGTTTAAAGCACAATCGGTATTCGACTCAGTGATTTCACTGAACCAGATTGAGAGAAAAGAATCTACATTTACAGTTCGATTCCCAGGACCCCAACCTCACCGAGGAAGCAGTGGTCAGGCAACTGGCACTGGTCCAACGGAATGGAGGAGCGGAGGAGGAGAAAACCTCCAAAGGTCGGGTAAATGAAGTAAAACCCAACTCGATTCCCAAAAGGGAATGGCACCAGGAGGGTGGCCGCTCGTCTGATAAGGAGGGAGTGTGCTATGGGTGCGGGAAAGCTGGGCATTTTAAAAGGGATTGCAGGAGCCCAGTAAAGAGATATGGGGGGAGAAGTTCTTCAGGAGCCGCCCAGAGTGGGGGAAGTGGAGGGAACTCTTCACCATCCCTTGACGAGATAGTAGCTGCAGTGAGGACAGCACTGGAGGGGACTGGGAAGGTAGCCACGGCAACAGGCAGGGAAGCACCAGCAACCCTGCCAGTACAGAAGCCGTGACTAGACCAGACCCAGCCTGCATACCTGTGCCCACTAGAATACGATCCTTGGGGATGACCCTGGGTCAAGATGGAGGTTGAGGGTGTATTGGGTACTTACCTTTTGGACACTGGTGCTTCCAGCACGATAGTCCATTCGGAGGACCCCGCAACCTCACCTCTATCAATCGGGGAGCCGTATCAACTAGTTGGGTTCACAGGAGATGAGAAGGCTGGGTTTTTCTCAGTCCCGCTCGCAGTTCGTTTAGGAGCACTCCAAACACAATGGAAGTGCGTCCTGATGAACTGGGAGCAGGTGGGAAAAGGGATCTTGGGGGCTGATTTCATCATCGCTCGTCAGATCCTAGTAGACTTGAGGAATCACTGTCTATGGGGCACAGTGGGCACGGGAGCAGAGGGAGAAGTCATGATTATTGATAAGAAACAGGGAAAAGGGACTCTGTACAATGAAGCCAAAAGGGGGTTACGACCTGGAGGTTCTGGTCGATAACACCCCGGCCGAGTACCGGGCCAATGTGCAAGCAAATCTTGCAGTATTTGCCACCCATAAACATGATTGTGGGAGAGTCACAGTGTCATGTATTCAACCAGCATTGTACCCCATGTATAAACTGACCTGAGTTGTACACCGTGAGAACACTGACCACTAGGTGGGAGACACTCCTAACCTGGACCTTCAGGTATAAAAGGGGAAGCTCCACGCACCTTCATCACTTGAGTGCTAAGGAATGAAGGACAGGTCACAGTCTGACCTTCTCTCAAGCATGGGCCTCGTGTGCATTTATACTGTATAGTAAGGACGCATCACACAGGAGTGGAGGTTAGAATAGATGGGGATCCCATGTCCCGCCCGCAAAAGCAGTATGGCTTTCCCCGAGAGGCAGAAGCAGACTTGGAGACAGCTTTAAGCTCGCTTGTCGAGCAGGGTGTTTTGAGACCCATAGCCACCCATGTCAACTCCCCGCTTTGGCCGGTTAGGAAACCGGACAATTCTTGGAGGGCTACGGTGGATTATAGGGTGCTCAATATAAACATCCCAGCTTGTGCCCCCACAGTAGAGGTGGTTGCGGATCTGATAGGGGAAATCCCTGCATCTGCAACCACGTTCACAGTGTTGGACATATCCAACGGGTTCTGGTCTATCCCTGTACGGAGGGAAGACCAGTACAAGTTTGCCTTCACCTTCCGGGAACAGCAGTACACATGGAGCTGCCTCTGACAGGGCTTTACAATTAGCAAGGTCCAAGGGGAAGCTGAACCTCCCATGGTAGATCAGCTGGGGCAAGCCCAAGAGGTGGAGGAGATAGCATTACAGCCCATAACGTGGGACTCTGCACCAACAGTAAGGAGGAGTGACAGAGCACCACAGCCCAGGGCGCCGTAGTCCCCTGTTTACTTAGCTCCCCGCCCCAGACCGAGAAGGCGAAAGACAACAGGGAGGGTGCTCTGTTGCGCTAGCAAGGATCTCTCACCGATTATCCGAGGCTTGGGAGGGCCTTGGAGGGCAGCACAAGACTCATTAAGGGGAACTATACGAGCCCCTCAGCGGAGGGCATCCTGGTCCCCAGGGTACGGTCAGCCGAGTGGTCGACAACGCCTGTACAGTGACAGGATGTAGCCTGGCCACCCGGGGACTGGTATCTGTGTATATATTTTCCCTTCCTGTTTTGTTACTTTGTGTTGTGTGCATATGTGTTTAGGTAAGGCAGTGATGATTGGGTACAGCATTTTTGTGTTCAGAACATGTTAAGTGGGCCGAGCCTGGAGAGGTCTCTCAAGGCAAGGCCATGTTCTTCTTGTCTTTCAGATGTCAACACCTCCCTACTGGACGTTAGTGATGCTGGTATCACTAAGGATCTGCACTGGGCACCAAGGGGACACCAAGGACTCCCTGGTTTTCGGATGCTCTGGGGGCAGAGCGCTGACAGTGACCACAGGAGAAGGGACTCCAGCGGCGGATGGCTGGGTCACCTACTCCCACGAGGGGAAATGGCCTGGGTGGTTGGGATCGAACTCCACCAAGTACTCCAACCATAAGGACTTTACCTGCGGAGAGGCCTTCATCCCTTGCCCGGAGATCACTGTAGCCACTTCCAGAGTGAGAGTGACAGAAGGCAGGAAGGTATGCCTAACTTGCCTAGGGGACATACCTCTGGGACGGTGGTGGTGGCTCAGAAAGCTCAAGAGGGACATGGGAGACCGACACTCGGACTGGGAACGTCTGGATAATGATACCTACCGAACCATCATGGGGTCATCTGGCAGGGTCAGGGTGTGCTGGGAGAAATGGTGGGCGTACGACCAAGGAATTTATTTGTGTATGTGGGGATCCACTCGCGTGTGTTCAGAGGGGGTCTCCATTGCTTTCTACAGGTGGTGGCAGGATGTCGGGGATGGGGTGGTATGGGATCGCAGCAGGGAGGCGTGTGTGACCCCCAATCCCCGGGTACCAGTAAATGCCACCGAACTTGCAGTTCGGGAAAGAAAACCCCCACCCACGGCCAAGCCCACCGTCCCACTTGGGTGCCCAACAACAACCAGGGGGCTGGGGAATGGTTTAGTGTTGATTCCTACCGAGAAACTACTTTATCAGGGGGTACACTACGCGGTGGCATCAGTAGTGCTAAATCTGACAGAAGTCCGCCGACCTACGTGGTGCCCCCGGGAAACCGAGCTGTTATACCATGCTCTGCTGCAGGAGATGTTCCAGAAGTTCTATGAACTGGACTTTGGGGATGTCAAAGTGACAGACTTGTATAAACAGTGGGATAGGGCCGAACCGGGCAGGCAGAGGCATGGCACTTTAAATGACATTTTCACGGGGCTTAACACCGGGGCATCCGCCATAAACAGTTTGGATAACATGCAGCTGGCCCTCCAGATAAATGGGTTAAAGAATCAGCTGCGCAAAATCCTGGGGGACGAGAATACCGGAGTGGGATCCACGCTCCATGAAGAGGTGGCAATGACAGTTCACTTAAAGGAGATTATCTCTCAATTGGAGGCACAGGCCAGGGCTGTAAACGCCTTGATTCGGGAGGATAGAAACGCCTCCGATCAAGCCGCCCAAAATGAGGTGTGCATGCTCTATGGGGCCTGGTTGCTGGGAGAGGGACGGAGTAACCTCGAGGATCTGAGACAGGGACAGGTCCCCTCCTGGATCAGCACTTAGCAGCACTGCAACCTTATGATAATGTTTTGAGTCCTTGCCAACTTCGTATGGCATTGGAAGCCTACCCGGTACCTGTGGACTGTGGAAAGTCAAACCATACCATCATGGGTGTGGTGGTCAGGATGCCCGTGATGGGGGCGTCCCCACGACCAGCACCCCTGTACCGAGTGGAGAATGTGGGAGTCATTCGTGGAGGGGTGCATGTTCGACTCCAAGAGGTCGCACCTTATGTCACAATGTGGGAGCACACTGTGACAGGTACAGACCTCTCGGGTTGTCGGAGCAGGGGAGCACAGGTAATCCTGTGCTCCCAGCACTTGAACGCTTTTGCAAGGCCACAATGCGGGTTCAGCACTGCTAGGGCAGAGCCCATCAATTGCACAATGGAGGTAATGGCCCCTAACCACATGCCTCCACAGGTAGCATATGTAGGCGGTGGGACATATTGTGTCACCACAAGTGCCCAACGGTATGAACACGGACCGGGAAGGTGGTGTCCAATACCGTACAGCAGCTTTTGCTTTAAACCCAGGGCAGAGGTTCAAGTGGCACACGCCAGAATCACACCCATCCCTGAACCTTCCACGATTCACCTCACGGTACAAAACCACCTCAGCCACCTACAACAATGTGTCGCCCATTTTGGCTATCCCATTGCCCCACTACCTGAGAAACTTACAGCCCTCCTCCAGGCAGTGGATTTGTCTCAAAAACATTTTTACACCATGGAGCAGAAAACTGAAATTCTAGCAGGGGAGATTGCCCAGATTAAACCCCCAGCATAGTGGGATTTGGGGATACGGGCAGACATATCTGCGTGGATCCGGGTGAGATCCTTAGTAATCGGCCAACTCCTGATTGTAGCATATCTGCTAGTCACAAGCTGTAAGCTCAGGAGAAAAAGAAAAAGGAAGCAGTTCCTCAGGCTACTACACAGACAGGAGAGCCGTTGCTAAACACTCAAGGCATGTAAACAAAGCTTGACCGCGACACTTAGGCGGTTTTGTTATTCCCAGGGATGACTGCATTTTCATACATGGCCCCTGGGGAGTTTGCAGGGCAGGTTTCTTTGTTTTACGGTTAAGACTGAAATGAGACTCAAGGTACAATTACTGCTGTAACCTTAAGTACATATATGTATATTGCTGTCGTATATTGTAACCTGTTGGATTCTGTGTTTTGTACCGTGTTAAAAGGAATTACGATATATATCGACGGGATCAGTTTAGAGTTAAACTGGGGAAAGTTGGGCAATTTGGGAGACCTAGGGTTTTCTCACCACCCTGAACTTTGACACACTCGAGTGGTGTCTGACTGTGTCAGATGGGGGATTATGTAGGGGAGGACGAAAACCCCCTCATTTTACCCAGAAGGAAAAGAGCTGTGGGATTTGTCTGTGCTGCATTGTGAATTGAAACCGAGATGGTTTGACCTTGGCAGAGCAGTGATTGGACAGGGGAGGACACTGGAGGGCCAATGGTGGGACAGAGTCAGCCCGAAGCATGAGGCTTTCAAGCCAATGGGAGAGCACTTGCTTGAAAACTGTGGGACTGACTCATCGCCATTATCGGGTTATTGTCTTCCCCATATTTACACTATGGAGGGAAATTATGCAGACCTTCAGAAAACTAGGGAACGCAAAACAACCCAATGGCTACAAGAGGCCAACACAATCAACACCTACTCAAACCTTGAGTAGGTTAACATCAGTGGAAAAAAACCCGCAATAATCTAAAACTGCTGCATTTTTCAAAATCACAAAGCCCACCAATGGGATGGATCAATTTAAGCACAAGAGGCGGACTGGATATCTGGCTATAAAAAGGGGTTTCTGACCCAGTGTGTGTGTGCTCTCTGCTCTCGTGATCCAATAACCAGCAAGCCTCTCGACACTGAAGGAAAACCAGTGTCCGAAGACACAAAAGATGGAAGAAACAAACCACCAGACTGCAAAAGGCACAGTAGTGAGTATAACCTCTGGTCCCCAGAACTCCCAACTCAGTTAGGCCAGGAAAGGTGGGAGGTTGGCATTGTACTGCTAAATTTGTGTAAAGATTTTCGTTGTGTCCGTTTAGTGGGATTTAGGGTGTTTGTTTTGTTGGTGTATTGCTGTTTGTTGAGAAACACCTTGTCAAATAAATTGGAAGCCTAAGTTCCTCTTGGAATCACCTTGTCTCAGTTCTATTGTATTACATCTCCTGATCATGAGTCTTATGTCAGAACAGTGTAAGGAAAGCTAGGAGCGCCTCAAAAATGCTCAACTGTGTGTCACAGGCTAGGGAAGAAGGGGTTAGGAGTGTTTGACACTCACAGGTGCCTCACAGGCTAGGCATAAGCTGTGGGGACGCACGAGTCTCAAAGCCCTCTGAAAAGCTGTGGACACAGTCTCTCCAGGAGTGCTCTTGCAGCACTCAGGGTACCTTACAGACCAGGCATTACCTGCGAGGGCAGAAGCCCAGAGAGAGACACCCAAGGCACAACAACACTCCCCGAGAACCCCTTACACAGGCCACCCATGAGGTACCTGCACTCTGGAATCTTATTAAAGGAGTTAAGGCCACACTTGCTCATTACACACAGTACTCAGTTTCACTCTTTATTATGAGCGTATCACTTACCAGTGGATCCATTACAGACCCAATCCACGTCCGGAATGTTGTTAATCAGGGCTGCATCATTGCTCCAACCCTCTTCTCAATCTTCCTCACTGCCATGCTCCACCTCACAGTCAACAAGCTCCCCGATGGAGTGGAACTAAACTGCAGAACCAGTGGGAAGTTGTTTAACCTTCGCCGCCTCCAAGCCAGGTCCAAGATTACCCCAACCTCTGTCGTTGAGCTACAGTATGCGGATGACGCTTGCGTCTGCACACATTCTGAGGCTGAACTCCAGGATATAGTCGATGTATTCACCGAGGCATATGAAAGCATGGGCCTTACGCTTAACATTCATACGACAAAGGTCCTCCACCACCTGTCCTCACGGCACAGCACTGCCTCCCCAGTCATCAAAATTCATGGCGCGGCCCTCGACAACATGGTCCACTTTCCATACCTCAGGAGCCTCTTATCAACAAAGGCAGACATTGATGCGGAGATTCAACATCGCCTCCAGTGCGCCAGTGCAGTCTTCGACCGCCTGAGGAAAAGAGTGTTCGAAGACCAGGCCCTCAAATCTACCACCAAGCTCATGTCCTACAGGGCTGTAGTAATACCCGCCCTCTTGTATGGATCAGAGGCATGGACGATGTACAGAAGGCACCTCAAGTCGCTGGAGATATATCACCAACGATGTCTTTGCAAGATCCTGCAAATCCCCTGGGTGGACAGGTGCACCAACATCAGTGTCCTCGCCCAGGCTAACATCCCCAGCATTGAAGCACTGACCACACTTTATCAGCTTCGCTAGGCAGGCCACATAGTTCGCATGCCAGACATGAGACTCCCTAATCAATTGCTCTATGCGGAGCTCCTTCACAGCAAACGAACCAAAGGTGAGCAGTGGAAACGTTACAAGGACACCCTCAAACCCTCCCTCGTAAAGTGTGACATCTCCACTGACGCCTGGGAGTCCCTAGCCGACGACCGCCCTAGGTGGAGAAAGTGCATCCGGGAGGGCGTTGAGCTCTTCGAATCTCAACGCCGCGAGCGTGAAGAGGTCAGGGACAGGCAGCAGAAGGAGCATTCGGAAAATCAGTCCCACCCCCCTGCTTCCGCCGACGAATATCTGTCCCACCTGTGACAAGGTCTGTGGCTCTTGCGTTGGACTGTTCAGCCACCAAAAAACTTGTTATGTATGTAAACATTGTAACTGTGTAAGACTTGCCACCAGAGGGCGCAACTGTTGGAGGCCCAAGGATCATCTGCACACCTCGTTCAAGGGAGTATAAAAGGTTGTCTGCCCTGCTGCCTAGGCACTCTGGAGTTGTATTAAAGAGACTAAGGTCACATCAGTTTTAGCTCACAGTACTCAGTCTTATGGAGTTCTTCCATACTTAACAATTGGTGACGAGTAACAGATTACAAACTTTCATGTGGTCATGGCTGCCGTTGGTATTGTAGAGAGATTTGTAGAGGATAATGATTGGGAAGCCTTCATTGAGCGACGCAACCAGTACTTAGTGGCCAACGAGCTGGATAGGGACGGTAAAGCGATCAAGCGCAAGGCGATTCTCCTCACCATGTGTGGGTCCACATTATACGCCCTCATCAAGAATCTGCTAGCACTGGAGAATCCAGCTGAGAAGACATATACAGAGTTGTGTACGCTGGTTCGGAACTACCTCAAGAAGAAGGAGAGCATCTTAGTGGCCAGGTATCACTTCTACAGCACCACCGCTCCGAGGGCCAGGACATGGCGAGTTATGTCGCTGACCTGAGGCGCCTTGCGGGAACTTGCGAATTTTTTAGATTTTTGGGGGCAATGCTGCAGGACTTTATTGTGCTTGGCATCGGCCACGAGGTCATTCATCGCAAGCTGCTGTCTGCCAAATCACTAGACCTCAGCAAGGCCATCACGATAGCCCTGGCATTCATATCCACGAGCGATAATACCAGACAGATATCTTCCCAGCAGAAGCTCACCGGCAAGTACTGTGCATAAAATAACGTAGCTAGCAGGCAAAACTGCTACTGGCAGGGCCTACACGTCTGCAGCTGCAAGACCTAGGATGATTCAGAGTCCGCCATTGGGCGGGAATGCAAATCCATTAGCACCATGTTGACGCTGCGGGGGTAATCATCGAGCCCATCAATGTCGATTCAAGCACAACATGTGCAAAGGCTGCGAAACAATGGGGCATCTCCAGCGAATGTGCAAGAGTGCTGCGACTCACCACGTGGGAGAGTCGGCAGAGGATGATCGATCCGGCGCGGATCACGCAGAACAAACAAGAGAGGCAACTCAACCTGAGGAAGAAGTGTATGGGGTACACACCTTCACCACCAAGAGCCCTCCTATCATGCTGAAAGTCAAATTGAACAGCACTCCGGTATCAATGGAGTTGGACACGGGGGCGAGTCAGTCAATTATGAGCCAGAAGGCTTTTGAGAAATTTCGGGGCAACAAGGCACAAAGGCCCAAACTGTGTCCGATTCAGACAAAGCTGCGCACCTACACCAAAGAGCTCAAAACAGTCGGCAATTAAGGTATCGTACGATGGAGCTGTGCATGATTTATCACTGTGGATTGTACCAGGCGATGGCCCAATGCTATTTGGCAGAAGCTGACTGGAAAAGATTCGATGGAACTGGGACGACATCAAAGCACTATCTTCAGTGGATGATGCCTCGTGCGCCCAAGTGCTGAGCAAGTTTCTGTCACTATTTGAGCCAGGCATCGGCAACTTCACAGGCGCCAAGGTGCAGATCCATGTAGTCTGCGATGCAAGGCCCGTTCATCACAAGGCTCGAGCAGGTCCATATATGATGAGGGAGAAAGTCGAGATCGAACTGGACAGACTTCAATGAGAGGGAATCATATCGGCAGTCGAGTTCAACAAGTGGGCCAGTCCGATTTTTCTGGTGTTGAAAAACGATGGCACGGTCAGAATCTCCGGAGACTACAAGGTAACGATCAACAGAGTCTCGTTACAAGACCAGTACCGTTACCCAAGGCGGATGACCTGTTCGCAATGTTAGCGGGGGGGGGGGGGGGGGCGGGGGAGTCATTCACCAAGTTGGACCAAACCTCCGCCTACATGACACAGGAGCTGGCTGAATCTTCGAAAAGACTGACATGCATCAACACACACAAAGGACTGTTTATATGAGATTCGCTCGGCTGCTGCTATCTTCCAGAGGAACATGGAGAGTCTACTGAAATCGGTTCCGCGCACTATTGTGTTTCAAGACGACATCTGATCACCTGGCCGTGACACCACTGAACACCTGCACAACATGGAAGAGGTTCTAAGTCGACTAGACAGAGTGGGACTCAGGCTGAAACGCTCCAAGTGTGTTTTCCTGGCGCCAGAGGTCACATTTCTTGGGGGAAAGATTGCGGCAGACCGCATCAGACCCATGGACTCAAAGACAGAGGCCATCAAGAATGCACCCAGACCACAGAATGTGACGGAGCTGCGTTCGCTCCTGGGACTCCTCAACTATTTTGGTAACTTTCTACCCGGGTTAAGCACTTTGCTTGAACTGTTGCACATGTTGCTACGTAAGGGTGAAGACTGAGTTTGGGGTAAATCTCAAGAGACAGCCTTTGAGAAGGCCAGAAACCTACTTTGTTCTAATAAGTTACTTGTACTGTATGACCCGTGTAAACAATTAGTGCTAGCTTGTGATGCATCTTCATACGGGGTCGGCTGTGTGTTGCAGCAAATCAATGTATGGGGCAAACCAGTTGCATACGCGTCTAGAAGTCTGTCTAAAGCTGAAAAAGCCTACAGTATGGTCGAGAAAGAGGCGTTAGCATGTGTATATGGGGTTAAGAAAATACACCAATATCTATTTGGAATTCGGTTTGAGCTTGAAACCGACCACAAACCGCTCATTTCGCTGTTTTCAGAAAGCAAAGGTATAAACACCAGTGCTTCGTCCTGCATCCAAAGATGGGCACTAACATTGACCGCCTATGACTATGTTATCCGCTACACACCAGGCATGGAGAACTAAGTTGATGCCCTCAGTCAGCTACCATTGCCCACTACCAGGGTGGAAATGGCGCAGCCCACAGACTTGCTTCTGGTCATCGATGCTTTTGAGATCAAGGGGTCACCCATCACTGCTCCCTAGATCAGGACCTGGACCAGCCAGGATCCTGTGCTATCACTTGTAAAAAGTTGCGTCCTCAATGGGAGCTGGTCGGCCATTCCCGGGGAAATGCAAGATGAAATTAAGCCGTTTCACCGACGCAAAGATGAAATGTCCATCCAGTCGGATTGTCTCTTATGGGGTGATCACGTGGTTTTGTCAAAAAAAGGCAGGGAAACGTTTATATGTGACCTACACAATACCCAGCCAGGCATAGTCATGATGAAGACTATAGCCAGGTCGCATGTTTGGTGGCCCGGCATTGATTCGGACTTACAGTCATGCGTACACCAGTGCAACACGTGCTCACAATTGAGCAATGCACCAAGGGAGGCTATATTGAGTCTGTGGTCATGGCCCTCCAAACCGTGGTCCAGGATCGACGTAGATTTTGCTGGCCCCTTTCTCGGAAAGATGTTTTTAGTTGTAGTGGACGCTTAATCTAAATGGATTGAATGCGTAATCATGCCATCCAGCACATCCACTGCCACCATTGAAAGCCTCCGGGCTATGTTCGCCACCCATGGCTTGCCCAACGCCCTTGTCAGTGACAATGGACTGTGTTTCACCAGCTCAGAAATCAACGAGTTTATGACCCGCAATGGCAGCAAGCATGTCAGGTCTGCCCCGTTTAAGCCTGCATCCAATGGTCAAGCAGAGCAGGCAGTCCAAACTATCAAGCAGAGCTTGAAACGCGTGACGGAAGGCTCCTTGCAGACCCGCTTATCTCGGGTTCTGCTTGTTATATATGTAAACTTGCATTTACTCTGTACAGCCACCAGAGGGCTCATCCCCTGGAGTGCCAAGGGATCCCATAATCCCTTGGGAGCACAGGTATTTAAGGAGGCTTCACAGGTTGGAGAGGCACTCTGGAGACCTGTAATAAAAGACTAAGGTCACACTTTACTTTGAGCTCACAGTGTTCAGTCTGATTATTTCTCCATACACTACAACTGGCGATGAGATACAGATAGCGAACACAAAGATGCAGAGAACAGTGGGCATCCTGAAGAAATTCATGGAGGGAGATGATTGGGAAACTTTTGTGGAGCGACTCGACCAATACTTCATGGCCAACGAGCTAGATGGGGAAGAGAGCGTTGCCAAACGAAGGGCGATCCTCCTCACCGTCTGTGGGGCACCAAGGTATGGCCTCATGAAGAATCTGCTCACTCCAGGGAAACCCACAGAGAAATCATATGATGATTTGTGCACACTGGTCTGAGAGCATTTGAAACCCGAAGGAAAGCGTTCTGATGGCGAGGTACCGGTTCCACACCTACAAAAGGTCTGAAGGCCAGGAAATGGCGAGTTATGCCGTCGAGCTAAAATGCCTTGCAGGACATTGCGAATTTGAAGGACATTTGGAGCACATGCTCGAGACTTTTTCGTACATGACATTGGCCACGAAACCATAATTCGCAAACTTTTGACTGTAGAGACCCCAACCTTGAGTAAGGCCATAGCGATAGCCCAGGCGTTCATTGCCACCAGTGACAATACGAAGCAAATCTCTCAGCACACAAGTGCTGCGACACGTACTGTGAACAAAGTGATGTTGTTTTCGAATCGTAACATACAGGGCAGGTTACACATACCTGTAAGCTACGCATCCGTAGATGTCTCAGAGTCCACCATCAAAGGTGATGAATGCAAGGCCATTAACACCTTGTTGGCGCTGCAGGGGTGATCATCATTTCCATTCATGCCGATTCAAAGAGTACGTTTGCAAGGGCTGTGGAACAATGGGACACCTCCACCTCCAACGGAATGAGTGTGCAAGCGTGTTGCAAAGCCTGTTAAATCTGCAAACCACCAGATGCAGAGGAGAACAGATCCACGGAGGATCACAATGAACCAGAGCCTCAAATCGAGGAGGCAGAGGTACATGGGGTGTACACATTCACCACGAATTGTCTCCCGATAATGCTGAATGTTGAACTAAATGGACTCCCGGTGTTAATGGAGCTGGACACCGGGCGTGAGTGAGTCCATCATGGGCAAAAAGACTTTCGAAAGGTTGTGGTGCAACAAGGCCTCAAGGCCAGTCTTAACTCCAGTTCGCACGAAACTAAGAACTTACATGAAAGAACTGATTCCTGTAATCGGCAGAGCTACCGTAAAGGTTTCCTACGATGGAGCGGTGCACAAGCTACCACTCTGGGTGGTACCGGGCGATGGTCCCACACTGCTCGGCAGGAGCTGGCTGGGAAAGATACGCTGGAACTGGGACAACGTCCAAGCGGTATCGCCCGCTGATGACACTTCGTGTGCCCAGGTCTTAAACAAATTCCCTTCGCTGTTCGAACCAGGCATCGGGAAATTCCAAGGAGCAAAAGTGCAGATCCACCTAATTCCG
This sequence comes from Pristiophorus japonicus, assembly GCF_044704955.1. Classification (NCBI taxonomy): domain Eukaryota; kingdom Metazoa; phylum Chordata; class Chondrichthyes; family Pristiophoridae; genus Pristiophorus; species Pristiophorus japonicus. The sequence goes on along the minus strand of NC_091977.1, from coordinate 450,831,777 downwards.
GGGGCGCGACCCATCCATCACAAGGAAGAGCAGTGCCGTACATGAAGAGAGAAAGGGTAGAGATCGAGCTAGACCGGCTGCAAAGAGAGGGCATCATTTTCCCGATCGAGTTCAACGAGTGGGCCAATCCTATCGTCCCAGTCCTCAAAGGAGACAGCACCGTCAGAATCTGTGGCGATTACAAAGTAACTATCAATCGTTTCTCCCTGCAGGACCAATACCCACTACCAAAGGCCGACGACCTCTTTGCAACGCTGGCGAGAGGAAAGACGTTCACGAAGCTGGATCTGACTTTAGTCTACATGACGCAGGAACTGGAGGAATCATCGAAGGCCCTCACCTGCATCAAAGATCTTTTTGTCCATAACAGATGCCCGTTTGGAATCCAATCGGTGGCAGCGATATTCCAGAGAAACATGGAAAGCTTACTGAAGTCGGTCCCGCACACCGTGGTCTTCCAGGACGACATCTTGGTCACAGGTCGGAACACAGTCGAGCATCTGCAGAACCAGGAGGAGGTTCTTAGTCGACTCAACCACGTGGGGCTCAGGTTAAGATGCTCGAAGTGCGTTTTCCTGCCACCTGAAGTGGAGTTCTTGGGAAGGAGGATTGCGGCGGATGGCATCAGGCCCACCAACGCAAAGATGGAGGCAATTGAGAATGCTCTCAGTAGGCTGCCATTGCCCACCACGGGGGTGGAAATTGCGCAGCCCACAGATCTAGTCATGGTTATGAAAGCAGTTGAGAGTGAACAATCACCCATCACTGCCCGAAAGATCAAAACCTGTACAAGCCAGGACCCCTTATTATCTCTAGTCAAAAGCTGTATGCTTCACGGGAGCTGGTCCAGTGTCCCAGTGGAAATGCAGGAAGAGATAAAGCGATTCCGGCAGCGCAAAGATGAAATGTCTATACAGGCAGACTGCCTTCTGTGGGGCAATCAAGTAGTGGTCCCCAAGAAGGGCAGAGACACCTTCATCAACGACCTCCACAGTACCCACCCAGGCATCGTAATGATGAAAGCGATAGCCAGATCCCTCTGTGGCTCAGTATCCTGCGTTCACAGATGTAATACATGCTCGCAGTTAAGCAATGCACCCAGGGAGGCGCCGCTAAGTTTATGGTCTTGGCCCTCCAAACTGTGGTCTAGGGTACAAGTCGACTATAAGGCCCGTTCTTGGATAAAATGTTCCTTGTGGTTGTGGACGCATACTCCAGGTGAATTGAATGTGAGATAATGTCGGCTAGCACGTCCGCTGCCACTACTGAAAGCCTGCGGGCCATGTTTGCCACACACAGCTGACCCAATGTCCTGGTAAACGACAACGAGCCATGATTTACCAATGCTGTGTTCAAAGAATTCATGAACCATAACGGGATCAAACATGTCACATCTGCCCCGTTTAAACCAATGTCCAATGGTCAGGCAGAGAGAGCAGTGCAAACCATCAAGCAAGGCTTGAAGAGGGTAACTGAAGGCTCACTGCAGACTCGCCTGTCCCGAGTCCTGCTTAGCTACAGCACGAGACGACACTCACTCACTGGGATACCACCTGCGGAACTGCTCATGAAAAGAGCACTTAATACAAAGCTCTCGTTAGTTCACCCTGATCTACATGAACAGGTAGAGAGTAGGCGGCTTCAACAATGTGCATACCATGATAGCGCAAATGTGTCATGCGAGATTGAAATTGCTGATCCTGTATTTGTATTAAATTATGGACAAGGTCCCAAGTGGCTTCCCAGCACTGCCATGGCCAAATAGGGGAGCAGGGTGTTTCGGGTCAAACAGTCAAATGGACTCATTCACCGGAAACACTTGGACCAAATCAAACTCAGATTCACGGACTATCCTAGGCAACCCACCTTGGACCCTACCTTTTTTTATCCCCCAACTTACACACCAATGGCAACCGGCACCACGGTTGACCACGAAGCAGAACCCATCACCCACAGCAGCCCAGCAGGGCTCAAGATACCAGGCAGTCCAGGAAGGCCAGCTGCACAGCAGCCCAGCGAGGGCCCAACAAATGATTCAGCAATTCCAGCTTTCACACCGAGACGATCAACCAGGGCAAGAAGGGCACCAGATCGACTCATATTGTAAATAGTTACACTATTGACTTTGGGGGGGAGTGTTATATATGTAAACTTGTATTTACTCTGTATAACCACCAGAGGGCTCTACCCCTGGAGTCCCAAGGGATTCCGTAATCCCTTGGGAGCACAGGTATTGAAGGAGGATTCACAGGTTGGAGAGGCACTCTGGAGACCTGCAGTAAAAGACTAAGGTCACACTTTACCTTGAGCTCACAGTGTTCAGTCTGACTCTTTCTCCATACATCACACTGCTCAGTTATCGGACTCGACCCCACTCGCTCACTGGGGTTCCCCCTGCAGAATTGTTAATGAAGAGAGCACTTAAAACCAGGCTCTCCCTAGTCCACCCGGATCTAAATGATCATGTGGAAACCCGGCATCACCGGCAAAACATGTACCACGATCACGCGGCTGTATCACGTGATATTGATGTTGATGACCTTGTGTTTGTCCTTAATTACGGTCATGGTCCGAACTGGGTTGCTGGCACTGTCTTGGCCAAAGAGGGGAATAGTCAAACTCATCATCATAGACATTCACTCGGAATCGAGGAAGACTTGCTTCCACTCCTGAAGTGAGTTCTTTGGTGGCTGAACAGTCCAATACAAGAGCCACAGACTCTGTCACAGATGGGACAGATAGTCGTTGAGGGAAGGGGTGGGTTTTCCGCATGCTCTTTCTGCTGTCTGCGCCTGATTTCTGCATGCTCTCGGCGTTGAGACTTGAGGTGCTCAGCGCCCTCTCGTATGCGTTTCGTCCACTTAGGGCGGTCTTGGGCCAGAGACTCCCAGGTGTCAGTGGGGATGTTGCACTTTATCAGGGAGGCTTTGAGCATGTCCTTGTAGCATTTCCACTGCCCACCTTTGGCTCGTTTGCCATGAAGGAGCTCCGAGTAGAGCACTTGCTTTGGGAGTCTCGTGTCTAGCTTGCGGACTATGTAGCCTGTCCAGCAGAACTGATCGAGTGTGGTCAGTGCTTCAATGCTGGGGATGTTAGCCTGAATGAGGATGCTGATGTTGGTGCGCCTGTCCTCCCAGGGGATTTGTAGAATCTTGTGGAGACATCGTTGGTGATATTTCTCGAGCAATTTGAGCTGTCTACTACACATGGTCCATATCTCTGAGCCATACAGGAGGGCAGGTATTACTACAGCCCTGTAGACCATGAGCTTGGCGGCAGACTAGTGAATGGACAAACGTGCAGAAAGCATTTGGATCAGACCAAACTACGGTTCACCAACAACCAGGAACAACCTAAGAGGACATCACCATCTTTGATCCACCAACACACACCCAACCAGCAATCGACCTTACTGTCAATCAAGAGGATGAACTCACCATTCCAACAGTCCTGTCAGACCAGCTGCGCCACAGTGCAGCAATGGTCTGACCAACTCACCCACGCTAGAGTTTGAACTCAGACGATCAACCAGGGAGCGGAGGGCCCCGGATCGTCTCAACTTATAAATAATTTGTATCAAAGACTTTATGGGGGAGTGATATAATGATGTAAACATTGTAACTGTGTAAGATTTGCACCAGAGGGCGCAACTGTTGGAGGCCCTAGGGTCACCTGCACACCTCGTGCAAGGGAGTATAATAGATTGTCTGCCATGCTGCCTAGGTACTCTGGAGTTATATTAAAGAGACGAAGGTCACATTAGTTTTAGCTCACAGTACTCAGTCTTGTGGAGTTCTTCCATACTTAGACACCAAAGAACTCACTTTAGGAGTGGAAGCAAGTCTTTCTCGATTCCGAGGGACTGCCTATGATGATGATGATAATTGTATAACTAATTTATGTTAGTCATCGTAACCTTTAACTGAGATGCATGGCAGCATACAGATAACGGGTAGGATTTTTTAAAAGATTTTTGTAAAGCAGTTTCAGATGCAGCAATATAGTTTTTGTAAAGAGCTGTGACATATTAGAGATTAAATAAAGCCACAATTGAGGTTGATAAATGAACTGTCAATCTAGAAAATAGCAACTCAAGATTTTTTTACCAAATCTCATGATTTTTTTTAGAGATTGTCTCATGATTTATGATATGATGGGGTGGCATTGCTTTGGTGCCAGCAAGTCAGCTGCACCAGACTGCCCCAGCAACAGCCAAGTACAGCAGTCTGCCGCTGGCCTTCACAGGCTCAAGCACCCAGATGTCACTGGCCGTGAGTATCTCAAGGATTCCCACATGAGACAGCAGCCTTCCATCAGTGCTGCTGATGCCACTGGAGGAGCAACCCCATGAGTAGTAGTTAATAAACCTTCCTTCGAAAAAACGCTATTTGTTGATCACTTGGGTAAGAATGAATGGAAGGCAGTTATTTTGTTTGGAATTAAAATGAATCAATCAACTTTATTATATTTGTCTCTTTGGTCTGCAATGTGAACTAATAGCAGCTTCTGAGTGTGCAATGTCAGAATGTCATTGGTGATGATGGTGTCTGAATGTTTTCCATCTTATTCAATGCAGGATGAAGGGACTGGTGAAGGATGTAACAAGGACTGTTCTGCAGAACAGCTCTATCTAAATTCTCGGGGCAGGGGTGTGAGAAGTTCAGCAAAATCGTTGGTTCCTGACACCTCTGGCCGCAGGTGTTGAGCTGTCCCTCCATTCTGTGTGCTGGCTTTGGTCTTCTGCCTGCATCCCTCTCAAATGACTGTCTCCTGAGAGATCCAGCTGCTGGTGGTGCTAATTGCTGAGTCTGCTGATGCACCTCCTCCTTTTCCTCCATGTCTTGCTTCATCAAGAATAAATAAGAAAGAACGGAACTCATAATAAATAAAGAAAGCTTGCTAATCGGTTTTAATGGCAAAAAGGTATAGAAAGCAAGAACTTGGATTTATATAGCGCATTTCATGACCTCAAGTTGTCCCAAAGTGCTTTTCAGCCAATTAAGTAGTTTTGAAGTCTGTTCATGGTTGTAATATAGTGAAAAACAGCACCCAATTTGCACACAGCATGGTCCCACAAACTGCAATGAGATAGTGACCAGATCTGTTTTTACTGATCTCACGCAGGTCGGGTGGCCCATGATGTTCCAGGGCCCGCCGCTCCAGCTCTTTTATATCCCCGACCTGTGCCAGACTACTGAGTTAGCTGATCCCAGTCCTGGGTTAGTGGACAAACAAAAGAGGCTGGTCAGTGTTGGAGGGGCCATCTTGCAGATGAGAACACCTCCGCAGGTCGGGGCTACAAAAAGAGCTGGAGCGGCATACCACTCTAACTTCCAGCGCGAGCTGCTCCAAGTGTGCGACGGCTTCGAGGTGAGCGACTGGATGATGTCATCAGGACCCAGGTTGCTGTTTGGAGCGTGGGCAGAAGCATCGGCGGGGCCCAGGTACAGGGGACGAGTGGGAGGTCGTTGGCAGAGATGCGGCGAGTGTTCGAGGCGGAGGAGCGATGAGGGATCATGGCTGAGATTCGGTGGATGATCGTGGCAAGAGTTCGGCAAATGGTTGGTGTGGAGGTGTGGCGGGAGATCGTGGTGGAGGTGCAGTGATTGTTTTGTGGTGGAGGAGCAGTGAGAGATCGTGGCGGAGGTGCGACAAATGTTTGTGGCGGAGGAGCGGCGAGAGATCATGGCAGAGGTGTGGCAAATAATGGTACGGGGCCCAGAAGAGCCGAGGACCCAGGGGCAGCACAGGCCAGCTCACACTGCGATATGTGTGTGCACTAGGTCCGTGCAGCAGAGCAGTCTACAGTTGTCCTGGTTAACCCTTGCCACTGGATCAAGGCCTAGCTCTGTCAAGCCCGTGTGCTGGCTGATGTGCAACGGTCACCACATGTTAAAAAAAATCCATGCACAAGCATCTTCTACCCCTTCAATTGGAGTTCAGAACTGGAATATCGGGTCCTCATTGAAACATCTGTGAACTCATGTGGAAGCAAGTCATCCTTGTTCAAGTGACCGCATGGCCATAACTCACCGAGTCGTTGGCTTACTCGCTGCTTCTCCTGGTGAAAACGTATCTCTTCTGGTTCCATCTATGGTTTCTTCTGTCCATCCAAGACGGAGTGCTCGGTCCTTCTGGAGGTGAAGCAAGCGAGAGCAAAAGAGAGAGAGCGATGGGCACGCGGCCACTTTTTATATCCACAATCTGTTTGCCTTTTCTAGCCGAATAAAGTTTTTTCCTTGTTTCGAGAATCCTGTTTGTTTGCTTCTTCTGGTCCAATAAAGTTTTCCTTGTTTCGAGGCTTCTGTCTGAGTGGCCCATGTGTATTCCAGTGATGGCTGGAGATGGGGTTTTGCTTCCAACCAGTCTGGGGTTTAATGGCTTTCTATTGTTCTGGTTTCCCGCCTCTCGGGGTTATCTCTGACCAGTTCACATTGCTTAACAATGGACCCTCCATCTTTGCCCATTATCTGTGATGAGATGCCTTCTCCTGGCCATTGTAACTTCCCAGACTACCTCCGGCCATCAGATGTGGATTTCGAGTACAACATGGAAAAGTACCTGGGCCCCTCCCACAACAGGCTGCCAGCTTTTTCTGCAGTGGGAACTATTAAAACACAATGTCCAGATATCCAACAATCCTTGAGGAGCCGATGCTTACAACAGTAGGTGAAATAATAAACTAAGTGATTAAAAAATATACATTTCCTCCCTCATGGCTACTATTCCCTCACTCATGTTCCTGGATATCATTCCCATTTCTCGTGTCATTGTAGTTACTTCTCCCAACAGTCCCACTACCTCTTCACTCAACCCGCTGATGGCATCCAGGAGTGATCAGGTAAGGTCAATGCTCTCCGCACTCAATGACATAATCTGAACCACATCTGTTAGATCCTGCACCTCGGAGAGCACAGTCAAGCTCTCCTTCCTCTCCTCCCCATGGGTGTGCCTCTCTGCACCACACCACTGGGTCCTGCAGCCTGGGATGGTGGGGCCCTGGGTGCGCCTCGCTGCACCCCACCACCACTGGGTCCCGCAACCTCAGAAGGTGGGGCCCTGGGTGTGCCTCACTGCACCCCATCACTCGAACCCACAGCCTAGGAAGGTGTGAAACCATGGAATGTCCCACCAACACTCAAACAATTAGTCACGGAATGGGCTTTAACCTCAATGAGCAGCACCTCTGCCAAAGTCAGTACAACAGAGGGAGCTTCATCCAGCTCCATCCCTTCCCACTCCCCCTCACCCGCAGGTTCTTGGTCTGCAGGGTTGGATTGGAAGATGTTCTCCTCTTTAAGCTCGTCTGCCTCTGAATCTTCTTCTGCATCATCAGGATTGGCCTCAAGTGCTGCAAAATATACAGAACACAGACAAATGGTTAGCAGAGGAGGAGGGAGCAAGGTGGGTGGCATGAGTAGGCTCACACATCGCAGGCTAGGCAGCAGGCTGATTTGAAGGACCACGATGAATTTGCAGGACTTATCCTCTCCCTCGAATGTGGGCCCAGCTTGTGCAGTACTGATTGCTTTTCTCCAGGCAGGACCCATCAAAGCAGCGACCCTCTCTTCCAAGGGTGTCAGTGGCTGCAGATTTGCCGGACCTCCTCCTGTTCGAGTTTTATTCCCTTTTATTTTGTGCCATCTTCCTCTGCAAAGATGAAAACCTAACTTTTTAAAGAGGGTGTCTTTCTGCTGGGTGGGACATACAGATGGTAACATTTACATTTGCAATTCCATTAAATAAATGAAAATATTACTTACTCTAACTACGTGACCAAGGTCCTGCCATTTCTTTTTACACTGGCCTCCAGATCTCGGGTAGTCACCATTCCACAGTAATCTTCTGCAACTTGGTTCCAGCGTTTCTTCATTACTTTCGGTGGAACTTTTATGTGACCACTGCTGGTGTCCAGCTCCTGCCATCTGTTCTCAATCACAGTAACTAGTGTCTCCACTTCTTCCTGTAAGAAATTCTTGGTACTTGCACCGCGTTGCATCTTGTATTGCTGCAGTTGCGATATTTCAAATGCTCTCACACAGCACTCAACATTCTCACACGCACAACTGGCTCTTTAAAAATGGTCGATTGCCAACTCGGAGCTGTACTGAGCATGCAACGATGTCAGATACGTAACTTTTTTTCTCAGGCATGCGCAGAAGGTGCGGCATCGTTTTTTGGCGCAGACTGTAAGCGGTTTTGATCCTAGCCCAATTGCTAGATGGACGGTTCGAATCACCCCTGCCTTACGAAAGTTCTAGACCCAGGAATTATTATTCAGAGTGTAAATGAAATGCTTTGGTGAAAAATCGTACTTATATTTATTTGGTCTAACATACACTGGCAAAACATGCACTACTGAACAAACTCACTGTCTCTGTGGAGAATAAAATATACAAACAACATACATACAATACAGAAATGAGACCGAGTAACATGCAGTAATTAGAGTGGCTTTGTAAATGGCCCCTCCTTCCTGGCCGACAGCTCTTTTGTCAATGGATGACTGACAATTCTTTTGTCACAGCTAACTGTCATGCGGACTCTGGAGTTTTACCAAAACCAGCTTTTTCACAGGGTGACCCCATAAAATCCACGAAATATTCGACTGAGTCCATTCTTTAAACTGAAACTTTGCGATCTCTTCAGTCCCCCAATTGATGCTTTTTCTTTCATAAAGCATCATTCGACGAGAGAGCAAAGGCCAAAGTCTCCAACAAGTGAAGCTGTTCCCCTGATTTTATGTTTTATACACCCCAGAACTGTACCCCTTATTGCGGGTCACAGTTCCCTTCTACAGAGTCAAGATATTAGTGAAAGCGGCTTCTTAACACACGGTTGGATTCCACTCCACGAGACGTTACAAAAAAACACCGTGCACATCGCACCGTATAGCATTGACAGGTGGTAACACATAACAAAAATCACAATAGCGCACATCACGCAATACAGAGTGTAAAACTCTAACCAGAATATACAATACACCTGCTTACAGAACGTTGATACATTACAAGTTTTAGCAGGGAGAAACCATCATCAACATAAATCAATTACACCTCTCCGGGTCGATCTAACACCCCTTGCCACTGCGCTGGAGCATCTGACTCCGTCGCCTGCAGCTGATATAAAACAAGTAGCCTACAAGCAACAATTGTATGATAACCAATGCATAGGAACAGATGCGGATCCAGGGAGGAATCTTTACACTCAGACCGATGTCCCACCACGGTGGCAAGACAATCCCCTTGATCGCCTCCCCCAATTCTACTGTCTTTTGCTCTAAAGTGTAAAAATGTTTCTGGGAAATCTCGACGGACTTTATTAACTCAGTGAGGTGTTCCGGCAGAAAAGTGATTGGGTACCTGAAGTGCTCCACATAGTCCTGGAGATGCGTGAAGGTGTTCACAGTGAGGTGAATGGTCAAGGGTTCGGGGATGGGAGTAATTCGCTCTTGTGCCACTTGAACCTCAGCCTTGGGTTTGAAACAAAAACTGCTGTCGCTCACCGGACATGACATGTCCTGGCTGTACCAGTACTGGAGCGCACTTGTGATGACACAGTATGTCCCACTCCCCACGTATGCTACCTTTGGAGGTACATGATCCGGTGCCATCACTTCCATGGTGCAATTGATAGGTTCCGCACCTGCAGAAACAAACCCACATTCTGATCAGGCAAAAGCAGTCAAGTGCTGGGGACACAGTATTACGTGTGCACCCCGGCTCTAGCATCCGGAGAGGTCAGTGCCTGTCATAGCATGCTCCCACTTTATGACATGCGGCGGGACGCTTTAAAATGAACGTGCACTCCTCCACGAATGACCCCGATATTCTCAACCCTATATATCGGTGCTGGCTGGGGTGACCCGCCCATTACCGACATCCTCACTACAATTCCCATCACTGTATGGTTAGACCGCCCACAATTGACAGGGACAGGGTAGGCTTCAGAGGCTAAACGAAGCTGGCACGGGCACAATGAATTGCTATACGGGTGCAGCGCGGTGAGATGCTTGTTACTTGAAGGGACGCGACCTTGCCCCAGGTCTTCCAGGTTACTGTGGCCCTCGCCCAGCAACCATACAACACACACACCTCATTCTGTGCAGCCTGCTCCGAGGTGTTCCTGTCCTCCCATATCAAGTCATTAAGAGTTTTAGCGTGCCTCTCCAAATCCGCAATGACCTCCTTTAAATGAACGGTCATCGCCTGGTCCTCATGAAGCTCTGAACCCACCACTGTATTCTCTTCCCCTAGAATCTTACGCAGTTGGTTCTTTAACCCGGTGATCTGCATCTGGAGTTGTACATCATCCATACTATTAACTGTACTGAACACTGTGGCTACATCGTTCCAAGTCCCTCTTCTCTGCCTCCTGGACCCCACACTATTCCCAATATTCAGGTCATAAAGCTGTTCTTTATCTACATTTCTTAGTCCAGTTCATAAAATTCCTGAAACATCACTTTTAACAGAGCTTCATAAAGCTTCTCCGTCTTCTTCGGGCACCACACAGGCAGGTGGACTTCAATCAGGTTCAGGATCACAGATGCCACGGAGTAATGTACGTTCTGAAACAAAACTTTGTCAGTAGGGATTAACACCAACCCATTCCCCGGACCCCTGGTGGTGGTGGGACACCTATCTACAGTCATCTGTACCGTCGGGGCTCTGGGCATGGGCTTCCTGGTGTATGAGATGAGCTCTGTGGCGTTGATGGTGTTTGGGGGATTTGGGATCACACAGACATTGGGACTCAAACCCACACAGACAAACAATGTACATTGGGCCTCGAACCCATGCAGACAAGACATCAGGCCTCGAACCCACACAGACGCTGGGCCTCAAACCCATACAGACAAGACATTGGGCCTCAAACCCACACAGACAAGACAGCAAGATGTGACATGGATCCCTTCTTTCTCCTTCCACCACTTTTCCCAACACAATCTCGTATCCTTGGCTCGATTTGCTCCTATTAAGACAAAAAATGAAAGAAAAATCTTTTGCTCTGTTGGGGCCGCCCCTTCCAGGTCCTTCTCCAGTTATTCACATATTTTTCATCTTTAAATCAATTTAACTAAATCAAATGTCCACTCTTTGTGATCTAAATTACTGGAATTCACACAGCACTGTCCCATACAGGTTCAACTTCAGCTACACCTTGAGGTCATTTCCATATAGAAACATAGAAACATAGAAAATAGGTTCAGGAGCAGGCCATTCAGCCCTTCTAATCTGCACCGCCATTCAATGAGTTCATGGCTGAACATGAAACTTCAGTACCCCCTTCCTGCTTTCTCGCCATACCCCTTGATCCCCCTAGCAGTAAGGACCTCATCTAACTCCTTTTTGAATATATTTAGTGAATTGGCCTCAACAACTTTCTGTGGTAGAGAATTCCACAGGTTCACCACTCTCTGGGTGAAGATGTTCCTCCTCATCTCGGTCCTAAATGGCTTACCCCTTATCCTGAGACTGTGACCCCTGGTTCTGGACTTCCCCAACATTGGGAACATTCTTCCTGCATCTAACCTGTCTAATCCCGTCAGAATTTTAAACGTTTCTATGAGGTCCCCTCTCATTCTTCTGAACTCCAGGGAATACAAGCCCAGTTGATCCAGTCTTTCTTGATAGGTCAGTCCCACCATCCCGGGAATCAGTCTGGTGAATCTTCACTGCACTCCCTCAATAACAAGAATGTCCTTCCTCAAGTTAGGAGACCAAAACTGTACACAATACTTCAGGTGTGGCCTCACCAAGGCCCTGTACAATTGTAGCAACGCCTCCCTGCCCCTGTACTCAAATCCCCTCGCTATGAAGGCCAACATGCCATTTGCTTTCTTAACCGCCTGCTGTACCTGCATGCCAACCTTCAATGACTGATGTACCATGACACCCAGGTCTCGTTGCACCTTCCCTTTTCCTAATCTGTCACCATTCAGATAATAGTCTGTCTCTCTGTTTGTACCACCAAAGTGGATAACCTCACATTTATCCACATTATACTTCATCTGCCATTCATTTGCCCACTCACCTAACCTATCCAAGTCACTCTGCAGCCTCATAGCATCCTCCTCGCAGTTCACACTGCCATCCAACTTAGTGTCATCCGCAAATTTGGAGATGCTACATTTAATCCCCTCGTCTAAATCATTAATGTACAATGTAAACAGCTGGGGCCCCAGCACAGAACCTTGCGGTACCCCACTAGTCACTGCCTGCCATTCTGAAAAGTACCCATTTACTCCTACTCTTTGCTTCCTGTCTGACAACCAGTTCTCAATCCACGTCAGCACACTACCCCCAATCCCATGTGCTTTAACTTTGCACATTAATCTCTTGTGTGGGACCTTGTCGAAAGCCTTCTGAAAGTCCAAATATACCACATCAACTGGTTCTACTTTGTCCACTTTACTGGAAACATCCTCAAAAAATTCCAGAAGATTTGTCAAGCATGATTTCCCTTTCACAAATCCATGCTGACTTGGACCTATCATGTCACCATTTTCCAAATGCACTGCTATGACATCCTTAATAATTGATTCCATCATTTTACCCACTACCGATGTCAGGCTGACCGGTCTATAATTCCCTGTTTTCTCTCTCCCTCCTTTTTTAAAAAATGGGGTTACATTGGCTACCCTCCACTTGATAGGAACTGATCCAGAGTCAATGGAATGTTGGAAAATGACTGTCAATGCATCCGCTATTTCCAAGGCCACCTCCTTAAGTACTCTGGGATGCAGTCCATCAGGCCCTGGGGATTTATCGGCCTTCAATCCCATCAATTTCCCCAACACAATTTCCCGACTAATAAAGATTTCCCTCAGTTCCTCCTCCTTACTAGACCCTCTGACCCCTTTTATATCCGGAAGGTTGTTTGTGTCCTCCTTAGTGAATACCGAACCAAAGTACTTGTTCAATTGGTCTGCCATTTCTTTGTTCCCCATTATGACTTCGCCTGATTCTGACTGCAGGGGACCTACATTTGTCTTTACTAACCTTTTTCTCTTTACATACCTATAGAAACTTTTGCAATCCGCCTTAATGTTCCCTGCAAGCTTCTTCTCATACTCCATTTTCCCTGGCCTAATCAAACCCTTTGTCCTCCTCTGCTGAGTTCTAAATTTCTCCCAGTCCCCGGGTTCGCTGCTATTTCTGGCCAATTTGTATGCCACTTCCTTGGCTTTAATACTATCCCTGATTTCCCTTGATAGCCACGGTTGAGCCACCTTCCATTTTTTATTTTTACGCCAGACAGGAATGTACAATTGTTGTAATTCATCCATGCGGTCTCTAAATGTCTGCCATTGCCCATCCACAGTCAACCCCTTAAGTATCATTCGCCAATCTATCCTAGCCAATTCACGCCTCATACCTTCAAAGTTACCCTTCTTTAAGTTCTGGACCATGGTCTCTGAATTAACTGTTTCATTCTCCATCCTAATGCAGAATTCCACCATATCATGGTCACTCTTCCCCAAGAGGCCTTGCACAATGAGATTGCTAATTAATCCTCTCTCATTACACAACACCCAGTCTAAGATGGCCTCCCCCTTAGTTGGTTCCTCGACATATTGGTCTAGAAAACCATCCCTTATGCACTCCAGGAAATCCTCCTCCACCGTATTGCTTCCAGTTTGGCTAGCCCAATCTATGTGCATATTAAAGTCACCCATTATAACTGCTGCACCTTTATTGCATGCGCCCCTAATTTCCTGTTTGATGCCCTCCCCAACATCACTACTACTGTTTGGAGGTCTGTACACAACTCCCACTAACGTTTTTTGCCCTTTGGTGTTCTGCAGCTCTACCCATATAGATTCCACATCATCCAAGCTAATGTCTTTCCTAACTATTGCATTAATCTCCTCTTTAACCAGCAATGCTACCCCACCTCCTTTTCCTTTTATTCTATCCTTCCTGAATGTTGAATACCCCTGGATGTTGAGTTCCCAGCCCTGATCATCCTGGAGCCACATCTCCGTAATCCCAATCACATTATATTTGTTAACATCTATTTGCACAGTTAATTCATCCACCTTATTGCGGATACTCCTTGCATTAAGACACAAAGCCTTCAGGCTTGTTTTTTTTACACCCTTTGTCCTTTTAGAATTTTGCTGTACAGTGGCCCTTTTTGTTCTTTGCCTTGGGTTTCTCTACCCTCCACTTTTGCTCATCTCCTTTCTGTCTTTTGCTTTTGCCTCCTTTTTGTCTCCCTCTGTCTCCCTGCATTGGTTCCCATCCCCCTGCCATATTAGTTTAACTCCTCCCCAACAGCACTAGCAAACACTCCCCCTAGGACATTGGTTCCGGTCCTGCCCAGGTGCAGACCGTCCGGTTTGTACTGGTCCCACCTCCCCCAGAACCGGTTCCAATGCCCCAGGAATTTGAATCCCTGCCTGCTGCACCACTGCTCAAGCCACGTATTCATCTGCGCTATCCTGCGATTCCTACTCTGACTAGCACGTGGCACTGGTAGCAATCCCGAGATTACTACTTTTAAGGTCCTATTACACCTCTCCGATAATTGCCTGCTTGAAAGTAAAAGAAAAGAACTTCCATTGTGGCTTTTCTGTCCGCCCAATGGGTTAATTCATCAAGCTGATTTTCCCTTACTGTTACTGAAGGAAAGCATCCACTCAAAATATAATTTAAAATATCACTTCAAAATTTTACAAATGCTCGGAATAATTATTTCACTCTTGACAAGGTGCTGCTTTCTTCTTGTACAGAGGGTTGACTTTTTTTTTAAAGTTCGACAAACACAAATACTAATGCATGGTACCACGCATACCAATAGCTTACACATTACAATGGTTTTCTCTTTCATGCATAATAGCAGCACACAGCCTTTTCTCCACTGGTCACATTCTTGAATTGGTCGGAAAATTTTGATTTTAAAATACCAACATAAGAACATAAGAATTAGGAACAGGAGTAGGCCATCTCGCCCCTCGAGCCTGCTCCGCCATTTAACAAGATCATGGCTGATACCAAATATATGTGATTGCCTCATGTCCGGAACTAGAGGTTTTTCACACAATTTAAACCAACCAAAATTCCACCATGGCCAGAATGAAAGTTTGGTTTTCCCAGGTTAATTAACCTCAATAATTCCAAATTAATTCAAACCAATTTCAAACTAACCAGTAGCAGTTGAAAAAAGCTATACAGACACATACACACTTAAAGACAAGTTACAAACCATCCACACGCTTTTAACTTTACCATTCACAGTGAAACATCCGAGGTTTTTAGTCCAGCTTTCCTCCACCCGTGCCCATAACCTGCTGTAGTGCGGCCACTAAAATTTGTACTGGGTCATCGGCTGCCTTTCTCTGGCTCTGTTTTGCCTCAGCACCCTCGTAACCTGGCTTCCCTCCTTTCTGGAGCATACAATCCCTGCTCCCGTGTCCCAAATTCCCACAGTTATAACACTCTTGGATTAATCCGCATTACCTCCCTCTTGTCTCCATTCTTTCTTTTGCCTAACCTCTCCTTTAACTTCGTGCACTCTGCTCCCTACTACCGCCCCTACGCCTGACTTTGCCTCGGACTCCCTGAGCTCTGCCTCTAACTTACCAACCTGCTCATCTAGCAGTTGGACTTGTCTTTGTAGGCAGACAAGCCATATCGCCTTTTCAATGCTGCGCCTATGCTCCTTGCCCTCCGTGTATTTTGCCACTGCGTCCACTGGACGGCTCAGCACACAACAAGCCTAGCACCCATTTCTTAGTGATGTTAACCTTCTTAAATACATATGAAGAAATCCCTTACTCCATTTGGGATCTTTCGCCAGAAGCACTGTCCATGACTGATTTACACTCCTTGAACCCGGGTCCTGCCGCGGTCACCAGAGATGTGAGCGGTTTTGGTCCTAGCCCAATTGCTAGCCGGACAGTTTAAATCGCCCTCGCCTTACGAAAGTTCTAGACCCGGGAATTATTATCCAGAGTATAATCATAGGCAGTCCCTCGGGATCGAGGAAGACTTGCTTCCACTCTTAGCGTGAGTTCTTAGGTGACTGTACAGTCCAATACGAGAACCACAGTTTCTGTCACAGGTGGGACAGATAGTCATTGAGGGAAAGGGTGGGCAGGGAGCCTGGTTTGCGCACGCTCCTTCCACTGCCTGCACTTGATTTCTGCATGCTCTCGGCGACGATACTCGAGGAGCTCAGCGCCTTCCCGAATACACTTTCTCCACTTAGGGTGGTCTATGGCCAAGGACTCCCAAGTGTCAGTGGGGATGTCACACTTTATCAGGGAGGCTTTGAGGGTGGTCTTGTAACGTTTCCTCCACCTGCCTTTGGCTCATTTGCCGTGGACGAGTTCTGAGTAGAGTGCTTGCTTTGGGAGTCTCGTGCCTGGCATGCGAATTATGTGGCCTGACCAGCGGAGCTGATCAAGTGTGGTCAGTGCTTCAATGTTGGGGATGTTGGCCTGGTCAAGGACACTAATGTTTGTGTGTCTGTCCTCCCAGGGGATTTGTAGGATCTTGCGGAGACATCGCTGGTGGTATTTCTCCAGCAACTTGAAGTATCTACTGTACATGGTCCACATCTCTGAGCCATACAGGAGGGCGGTTATTACTACGGCCCTGTAGACCATGAGCTTGGTGACAGTTTTGAGGGACTGATCTTCAAACATTCTTTTCCTCAGCAGTGTCGCAAAAAAGTCAATGCCGGGGCACTTAAGGACCCAGCTAAGAGAGCCTCACAGCTAACCTGGCGTGCCTTGATGACCCTGAGACACAGAATGCCCACAGCGTTTAGTCTGCCCTCCAGGCCTCCATAACCAGTGTCTGCAAGGAGACGCTCGGTCACTCAACCAGGAAAAAACAGGACTGGTTTGATGAGAATGATCAGGAGATTCAAGAACTAATAGACTGCAAACACAGGGCATTTCTGAGCCTTAAACAGCAACCCAACACAGGAGCAGCAAAACAGCATTACAGATGGCTAAAGGCTAAGGTCCAACAAAAAACCTGGGACCTAAAGAACAGGTGGTGGATGGAGAAAGCACAGGGGATACAGCAGCTGGCCGACGGCCATGGTTCTTCACCGCAGTCAAGGCCACATACGGACCAAATTCCCAAGACCCCACCCCATTCATGGCCAAGAACAGGGAAACACTCATCAAGGACACAGAGGCAGTCAGGGCCCGCTAGAAGGAACAATTCGAAGATCTCCTCAACCGAGACTCTGCCTTTGACTCGAGTGTTCTCGACTCCATTCCGCAGCATGCTACCCTCCACCACCTCAGTGAGACCCCAACACTGCATGAGGCAGAAAAGGCCATAAGACAGCTAAAAAACAACAAGGCTACGTGAGCGGATGGAATCCCTGCTGAGGCATTGAAGTATAGCAGAGTGGCACTACTGGCACGAATACACAACCTCATCTCTCTCATCTGGAGGGAGGAGAGCATGCCAGGAGATCTTAGAGATGCAGTGATCATGACCATCTTTAAAAAAGGGGACAAGTCCGACTGCGGCAACTACAGAGGAATCTCCCCGCTATCAACCACTGGAAAAATCGTCGCTAGAGTCCTCCTCAATCGTCTTCTCCCCGTGGCTGAGGAGCTCCTCCCAGAGTCGCAGTGCGGATTTCGTCACCTCCGGAGCACAACGGACATGATTTTTGCAGCGCGACAGCTGCAGGAAAAATGCAGAGAACAGCGCCAGCCCTTATTCATGGCCTTCTTTGACCTTACAAAAGCCTTTGACACTGAGAACCGCGAAGGCCTATGGAGTGTCCTCCTCCGTTTCGGATGCCCCCAAAGGTACATCACCGTACTCCGCCTGTTCCACGACGAGATGCAAGCCTTGATCCTTACCAACGGGTCCATCACAGACCTAATTCATGTCCGGACTGGGGTCAAGCAAGGCTGCGTCACCGTCCCAACCCTCTTCTCAATCTTCCTCGCTGCCATGCTCCACCTCACAATTGATAAGCTACCTGCTGGAGTGGAGCTAAACTACAGAACCAGTGGGAAGCTGTTCAACCTTCGCCGTCTCCAGGCCAGGTCCAAAACCACTCCAACCTCTGCCAGTATAAATGAAACGGACAGGAATGCTTCGGTGAAAAATCGTACTTATATTTATTTGGTCTAACATACACTGACTAAAACATGCACTACTGAACAAAATCACTGTCTCTGTGGAGAATAAAATCCAGATTACAAACAACATACATACAATACAGAAATGAGACCGAGTAACATGCAGCAATTCCCTGGCGGATTCTAACTCTACCCCGACCAATGAATTACCCTCCCCAGAATAGCCCTGAAAAGCTTCACTTCTGAGAAAACCCTGAGTCCTTACCCAGCTCGTCTGGGATATCTGGTTACTGGCTTGGGACACTCTCGACCATGCTCACCATTACACGCAGCCGGTTTCCTTTCTCAGCTCAGCTGTGGGAAGTCACTGCCTGGTCTTCAGTCTCTATGGCTTCTTCTGCGGTACTTCGGCCTTTTCCTCTGGTACATCGATCTTGGTGAAGCGAAAGCGGGAGGAAGAGAGGGCTCTCTCTCTCAAGATACAAGCTGCAAGCTCTAAGCTTAACTCCAAGCTCCAAGCTAAAAATAAAATGGAAAAGACCCTGTCTTTATAGGAGTCTTGCTACCCTTATCTTTCCTGCCAATCTTTAAAAACCCTTTGTTTCTAAGCACGGATAATTAGTCAATGATTGGCCATCCAACCCATATGGATTGGGCTGATGGCCCTTAATCTGAGCATCTCTTTCAGTCTTTGTGTTGGGAAACACCCGGCTCCTCCTTGGCTGGCCAGGCTGGTGGGTTCATTGTTCTGCTTTTCCTTCTGAGATGCAGGTGAGAAGTGCTTTGCACATTAGAGTGGCTTTGTAAATGGCCCCCCACTTCCTGGCCGACAGCTCTTTTGTCAATGGATGACTGATAGTTCTTTTGTCACATCTAACTGCCATGCAGTCTCTGGAGTTTTAACAGAACCAGCTTTTTCACATATCTGCACAGGGTGACCCCATAAAATCCACGAAATATTCGACTGAGTCCATTCTTTAAACTGAAACTTTGCGATCTCTTCAAGACAGCAGACTACACTCCTCCCCCCCGCCCCCACTCGCACCCCCCACCCCCGAAGCGACTGGACATGCTGCGCAGCGCCAAATTTAAATTATACATTGGGAAAACTTTGGCAAATTATTTCCGGTACATTTTTGGCCGAGAAAAACAGGCGTAACTCTGGCAATACGCCAGAAAACAGACTTGGGGAAAATTGAGCCTGTTATATATAATAATTTAATATCATGACTGACATCTAGGACATTGCTTAGGTACGGTAACTGGAGAATACGTGTTGATTTGCTGAAAATTCTTTAGAGAAAAATTTACATTCATAAATCCTAGCTTGTAAATAGAATTTTTGGGTCATCGGTATTAGTAAGCTGTTGTGATGTATCATTCTAAATCGTACAATAAGAAACAAAAATATTTATTGTAATAGCCTGACTTCTTCCCAAAGATTTTTATCTTGGGACAGAATTTCTAGCATTACATTCTGTTACCCTAAAATTCATTTTTCAAACAAGTTTTGAAAACTATTTGATGATCTGAACAGTCAAATTGGATACTCAAATTGACAAAGTTCCCCTTAAATCAGTGCAGGGTAGATTACGACTGAATATTTATTTAAAGGATTATGTTTATGATGATAAAATATGGAGAAGTCTTAATGATAATCAGAAAATAATTGATGCGGCTTGTGACCTGAATTATTCAATTATTCTGAACTATTGCTGAGACATGTTTAAGCTATCTTGAGTTCGAACATAATTCATCTTTACCAATCCTTCATAAGAAACCTATGCTAGGTGCCATAATATCTCTATGTGGTCTTGGTGATTCCTTTAAGATTTGACAATATTCGTCAATTTATTGCTCTGTCACCAAGTTTTGGTCCAATTCTTCTAGATATTAATAATCATTTGGAGCACTCAAACAAAATCGTAACTGGACAGAATCTACTTCTTGAGCCATTCTAAAGAACTTCATAATTTTAGTCACCCTATTGGAACACTCACCCATCCCTTCAGATTTCACTTGCACATAATTTTCTGCACCCAGCACTAGTGTACTCTCTGCAGGCCAGATCCAAGACCATCCCATCCTCTGTTGTCGAACTACAGTACGTGGACGACGCTTGCGTCTGCGCACATTCAGAGGCTGAACTCCAAGTCATTGTCAACATCTTTACAAAGGAGTACGAAAGCATCCACTACGAAGGCGTACACTAAACATCTGTAAGACAAAGGTCCTCCACCAACCTGACCCCGCCACACAGCACTGCCCACCAATCATCAAGATCCACGGTGTGGCCCTGGACAATGTGGACCACTTTCCATACCTCGGGAGCTTATTATCAGCAAGGGCAGACATCGACGATGAGGTTCAACATCACCTCCAGTGCGCCAGCGCAGCCTTCGACCACCAACAATGCCACTGCAAAATCCTGAAATCCCCTGGGAGGACAGACGCACTAACGTCAGTATTCTCGTTCAGGCCAACATCCCCAGCATTGAAGCACTAACCACACTTGGCCACATTGTCCGCATGCCGGACACAAAACTTGCAAAGCAAGTGCTCTACTCAGAACTCCTACATGGCAAGCGAGCCCCAGGTGGACAGAGAAAATGTTTCAAGGACACCCTCAAAGCCTCCTTGATAAATTGCGACATCCCGCCGACACCTGGGAGTCCCTGGCCAAAGATCACCCTAAGTGGAGGAAGAGCATCCGGGAGGGCGCTGAGCACCTCGAGTCTTGTCGCTGAGAGCATGCAGAAAGCAAGCTCAGGCAGCGGAAGGAGCGTGCGGCAAACCAAACTCCCCACCCACCCTTTCCTCCAATGACTGTCTGTCCCACCTATGACAGAGACTTTAATTCCCGTATTGGACTGTTCACCTGAGAACTCACTTTTGGAGTGGAAGCAAGTCTTCCTCGATTTTGAGGGACTATCTATGATGCCTCTCTGTAGTCATCCAAATCTGTACCTGAGGGTATATATAATTATGATAATAATTTGACCTTGCAAAATTGGATGCAAACAGCATACTTCATGTCATTGCAAAGTCTGTTTCTAATTATTCGAGTTTAAAGTGCATCCATATTAGCAATGCAAATGTCAAAACTGCTTGTTGGTGAAGAAATAGAACACAAGCTATGAGAGACGATTCTTTATATGTTGCTCCCAGCTGAGAGCTTGGCCTGTCAGTACTGCATATCGAGAAATCACAGCTGCAGTCCCCACAATGTTCTGACAATTAATTATATGGCCGGAATATGATGGAGAGTGAGCATTGATTTTCCACTGTGTACTCCTGATGGGCAAAGCTTCCTGCTGGAAGTGGCATTTGGAACATCAGCCCTGTTGTCTAAGACAATTTTGAAGTTTACAAACAGTAATCAGATCATTAGAGGATGACTGGCTTTTAAATCTAAACTTTTTATTACCTACTGCTTGGCCTAGAAATTCCCCATTGTCGGGCTAGCCGTTAAGGCCGCCTCACTTCCGCCCACTGCCGGCACAGGACACAGCGGTCACCATTTTAGCGATGGCCATAGGGCAGCCGTTGCCAGCGCTGGCCTATCAAATTTAAATGAGTAGATAGTGACATCACTAGGCATGCAATGCCTGATTTGACACTACGACTGCTTTTTTGGACTTTTTCGGACGCCATAACGCCCTGTTCTAAGTATGCACAGAAAAACATATGTGAAGCAGCCCTACAGAGATGCTGTCAGCGCATCTTAAAAGAACACACACATCTTTCAGGTAGTTTGGATTTCAGCTTTTGGACTGTTTTTAATATTTTATGGAAGTAGTGGCTTGGTGCAATACATTAAACAAGTTGTTAATGTGTGTAGGGAGTGATGCTGGACACTTGCAAGGTTTTGGATGGTAAAGAAGGCCTCTGAGAAGACAGAAAATGCTGGAAATATTCAGCAGGTCAGGCAGCATCCGTGGAGAGAGAAACAGAGTTAACATCCCAGGTCAAAATGCTGCCTGACCTGCTGCGTTTTCCAGCACTTTCTGTTTTTATTTCAGATTCCTAGCATCTGCAGTATTTTGCCTCTGAGAAGACCATTTGTTCACAGTCCTGAGAGGCACATGGAGATGAAGCAGAGGCAGCAAAGGGGACAAGCTTCTTGCAGTGGGAAGAGGAAGATGCAGAAGAGGAAGATGCAGAAGAAGAAGACGCAGAAGAGGAGGCAGCGGAAAGAAGGATGTAACCCAGACAGCTCCTTTCTAGCCAGGATATCCAGGATAGAATCATCCACCTGCAGTACCAGTGCCTACAATCCCAATTCCCTTTTCAAAATTAGTCCCACACCTTACCTTTCCCCTGTTACTGACTATCACAGCATCCTCTGAGTCACAATGCTGAAGTAAAAGCCACCACAAAGCAAACTTTCCAATCCAACTTTATCCATCTATGCATCCAATATGACATCAAGAAATCAACTAAACACCCTTGTGCATTCTCTTAGCGAATGCCTTGTGTGTGCCTTTGCCATGCAGTGCTACCCCAATGGCTACAGCATGGCTGTGGAAGGCTGATGACTTTTAGTGGAGGATACTGAAAATGGCCTTTCCGGGCGACCGTGAGGAGCTGGTGGCTGGGAGTGTGAAATTGAGTGATATGTTTCTTCATCTTGTTCATCACTCTCCTCTCCATCTTCTTGGTCAACCACTGCTGGATGTCTTGTGTCTCTGAAATTAGGAAGGCACAAGCATATGGTTGTGGTGTGGGGAGGACGAGAAAGCAAGAGCTGCATGTTTACACCATCCACAGCTTGTACATCAGAAGACATTGTGGGATGAGGGGGAAGTGAGATATGAGAAGGAGGATAATGTATGAGAATACCAGCATCTTGTATTCTTTCAGCCCCGCCACTAACCAAGGACACAGCCATGCCCCTGCCAAGAGTGGCCAGCACCATCTCCTCCAGAGGGGTGAGATGTGCCTTGTGTTTGGTACAGATTGCTGGTAGGTGAGTGATGCGGGGTGGGGGTCGTGCATTGAGCAGTGTGTGAGGCTGTTGGTGCAGTTAGTAGGAGATGCTTTCATTGACTTTGACCAATGGTCTTAGGTCATGAAACTTCTTTGGGCACTGGAGCAGATTGTGGGGTCCACACTGCTAGCAGTGACAATCCTGGTGATCTAGTCCCACATCCTTCTTTCTGGAAGGCTTCCTGGCCTCCTGTGGGTAGAGGATCTCTCTTAGAGTGTTGACCCCTGCACAAAGCAGGAGTGCTGCATGCGAGTCCCTGGGTGCCCTTTCCCTGGCTTGTTGAGCCAATTGTGTTAGTGCTGAAGCACTTTTACCATTATTTTTATGTGCAGAAGGCTTTAAGAGGTGCAGACTTCCATTTTGGAATTATTTTTAATGTTTTTTACAGAAGGCATTTGAGCTCCAAGTGCTAAAGTCTGCCTATTTTTAAATGATTTTTATTTTCTTCATTTTAGAAGGCAGTTCCCCTTTAAGGGTTTGAGACTGCTTTCTAAAATGACAGCATAAATTTAAGACTCCAGGGATGCCACGACCTGCTATATTGGGCCTCCTGCTGAGCGTACTGTTTGAAACAGTGTGTTACACAGTAGTTTCTGCACTCTGATGATTTAAATCAGCAGGCAGCACCTGTGCTATTTTTATTATGTAAAAATGCAACTCTTGCTTTCCCATCCTCCCCTCACTACAACCCTATGCTTGTGCTCATAACCTCACTCCACGGTGGCTGCACCCGTTTTCCCGCATTATCAAATTTCTGGACCCATGACTTTTTCCCCATTCCTTTCTTCCATTCTTTACTGCACTTTGGGCCTTAGCCCTTCAACCTTGTATCCCGATTTTAAAAAGCGTTGTTTAGTTTCTAGAGATTTGCCATTTGATTTGATCATTTGATGTTGTCTTCTCACATGTTACTGAATACATAATGACAACATTTTATACTGAAGCTGAAATATTAATGGTACTGATGCTGTTGTAATGTTAACTCCAACCAAGAACAATAGAGCAGATCATTTAATGTCAGGAAATTGGATAAAGGGAAGACTTGCAATTATATAGCATCTTTCACAATTTCAGGACATCCCAAAGCATTATCGAGCCAATGAAGTACTTTTGAAGTGTAGTTGCTGTTGTAATGTAGAAAACATTAGAATACCTTGGAAACCGTCAGCCAAATATGAACCTGAATTGAATCAGTTATGTAAAGTAGTCGACAAAATGCTGCTTTATAGGTAAGTAGGACTATTGACATGTACATTGCATAAAGAGGCCACTTAGCCCATATCTGTGGCAGCTCTTTGCTGGAGCACACCAAAACTAAACCCACTGCTCTACTCTTTCTCCCCATACCTCTGTATCTGCCATTAAATTTGCCTCGGGATCCTATCTGAGAAATAGGACCCTGCTTTGCATATATATTTGAGGCATCTGTCTGAGTCAAACAGACACATTCAACTGCCTGATGTTAAACATTTCACAGTGGCAGTTTGAATGGCAGAAAATACCATATCATTTTTATTTAAATGTATTTGTATGTGGGCATCGCTGGCATTTATTGCCCATCCCTAATTGCCTTTGAGATGGTGGCAATGAGCTGCTTTCTTGAACTGTTCGTTGTAGCAGTTTGCTACAACTCAGTGGCTTGCTAGGCTATTTCAGAGGGCAGTTAAGAGTCAATCACATCGCTGTGGGCCTGGAGTCACATATAGGCCAGACCAGGTAAGGACGACAGATTTTCTTCCCTAAAGGACATTAGTGAGCCAGATGGGTTTTATACAACAATCCGGTAGTTTCATGGTCACCATTGCTGATACTAGCTTTTTATTTCAGATTTATTTAATGAACTGAATTTAAAATCCCCAGATGCTGTGGTGGGATTTGAACTCATGTCTCTGGATCATTAGTCCAAGCCTCTGGATTATTAATCCTTGTAATATAACCACTATGCTACCATTTCCACTTTATCTCCCATTCTGCAAGGTTTCCGCCAAATGGAGGGAGTTAAAATCGCCCCTTAACACTCAAAAATTCCTTGTCAGAAGTGTAAAACCTCTATCAAATATCCTCTAAGCCTCCTCTGATGACAATATCTCAAGATGCTCCTCAGAGCTATGGTTTCCCATCACCGGCATCATCCTGCTGAGCGACAATGACCCCGTTTCGATTAGGAACATCCCTACTTGTGCTTTGTCACTGTTTAATGAACGTGAAATTTGAACCAATCAAGCGAAAGTGTGACACACAATTTGGGTGTGATTAATGTGATGTGTGCAAGCTGACAGAGAAACTGAGTGCAGGATGCAAAATGTTGATTTTTCGGGAAGAAATAGTGGCCCCGATTTTATGGGGGGGGTGGTCGGGTGTGCTACGCACGAGCACCGAAATGGGCGGCGCACCCAGTGAGTCCGGGGACAGGGAGGTCCGCCAATCTTAACGGCCATGCATCATTACCGTATCTTTCATCGGCATCCCGCCTGAACCCAATAGGCAGAAGCTGGAGATCTGCAAGGCGATTGGGTATTGTTGATATTTTTTAAATAGAGCTTTAATTCTTTAAATGTTCACAACAAATAAAGGAGAACATTTTAGAATTGTTTTGTGGATTTGGGTTTAGAATTTTAAAAGCAATTGAATGGCTTGATCACATTCAAGTGTGTAATCTGCTCCGACTCTGATAGTTACTGCAATGATAAGAGACTGTCAAAGTAAGTTAATTATCAACTTTTGTTTTTGGTTCATATGCCTTCATGTTGATATGTGCTCCAATTCAGTTTTATTGAACAAAACCAACCTTTGCAAGTTTGCCTATTTAAATGTGAGATAATTTCTTCTTGTGGTGGTTTGTCTCTTCCATCCGCCCAGTATTTGAGTCTCTTGACATATTGGAATATACTTTTAATACTATAGAAATGTGGTATATTTTAAAGTTTTGATAAATATATAGGCCCCGAAATTCCTGACCTGGAGTTGTATTAGTGATATTTACACTGAGGAGGACAAGAACATGGGTGAGGATCCCACCCCATTTGGACTGAACCTTTAAATCCCAGTAAAGAGGGCTAGAAGCAGACCTTCCAATCAACTCCCACATCAAAAGGCATGTTGTGAGGTGAGTTCCCAGATTTCCATGGAAAATTCCTACCTTTATGCCGTTGAATGATTACAGTTGAACTCATGCCACTTTAATCTACATATAGATTGGGCTAACCAAACTTGTAGCAGTACGGTGGAGGAGGATTTCCTGGAGTGTATTAGGGATGGTTTTCTAGACATAATATATCGAGGAACCAACTAGAGGGCTGGCCATCCTAGACTGGGTGATGTACAACGAGAAAGGACTAATTACCAATCTTGTTGTGTGAGGCCCCTTGCGGAAGAGTGACCATAATATGATAGAATTCTTTATTAAGATGGAGAGTGACATCGTTAATTCAGAGACTAGGGTCCTGAACTTAAGTAAAGGTAGTTTCGATGGTATGAGACGTGAATTGGCTAGGATAGACTGGCGAATGATACTTAAAGGGTTGACGGTGGATAGGCAATGGCAAACATTTAAAGAGCACATGGATGAACTTCAACAATTGTACATCCCTGTCTGGAGTAAAAAGAAAACGTGGAAGGTGGCTCAACCATGGCTAACAAGGGAAATTAGGGATAGTGTTAAATCCAAGGAAGAGACATATTAATTGGCCAGAAAAAGCAGCAAACCTGAGGACTGGGAGAAATTTAGA
Source organism: Pristiophorus japonicus (assembly GCF_044704955.1). NCBI lineage: Eukaryota > Metazoa > Chordata > Chondrichthyes > Pristiophoridae > Pristiophorus > Pristiophorus japonicus. The sequence continues at coordinate 450,804,989 of NC_091977.1, read as the reverse complement.
ATTCAGCAGAGGAGGACAAAGGATTTAGTTAGAAGGGGGAAAATAGAGTATGAGAGGAAGGTTGCCGGGAACATAAAAACTGACTGCAAAAGCTTCTATAGGTATGTGAAGAGAAAAAGATTAGTGAAGACAAACGTAGGTCCCTTGCAGTCAGAATCAGGTGAATTTATAATGGGGAACAAAGAAATGGCAGACCAATTGAACAAATACTTTGGTTCTGTCTTCACTAAGGAAGACACAAATAACTTTTCGGAAATACTAGGGGACCGAGGGTATAGCGAGAAGGAGGAACTGACGGAAATCCTTATTAGTCAGCAAATTGTGTTAGGGAAATTGATGGGATTGAAGGCCGCTGAATCCCCAGGGTCTGATAGTCTGCATCCCAGAGTAGTTAAGGAAGTGGCCCTAGAAATAGTGGATGCATTGGTGATCATTTTCCAACAGTCTATCGAGCGTCGAGAGAGGCAGGAGTCGGCGAGAGGCAGCGGCCTATAAAGGCTCAGCAGTCGGGCAGTCCGAGGAGCGTCGAGAGAGGCGGGAGTAGGCGAGAGGCAGCGGCCTATAAAGGCCCAGCAGTCGGGCAGTCCGGGGAGCGTCGAGAGAGGCGGGAGTCGACGAGAGGCAGTGGCCTATAAAGGCCCAGCAGTCGGGCAGTCCGGGGAGCGGCGAGAGAGGCGGGGCTTGTACAGCTCCAGCTGGGAGAGAAAGCAAAAAAGAAGTAGAAAGAAATCAAAAGGTGACGTCACAGCCAAGCGGGTAAGTGATTGGCTGGTGATTGGTGAGTAGCTTTTCTTTTTCTTTTTTATATCAGTCAGTAACTTTTAACATTGTTGTTGCCAATTTAAGTGTATCTAAGGGTTAAGTCATGGCAGGGGAGCTCGGTCACGTGATATGCTCCTCCTGTACCATGTGGGAACTCGGGGACACTTCCGGTGTCCATGATGACTACATCTGCGGGAAGTGTATCCGCCTCCAGCTCCTGACGGACCGCGTTGCGGAATTGGAGCTGAGGGTGGATTCACTCTGGAGCATCCATGATGCTGAGAATGACGTGAGTAGCACGTGTAGCGAGTTGGTCTTACCGCAGGTGAAGGTCCACAGCCAGCTAGGGAATGGAAGACCAGCAGGAAGAGTAGTGCAAGGAAGGTAGTGCAGGGGTCCCCTGTGGTCATCCCCCTGCAAAACAGATACACCGCTTTGAGTACTGTTGAGGGGGATGACTCATCAGGGGAGGGCAGCAGCAGCCAAGTTCATGGCACCATGGCTGGCTCTGTTGCACAGGAGGGCAGGAAAAAGAGTGGGAGAGCGATAGTGATAGGGGATTCAATTGTAAGGGGAATTGATAGGCGTTTCTGCGGCCGCAACCGAGACTCCAGGATAGTATGTTGCCTCCCTGGTGCAAGGGTCAAGGATGTCTCGGAGCAGATGCAGGACATTCTAAAAAGGGAGGGAGAACAGCCAGTTGTCGTGGTGCACATTGGTACCAACGACATAGGTAAAAAAAGGGAAGAGGTCCGACAAGATGAATTTAAGGAGCTAGGAGCTAAATTAAAAAGTAGGACCTCAAAAGTAATAATCTCGGGATTGCTACCAGTGCCACGTGCTCGTCAGAGTAGGAATCGCAGGATAGCGCAGATGAATACGTGGCTTGAGCAGTGGTGCAGCAGGGAGGGATTCAAATTCCTGGGGCATTGGAACAGGTTCTGGGGGAGGTGGGACCAGTACAAACCGGATGGTCTGCACCTGGGCAGGACCAGAACCAATGTCCTAGGGGGAGTGTTTGCTAGTGCTGTTTGGGTGGAGTTAAACTAATATGGCAGGGGGATGGGAACCAATGCAGGGAACAGAGGGAAACAAAAAGGAGACAAAAGCAAAAGACAGAAAGGAGATGAGGAAAAGTGGAGGGCAGAGAAACCCAAGGCAAAGAACAAAAAGGGCCACTGTACAGCAAAATTCTAAAAGGACAAAGGGTGTTAAAAAAACAAGCCTGAAGGCTTTGTATCTTAATGCAAAGAGTATCCGTAATGAGGTGGATGAATTAACTGTGCAGATAGATGTTAACAAATACGATGTGATTGGGATTACAGAGACGTGGCTCCAGGATGATCAGGGCTGCGAACTCAACATTTAGGGGTATTCAACATTCAGGAAGGATAGAATAAAAGGAAAAGGAGGTGGGGTAACATTGCTGGTTAAAGAGGAGATTAATGCAATCGTTAGGAAGGACATTAGCTTGGATGATGTGGAATCTATATGGGTAGAGCTGCAGAACACCAAAGGGCAAAAAACGTTAGTGGGAGTTGTGTACAGACCTCCAAACAGTAGTAGTGATGTTGGGGAGGGCATCAAACAGGAAATTAGGGGTGCATGCAATAAAGGTGCAGCAGTTATAATGGGTGACTTTAATATGCACATAGATTGGGCTAACCAAACTGGAAGCAATACGGTGGAGGAGGATTTCCTGGAGTGCATAAGGGATGGTTTTCTAGACCAATATTTCGAGGAACCAACTAGGGGGGAGGCCATCTTAGACTGGGTGTTGTGTAATGAGAGAGGATTAATTAGCAATCTCGTTGTGCGAGGCCCCTTGGGGAAGAGTGACCATAATATGGTGGAATTCTGCATTAGGATGGAGAATGAAACAGTTAATTCAGAGACCATGGTCCAGAACTTAAAGAAGGGTAACTTTGAAGGTATGAGGCGTGAATTGGCTAGGATAGATTGGCGAATGATACTTAAGGGGTTGACAGTGGATGGGCAATGACAGACATTTAGAGACCGCATAGATGAACTACAACAATTATACATTCCTGGCTGGCGTAAAAATAAAAAAAAGAAGGTGGCTCAACTGTGGCTATCAAGGGAAATCAGGGAGAGCATTAAAGCCAAGGAAGTGTCATACAAATTGGCCAGAAATAGCAGCGAACCCAGGGACTGGGAGAAATTTAGAACTCAGCAGAGGAGGACAAAAGGTTTGATTAGGGCAGGGAAAATGGAGTACGAGAAGAAGCTTGCAGGGAACATTAAGACGGATTGCAAAAGTTTCTATAGATATGTAAAGAGAAAAAGGTTAGTAAAGACAAACGTAGGTCCCCTGCAGTCAGAATCAGGGGAAGTCATAAAGGGGAACAAAGAAATGGCAGACCAATTGAACAAGTACTTTGGTTCGGTATTCACTAAGGAGGACACAAACAAACTTCCGGATATAAAAGGGGTCAGAGGGTCTAGTAAGGAGGAGGAACTGAGGGAAATCCTTATTAGTCGAGAAATTGTGTTGGGGAAATTGATGGGATTGAAGGCCGATAAATCCCCAGGGCCTGATGGACTGCATCCCAGAGTACTTAAGGAGGTGGCCTTGGAAATAGCGGATGCATTGACAGTCATTTTCCAACATTCCATTGACTCTGGATCAGTTCCTATCGAGTGGAGGGTAGCCAATGTAACCCCACTTTTTAAAAAAGGAGGGAGAGAGAAAACAGGGAATTATAGATCGGTCAGCCTGACATCGGTAGTGGGTAAAATGATGGAATCAATTATTAAGAATGTCATAACAGCGCATTTGGAAAGAGGTGACATGATAGGTCCAAGTCAGCATGGATTTGTGAAAGGGAAATCATGCTTGACAAATCTTCTGGAATTTTTTGAGGATGTTTTCAGTAGAGTGGACAAGGGAGAACCAGTTGATGTGGTATATTTGGACTTTCAGAAGGCTTTCGTCAAGGTCCCACACAAGAGATTAATGTGCAAAGTTAAAGCACATGGGATTGGGGGTAGTGTGCTGACATGGATTGAGAACTGGTTGTCAGACAGGAAGCAAAGAGTAGGAGTAAATGGGTACTTTTCAGAATGGCAGGCAGTGACTAGTGGGGTACCGCAAGGTTCTGTGCTGGAGCCCCAGCTGTTTACACTGTACATTAATGATTTAGACAAGGGGATTAAATGTAGTATCTCCAAATTTGCGGATGACACTAAGTTGGATGGCAGCGTGAGCTGCAAGGAGGATGCTATGAGGCTGCAGATTGACTTGGATAGGTTAGGTGAGTGGGCAAATGCATGGCAGATGAAGTATAATGTGGATAAATGTGAGGTTATCCACTTTGGTGATAAAAACAGAGAGACAGACTATTATCTGAATGGTGACAGATTAGGAAAAGGGGATGTGCAACGAGACCTGGGTGTCATGGTACATCAGTCATTGAAGGTTGGCATGCAGGTACAGCAGGCGGTTAAGAAAGCAAATGGCATGTTGGCCTTCATAGCGAGGGGATTTGAGTACAGGGGCAGGGACGTGTTGCTACAGTTGTACAGGGCCTTGGTGAGGCCACACCTGGAGTATTGTGTACAGTTTTGGTCTCCTAACTTGAGGAAGGACATTCTTGCTATTGAGGGAGTGCAGCGAAGGTTCACCAGACTGATTCCCGGGATGGCGGGACTGGCCTATCAAGAAAGACTGGATCAACTGGGCTTGTATTCACTGGAGTTCAGAAGAATGAGAGGGGACCTCATAGAAACGTTTAAAATTCTGATGGGTTCAGACAGGTTAGATGCAGGAAGAATGTTCCCAATGTTGGGGAAGTCCAGAACCAGAGGTCACAGTCTAAGGATAAGGGGTAAGCCATTTAGGACCGAGATGAGGAGAAACTTCTTCATCCAGAGAGTGGTGAACCTGTGGAATTCTCTACCACAGAAAGTTGTTGAGGCCAACTCAATAAATATATTCAAAAAGGAGTTAGATGAAGTCCTTACTACTAGGGGGATCAAGGGGTATGGCGAGAAAGCAGGAATGGGGTACTGAATTTGCATGTTCAGCCATGAACTCATTGAATGGTGGTGCAGGCTAGAAGGGCCGAATGTCCTACTCCTGCACCTATTTTCTATGTTTCTATGTTTCTATGACTCTGGATCAGTTCCTATGGACTGGAGGGTAGCTAATGTAACATCACTTTTTAAAAAAGGAGGGAGAGAAAAAATGGGGAATTATCAACCAGTTAGTCTGACATCAATAGTGGGGAAAATGTTGGAATCAATTATTAAAGATGAAATAACAGCGCATTTGGAAAGCAGTGACAGGATCAGTCCAAGTCAGCATGGATTTATGAAAGGGAAATCATGCTTGACAAATTTTTTGAGGATGTAACTAGTAGATTGGACAAGGGAGAACCAGTGGATGTGGTATATTTGGACTTTCAAAAGGCTTTTAACAGGGACCCACACAAAAGATTAGTATGCAAAATTAAAGCACATGGTATTGGGGATAATGTATTGACGTGGCTGGAGAACTGGTTAGCAGACAGGAAGCAGAAAGTCGGGATAAACGGGTCCTTTTCAGAATGGCAGGCAGTGACTAGTGGGGTGCCGCAGGGCTCAGTGTTGGGACCCCAGCTATTTACAATGTACATCAATGAATTAGATGAAGGAATTGAGTGTAATATCTCCAAGTTTGCAGATGACACTAAACTGGATGGCGGTGTGAGCTGTGAGGAGGATGCTCAGAGGCTGCAGGGTGGCTTGGACAGGTTAGGTGGGTGGGCAAATGCATGGCAGATGCAGTATAATCTGGATAAATGTGAGGTTATCCACTTTGGTGGCAAAAAGATGAAGGCAGAATATTATCTGAATGGTGGCAGATTAGGAAAACAGGAGGTGCAACGAGAATTGGGTGTCATGGTACATCAGTCATTGAAAGTTGACATGCAGGTACAACAGGCTGTGAAGAAGGCAAATGGCATGTTGGCCTTCATAGCTAGGGGATTTGAGTATAGGAGCAGGGAGGTTTTACTGCATTTGTACATGGCCTTGGTGAAGCCTCACCTGGAATATTGTGTTCAGTTTTGGTCTCCTAATCTGAGGAAGGACGTTCTTGCTATTAGGGGAATGCAGCGAAGGTTCACCAGACTGACTCCTGGGATGGCTGGACCGACATATGAGGAGAGACTGGATCGACTGGGCCTGTATTCACTGAAGTTTAGAAGAATGAGAGGGGATCTCATAGAAACATATAAAATTCTGATGGGACTGGACAGGTTAGATGCAGGAAGAATGTTCCTGATGTTGAGGAAGTCCAGAACCAGGGGTCACAGTCTAAGGATAAAGGGTAAGCCATTTAGGACCGAGATGAGGAGAAACTTCTTCACTCAGAGATTTGTTAACCTGTGGAATTATCTACCGCAGAGAGTTGTTGATGCCAATTCAATAGATATATTCAAGAGGGAGTTAGCTATGGCCCTTACAGCTAAAGGGATCAAGGGGTATGGAGAGAAAGAAGGAAAGGGGTACTGAGGTGAATGATCAGCCATGATCTTATTGAATGGTGGTGCAGGCTCGAAGGGCCAAATGGCCTACTCCTGCACCTATTTTCTATGTTTCTATGTAAACAACCTCTCCGGCTGCTTTTACAAGTGAAGAGGCTCATCTTTCTTTTCCTTACTTTATTTCACTTTCTGTACATGATTTATGAATTAAAAATTCGAATTTACACTTCCTGGTTCAGACTCTGCAGTCACAATCTTGACTGGGATGCTTTTTTCCAAGTAGTGCAGGGAGGGATGCGTCGGAGAGAAGTCGCACGCTGTGGAGTTTTGACTACACAGAGCACCTCTTTTTTTCCAGCAGGTTCTCTGCCCAGAAGCCAGACTGATTGACAAGCTTGGTTCCCTGTCGGGCGGGGAAACACTTTGGAGGAGGCCGCAACCAAGGACCAGATAGGGTGCCTTTGTTGAGCTAGTGACAGCATGGTGGAGGGAGTACTGATCCTGGGGTTCTGATGCTGGAAGGGGGAGGTGTCTGATCTTGAAGGGGGAGTGGAGGCGATCCTGAAGGCAGGATTGGCTATCCTCGAGGAAGGGGATGAAAAGCAGGTTATCTTGGGGACTGTGAGAAACACTCCAGTTCCTCTTGGCCCACAAGCAGTGCTAGAAAAGCACTTACCTCTTCCACTCAGCATTCCTTGCTTCCCTTTAGCTGCCAGATATCAACACAATCTGGGTAGAATTGACTGAAATAGCGCAAAAGACCACGAATTTAAAATGTAGGTCAGTTACGCCTATAACCATTTGCGCTCGTGTTTCCACGATGTAAAGCTGATTTTAGGAATGAGGCAATAGCCAATTGATTCAATCAGTCCACTAGCCCTTATTTCACACTGTAGCCAACGCAGTTTTGCTTGTAGCTGTTATTAAATGGTTCATGTTGAACTACTTTATCTTGATTTTAAAACATTTCTTTGCTTTGTTTTAACATGTTGACAGTTGGTTATTTTAAATTTGTTCTTGGAATTTGTTCTCATTGGAACAGAGGAGGTTGAGAGGAGACCTCGTTGAGGTGCACAAAATTTTGAGGGGCCTGGATATCGTGGATAGCAAGAGCCTATATCCCTTGGTGTAGGGGTCAATTACAAGGGGAAATAGTTTTAACATGGTTGGTGGAAGGTTCAGAGGGGATTTGACGGTGGGCTTCTTCACACAGAGGGTAGTGGGGGCTCTTGATCTCACTGCCTGGAAGGGTGGTGAATGCAGAAACCCTCACCACATTTAAAAGGTGCTTGGTTGGGCACTTAAAGTGTTGTAACCTGCAGGGTTATGGACCTAGAGCTGGTACTTGGGATTAGACTGGATAACCTTTTGTTGGCTGGCGCAGAAAGGATGGTAAGTACTGCAGGGAATCGAATATGGCCAGGGGGATCTCCTGGACTAGTTTTGATCGCCTGGATGGGTCGGAGAGGAATTTTCCCACATTTTTTTTTCCCCCAATTGGCCTGGGCTTTTATCTGGTTTTTGCCTCTCCCAGGAGATCGCATGGCTCCGGTTGGGGTGGAATGTAGAATATTTTAGTGTAAGGGGTGTCATAGTTGTGTGGGGCGGACTGGTTGGGTTGGGTGCTCTTTACCTTTCCGCCATTGTTCATTTTTCATCGGTTTATATGTAACCGTCAGGGCTGCTGACCGTACGGCTCTCTGTCGGCCAGCGCAGACACGATGGGCTGAAATAGCCTCCTTCTGTGCTGTAAATTTCTATGTTTCTATGTTTCTAATTTGCCTGACATGACCAGTTAACTGTCAGTCAGCTAATCAAGATTTGAGAACCCAGATGAATTGAAGAGATGGATAATTCATGAAGTTCCTCAAAAATGTCATGAATTTCCATGGGTAATTGTTCATGAACATGTATAACTATCTTTAAGTAATTCATGGTTGTTCATATATATCTGTGAATGTTCAGTGGATGCTTTCTCAGTTCTGGGACATTCATAAACAAAACTGAACTGTAGTTCATCAAGTCCATAAAAAATACAATCAGAAAAAGACTAACCCTCATGTCATGTCACATGAAATTCTCCATAAGCTATTATTATCTGTAACACGATAAGTATGTGTGCTTATTGTGTTCCTAACACAGATGAGACTGCACACAGGGAGGTTAAAGTAACAGTGACCTCAGTCTTTATTAAGACACTCCAGAGTGAGGAACAGGCCTTCGGGGCCAGCTTACATACAGTGCTCCCAAGGGATGCTAGGATCCCTTGGGACTACAGGAGATGCGCTCTCTGGTGCCGCAACATGGGAGTGGATGCTTTACAGATACACAACATCGCTCCCCCGCAAAGTCAAAGTGAAAACTATTTACAAGGTGAGGCGGTCGGGAGCCTTTCTTTCCCTGGTTGACCGCCTCGATAAAAATGTCTCTTCTGGTGTGTTGGCTGTGCCCTCGCTGGGCTGGCGTGTTGTTGGCCCTGCAGGGATGCTGGGTGAGCCTGGCCTTGCTGGGCTGTTGGGCGTGATGGATTCGATTTCCTGGTCCGACGTGGTGTCGTTGATCCTTTGGGTGTGTGTTGTGGGCTCGAAAAAGGTGGTGTCTGCTGTGGGTTGTTCAGGGCAGTCTGTGAACCGCAGCCTCGTTTGGTCCAGGTGCTTTCTGAAAATTTGTCCATTGTCTAGTTTGACTACAAATACCCTACTCCCTTCTTTAGCTATCACCATGCCCACGATCCAATTGGGACCATGTCCATAGTTTAGCACATAAACGGGTTCATTCAGATCAATTTCCCGTGACACAGTGGCACGACCATCGTTTACATTTTGTTGCTGCCGCCTGCTCTCTACCTGATCATGCAGGTTGGGGTGAACCAGCGAGAGTCTGGTTTTAAGTGACCTTTTCATGAGTAGCTCAGCCGGGGGCACCCCTGTGAGCGAGTGGCGTCTCGTGCGGTAGCTGAGCAGTACTCTGGACAGGCGGGTTTGGAGTCAGCCTTCTGTGACTCGTTTAAGGCTCTGTTTGATTGTTTGTACTGCCCGCTCTGCCTGCCCATTGGAGGCTGGTTTAAACGGGGCCGAGGTGACATGTTTGATCCCATTGCAGATCATGAATTCTTTAAATTCGGCACTGGTGAAACATGGCCCGTTGTCACTGACCACTATGTCAGGCAGGCTGTGGGTGGCAAACATGGCACTCGGGCTTTCAATGGTGGTGGTGGCGGTGCTTCCCGACATTATTTCACATTCAATCCATTTTGAAAAAGCATCCACCACCACCAGGAACATTTTACCGAGAAACAGGCCCGCATAGCCGACATAGATCCTCAACCATGGTCTGGAGGGCCAGGACCACAAACTTAGTGGTGCCACTCTGGGCACGTTGCTCAACTGAGCACACACGCTGCATTGCCGTACACAGGACTCTAAGTTAGAGTCGATACCGGGCCACCACACATGCGATCTGGTTATCGCTTTCATCATTACTATACCCGAGTGTGTGCTGAGGAGATCCGAGATGAACGGCTCCCTGCCCTTTTGGATAGCACTACGTGGTTACCCCACAACAGGCAGTCTGCCTGAATGGACAGCTCGTCCTTTCGCCACTGGAACAGCTTGATTAGCTCTTGTATTTCAACGGGGATGTTGGCCCAGCTCCCATGCAGTACACAGTTTTTTACTCGGGACAGCAGAGGATCTTGGCTGGTCCAAGTCCTAATCTGGCGGGCTGTGACAGGTGATTTATCATTTTCAAACGCTTCCATGATCATCAACAAGTCTGCGGGCTGTGCCACCATCAACAAGTTTGCAGGCTGCGCCATTTCCACCCCCGTGGTGGGCAATGGTAGCCGACTGAAAGCATCCGCACAGTTCTCGGTGCCTGGCCTGTGGCGGATGGTATAGTTATACGCTGATAGTGCGAGTACCCACCTTTGTATGCGGGCTGAGGCATTAGTATTTATCCTCTTGTTTTCAGTGAACAGCGATATGACGGGCGTGTGATCGGTTTCCAGCTCAAATTTGATGCCAAACAGGTACTGATGCATTTTATTTACCCCGAACACACATGCTAATGCCTCTTTCTCAATCATGCTGTAGGCCCTCTCGGCCTTAGACAAGCTCCTGGAGGCATAGGCGACAGGTTGCAACTTCCCCGTGATGTTGGCTTGTTGTAATACACACCTGACTCCGTATGACGACACATCACATGCTAGCACGAGTCTTTTACACGGGTTATACAATACAAGCAGCTTGTTGGGGCATAAAATGTTTCTGGCTTTCTCAAAAGCAATTACTTGTTTTTTTCTTCATACCCAGTTCCCACCTTTACACAATAACACATGCAGGGGCTCTAAGAGGGTGCTTAACCCCAGTAGGAAGTTACCAAAGTAGTTGAGGAGTCCTAGGAATGACCGCAGTTCTGTGACGTTCTGTGGCCTGGGTGCGTTCCTGATAGCCTCTGTCTTGGCCTCTGTGGGCCGAATGCCATCCGCCACGATCTTTCTCCCCAAAAACTCCACTTCTGTTGCCAAGAAGACGCATTCGACCTCTTCAGCCACAGCCCTACGCGATCCAGTCACTGGAGGACCTCCTCCAGGCTTTGTATGTGCTCAACGGTGTCTCGACCCATGACCAATATGTCGTCCTGAAAAACCACCGTGCATGGTACCGACTTGAGTAGGCTCTCCGTGTTTCTCTGGAAGATCGCTGCAGCCGAGCGAATTCCAAACAGGCATCTGTTGTCGATGAACAGTCCCTTGTGCGTGTTGATGCAGGCGATGCCTTTCGACGACTCCTCCAGCTCCTGCGTCATGTAGGCCGAAGTCAGGTCGAGCTTGGTGAATGTCTTGCCTCCTGCCATTGTCGCAAATAGGTCATCTGCCTTATGTAGCGTGTATTGGTCCTGTAGCGAAAAACGGTTAATAGTTACTTTATAATCGCCGCAAATCCTGACCGTGCCATCACTTTTGAGTACTGGAACAATCGGGCTGGCCCACTCACTGAATTCCACTGGGGAGATGATGCCCTCGCACTGCAGCCTGTCCAGCTCGATTTCCACTCTCTACCTCATCATGTGAGGTACCGCTCGCGCCTTGTGGTGAATGGGTCGTGCCTCTGGGACCAAGTGGATCCGCACCTTCGCCCCGGAAAAGTTTCCAATGCCTGGCTCAAAAAGGGAAGGAAATTTGTTAAGAACCTGGGTACATGAGGCCTCATCGACATGTGATAGCGCTTGGATGTCATCCCAGTTCCAGCGGATTTTACCCAGCCAGCTCCTTCCAAGCAGTGTGGGGCCATCGCCCGGGACAATCCAGAGTGGCAGTTCATGCACCGTGCCCTCGTAGGTGACCTTGACCATGGCACTGCTCAGGACAGTGATAAGCTCTTTGTGTGCGTTCTCAGTTTCGTGTGGAATGGGCTGAGGGCTGGTCTGAGTGCCTTCTTGCACCACAGTCTCTCAAACATCTTTTTGCTCATGATGGATTGGCTAGCGCCAATGTCCAGTTCATTGCTACAGGTAACCCATTCAATTTTTCGTTGCGCATTATAGGTGGACATTTAGTCAAAAATGTGTGCACCCCATATACTTCAGCATCTGCCTCCTCTCTCAGGCTCGAAATTGCTTTGGCTCACCATGGACCGATCTTCCTCTGCCACTTGGTGGTTAGCAGGTTTTGCAGAGCTTGCAGCTTGTCTGCAAGCTCATTGGAGGTGCCCCATTGTTCCACAGCTCTTGCAAACATAACCTTTGAAGCGGCATGAATAGGCGTGAAAAGGTGTGAATTGCCTTGTATTTATCGTTTGTTGCGGACTCAGTCATCTGGGTCGCCTGAGGCTTGCTGGCAGTTGCAGACTCATGGGTTCTGCCCTGTACATTTCTGCTCGCAAACACAGTTCCAGTTAATTTATGAACATTGCTAGCACGTGTGTGCTGAGAGATTTGTTTGGTGTTATCACTGGTGGACATAAACGCCTGTGCTATCGTAATGGCCATACTGAGGGTCGGTGTCTCTACAGTCAAATGTTTTCGTAGGATGGTCTCGTGGCCAATACCTTAGCTCGGCGACATAGCTCGCCACTTCCTGACCTTCAGATCGCTGGTACGTAGAGATCCGATACCGCGCCATCAGCACACTCTCCCTCGGGTTAAGATGCTCCCGAACCAATGTACACAGCTCCTCATACGACTTATCTGTGGGTTTCACCGGAGCCAGAAGATTCTTCATGAGGCTGTAGGTCGGTGCCCCGCAGACCATGAGGAGGACCGCTCTCCTTTTTGCAGCGCTTCCTTCTCCGTCCAGCTCATTGGCTACAAAGTACTGGTCTAACCATTCGACATAGGCTTCCCCGTCCTCACCTTCCGAGAACTTCTCCAGGATGCTCACAGTTTGCTGTATCTTTGCGTTGGATTCGTGTACTCGTCGCCAGTTGTTGTGGTCCTAACACAGATGAGACTGCACACAGGGAGGTTAAAGTAACAGTGACCCCAGTCTTTATTAAGACACTCTAGAGTGAGTAACAGGCCTTAGGGGCCGGCTTTTATACAGTGCTCCCAAGGGATGCTGGGATCCCTTGGAACTTCAGAGGATGCACTCCTTAGTGGTGGAATATGGGAGTACATGCTTTACAGATACACAACATTTATATACTATTAAATACACCAAAGTTCTTGAACTACTCTTGACCAGAAAATCCAAAATAAAAAATGCAATATTGCTTGAGTCAGTTATTGAGCAAATTAATCTATTGTATTTTGATACAAAATGCTCTATACACTGATACATTTGTAGGTGGGGATAAACGTTCAGTATTTGGGTACGTTTCCAGAGCCTGTGACATATGAATATTTGTTTTACCAGTAACTGCAGGCACTGATAAGAGTCTCCTTAGACCATCAGGGAAAACTGATGCATACTTACAACTACACCATCAGGCAATTGGACTTCGAGGTATCTGTACAAAACTACTTGAATTTCAGCTCCAATTGATAGTCCTGCTAGTATTACCAACAGAAAAATAACTATTAATCTTGGAGTTCAAACGTGCGGGGAGAAGTAACAGTGAGCGATGATAGCAGGGAAGAAAACTGGGAGAAACAACAGGTATAGACTTTCTGGAACACTTTCTCTCTCAATCTCTTGTCCCTTTCACTCATATGTTCAAACTACATATTACCCTAGCCTCCATTAATGTAATTGAGTCAGTTTCCTGCATTCAGCTGCTGTGGGATCCAGCAAGTCTTCATTCTAACCTCATCCGTGTCGTGCTATCAGAGAACCAAAAGCACAAATCACACCCATCTGGCAGTTTGCATTCCATTTAACTTCAAATTAAATTTGAAGTTAATCAAGCAATTTTGTTGCCTAATTTCACTCAATTGTCATGAAGAATTTCCATGCTTCATTCTATTTCTCCTCAAATCAGAAGAACAGGCAGAGTCTTAAGGGTGACCTCCATTGGTTTCCAAGGATTGGTCTGCAAGTATAACAATATTTAATGGTCCGTAATTTGTACTCAGCGGTGATGCAGTAGTGATGTCAGCATGCTGTCTAAGCAGCCAATCACATTGAAGAATTCTCACAAACAGCAAACCAGGAATTAGAAAGCAGTGTGTATCCTCACTTTTAAAAAATGTTACAGAGAGCGAATGGAAGATTGGGACTTTCACATGGGGATAAGGTAGAAGCTGAAATATCGTGAACAAACTTTTAAAATAATTTTTGTTTATTGTAATTTTTATCATAATGGAGAAAGTTGACATTCCACAAATATAAAAATCAGTTTGTTAGGGCCAGAACGATTGTTTAGCAGTCAATATGCTGTTAAAACCCCAGTTTTGCCTATTCCAACAAGGCTTAACATTTAATGGGGTATTTAACAGCTATGTTAACACAGAAAAGCTCAAGTTTTCATCAGTTCACTGATTTTACTGATTGCCGGCTGTGGGGAAGATGGGGATGACGGGGGTGCGGGGGGCGGGGGGGCCGAGGGGTTGGGTGTCCACAGCGCAGCCAGTGTGAGAGCAATGACTGACTGACCACAACTTCAGGATTTCCACATTTAGATGCGCAGTTGCAGTCAATTTCAGAGAGGTAATGATGGCAAACACTGACTGTTCGCCATCATTACCCACCGCAAAATCCAGGCCATTAAAACATTTTTTAAACTTACAGATACCTGAAAATGTTTTTAAAAACTATTCAAAACTTAAATACACTTTTAAAAATGTTTAACGATCCTGCTCTGGGGTCTTTTGACTGCGGAGCATCACCACAAGCTTGTTCTGCAGAGCTGTTGAACACCATTTGTAGCCATTTGGCAGTGGGTACAGAATCAAAACCCTACTAGAACCCTCATCCATCTCCTGTCATGTTCATGCAACAGTCCAAGGTTGCCCCCAGCAAGCATCAGGAAAATATCTATGAGGATTTTAGGGCATGGATTCGACATTGGTCCTTACTTAATAATTTTCCAATATTGGGCGCTCAAACGGTAGCAAAACAGGAACATCTAGACCGTGGAATAGGTTATTACTCTCTCCTCTGAATTCACTACTCTCCTGTCATCCTTTAACCTCTCCATCCATGTAAATTCCTCAACCCATATTCACAGCACCCTCTTGACCTTCCAATCTCTCATGGCCTTGCTATTCCAACCACCTCAGTTAAAGATAAAGCCATCTCTGACCATTTCCTTGTATCGCTCTCGACCCACATTCCCCTCCTCCAATCCAAACCTACTTCCTTCTGCAGCCACCCCTGGAAAAAACTCTCTCCAAATTCTATTACAACTGCACTTATCAATCTTTGGCCCTCTTTTAACAATGTCATTTCTTCAGCCACCGATCTGCTCAATCGCACTCTCACTACCACCTTTGATGCCCTAGTCCCAATTAAAATGTTTACTCTCTTCCACCCTTACCATTCTCCCTGGTACAGCCCTCATCTTCACGCCCTCAAGTCAAAAGGGTGTAGACTTGAATGGACGTGGCAGACAACTGGTTTAGCCATTCATTGCCAGATCTGACTCAAACACATAAAACACTATCAGTTCTTACTCTTGTCTACAAAAACTGCTCATTATTCTAGGATCATTCTGGATTGCAAAAATAACCCCAGGCCACAATTTTCTACTGCTAGCCATCTCCTTAAACCCCTCTCCAGTGTCTCCACCACACTCACCTCCAACAACAAGTGTGAGGAGCTCATGGACTTCTTTGTATCAAAGATTGAGACCATCTGATCAGCTGCCCCTGCAAGTTCCCTTCTTTCACCTAGCCCACAGGGCCAAACTTCCTCTGATGCTCCCATCTGCCCTAGCCCTAAACTCATATATTTTTCTAATTTCTCTTTGATCTCTCCTCTTAATCTCTCCAACACATCTTATCCATGAGACCCACTTCCTGCTCTCTTGACCCTATTCCCACTAAACAGCTAACCACCATCCTCAGGAACTGTCCCCCTCTCCTTCAAATCTGCTGTCATCACCCTCTCCTCAAAAAAACAACTCTTGACCCCACTTTGCTTGCTAGCTACTGTAAGTGGTTTTGCCCTTGGTGGTTTCGAATCACCCCCCTTACAAAAGTTCTAGACCCTGGAATTATAATGGTAAACAGAATACACAGTTATAGACAAATGTTTCGGTCTCAACCGTCACAATGCTTTTATTCAAGTTAAAGCACACACTTGCTTCTAGTAAAACACACCCTGGTGGTGTGAATAAAAAAACAACACAATACAAGACATAACACTGGCCCGTCTGAACAGGCCCCTATCATGAAGTACCCATGACTAAAACACCCCTGCTTGGCTCAATAGGGCACCACCGAATCTGTTCAACAGACTGTGCGTACACCTATGATCCACGCAGAAATCTCCCCATTAAACCCCTAAGGCTTGGTTGGGATGCACAACACCCCTTCACACTATGCAGTGGTCTTAAGGATGTGTGGGCTGGGATAATGTTCACCAATTACCCCTCTGGCCTACTTGCTGCTTCTTCCGATGAGCGTGGCTCTCTTTGTTCGTAGATGGTGGTTTCTTCTCTCCATCCCAGAAGGAGTGCTTGACCCTTGAGTGCGTTGAACAAAGCAAGAAAGTGTAAAAGAGCAGAGAGAGAGAGATGGCTGCAACTGCCGTTCTCTTATACCTGAAAGAATGCTTCAATTCTTCGTGCCAAAAACCAGTCCTTTGCCTGAGGCAGTCCAACTAAAGAGCAATGGCTCACATCTTCGGCCTGTGCCTTTGTTACTGGGATGTTCCTGGGGATCAAGGCTCCAACAAGTCTGGGTGGTCAAATAGTTTCCTTTGTCCTGAGGTTCCCACGCTCCGGGGCTCTCAGTCATTTTGATGGCTTGAGCACTGGCTAATTTACTTGATCTCTCACTGATGGGTTCCCATTACATGGCAAAGGGTTCTCCATCAACCATCTTCCTGCGATTTCAACCATCTTCCTGCGATTTCAGCCATTGATCCATCCCACCCACCTGAAGTGTATTCCTGTGGAACATGTCTGGGCCAGTCCCAGCTCATGCTGTCTGCTCTTCTGCAGTAACAGAAATATGGAAAAGCCAAGTCCAAAACTTAAAGTCCAAAAAGTTTACGGTGATGCTGTCGATGTTTCTGCCGATTCTGACACTACCATCGCATCTCCAACCTCCCTTTCCTCTCCAAAGTACTTGAACGTGTTGTCGACTTCCAAATACATGATCATCTTTCCATGAATTCAATATTTGAATCCCTTCAATCTGGCTTTCCCCTCTGCCACAGTACCAAAACTGCTGTCATCAACGTCACTAATGACGTCCTTTGTTACTGTGACAATGGTAAACTATCCCTCCTCGTCCTCCTGGACCTGTCTGCAGCCTTTGAAACAGTTGACCACTCTATCCTCCTCTAACACCACTCCACCAATGTCCAGCTGGGTGGGACTGCACTCATCTGGTTCCATTCTTTGCTATCTAATCGTAGCCAGAAGATCTCCAGCAATGGCATCTCTTTCCACTCCCGCATCATTATCTCTGGTGTTCCCCAAGAATCTGTCTTTGGACCCCTCTTATTTCTCATCTACATGCTGCCCCTTTCACCCTTTTTAAACAAAGGTACAACATTAGCAGTCCTCCAGTCCTCTGACACCACACCTGTAGCCAGAGAGGCCTGGAAAATGATGGTCAGAGCCTCTGCTATTTCTTCTTTTGCTTCTCTTAACAGCCTGGGATACATTTCATTTAGGCCTGGTGAATTATCCACATCCAAAGCTGCTAAGCCCCTTAATACTTCCTCTCTCACTGTTTTTATCTCTTCTAATATTTTGCACTTCTCCTCCCTCATTGCAAAGTCTGCATCGCCCCTCTTTTTTGTGAAAGCAGATGCAAAGTATTCATTAAGAATCATACCCATGTCTTCTACCTCCGCACACAAATTACCTTTATGGTATCTGATAGGCTCCACTCTTTCTCTAGTTATCCTCTTGCTCTTCATGTATTTATAAAACATCTTTGGATTTTCCCTGATTTTAGTTGCCAACATTCTCTCATGCTCTCTCTTTGCTTTCCTTATATCTTTTTAATTGCACACCTGCACTTCTTATACTCCTCTAGAGTTTCTGCAGTATTGAGTTCTCGGTATCTGTCATAAGCTTCCTTTCTTTTCTTTATCTTATCCTGTATGCCCCTTGACATCCAGGGAACTCTAGATTTGTTAGCTCCACCCTTTTCTTTAAGGGAACATACTTGCTCTGTACCCTCAGGATCTCCTCCTTGAATGCCTCCTACTGCTCTGACACTGATTTACCATCAAGTAGCCGTTTCCAGTTCACTTTGGCCAAATACCATCTCAGCTCAGCAAAATTAGCTTTACCCCAATTGAGAACTATTTTTTTCCTGGTCCACCTTCATCCTTTTCCATAACTACCCTAAATCTTACTGAATTATGATCACTAGCACCAAAATGCTCTCCCACTGATACCCCTTCCACCTGCCCCTCTTCATTCCCCAAAACCAAGTCCAGAACTGCCCCCTCCCTTGTTGGGCTTGTTACATACTGGCTAAAGAAGTTCTCCTGAATGCATTTGAGGAATTCCGCATCCTCTGTATCAATTACACTACTTTTTTCCCAGTTAATATTAGAACAGTTGAAATCCCCCACTATTACAGTTTTATAGTTTTTTGCACTTTGCAGCAATTTGCCCACATATTTGTTGTTCTTTCTCCCTCTGACTGTTTGGGGGTCTATAGTACACACCCAGTAGTGTGATCTCCCTTTTTCGTTCTTCAATTCAACCCATATGGCCTCGTTTGATGACTCTAACATATCATCCCTTCTCACAACTATAATTGTTTATTTAATTAATACTAGGACGACCCCCCGCCCCCCACCCCTCGTTTTTTACCCCCTCTCTATCCCGTCTGAAAACCCTGTAACCAGGAATGTTGAGTTGCCATACCTGCCCTTTTTGCAGCCATGGTCTTAGTAATAGCTATAATATCATACTCCCAAGTGTCAATCTGTGCTCTCAGCTCATCTGCCTTATTCCCTATACTCCTTGCATTGAAATATATACCATTTAGTGGTGACAAACCCCCTTGTTGTCTATTTTCCAGCTCTTGTTTCCTCTGTCTTCCAAATTTATTTTCTACTTTTCTACTGCCCAATTCCAGCTTTGCTTCTCTCCCCACTGAATCTATTCTCAGGTTCCCATCCCATTGCCAAGCTAGTTTAAACCCTCCCCAAACAGCATTAGCAAGCCCTCCCGTGAGGATACTGGTCTCGGCTCTGTTCAGGTGCAACCCATTCAGCTTGTCCAGGTCCCACCTCCCCCATAAATGGTCCCAATGCCTCAGGAATCTAAAGCCTGCACCTGCACCAACTTTCCAGCCATGCATTCATCTTCTCTATCCTCCTATTTCTGCACTCACTAACACGTGGTACCAGCAGTAACCCGGAGATTACTACCTTTTGAGGTCCTGCTTTTTAATTTCTCTCCTAGCTCCCTAAACTCTGCCTTCAGGACCTCATCCCTCATTCTATCTATGTCATTGATACCGATACGGACCACGACCTCCCTCTCCCCCCAGAATGTCTTGCAGCCGCTCGGTGACATCCTTGACCTTCGCAGCAGGGAGGCAACAAAAACATCCTGCAATCATGTTTGCGGCCACAGAAATGCCTGTCTGCTCCCCTGACGATCGAATCCCCTACCACTATTGCTCTTCCATTATTCTTCCTCCCCCGCCCCCGCCCCTGTGCAGCTGAGCCATCCATGGTGCCGTGGACTTGGCTCTGGCTGCACTCCCCAGAGGCACCATCGTCCTCACCAGTACTCAGAGCAGAATACTGGTTGGAGAGGAGATTGACTCAGGGGACTCCTGAACTACCTGCCTAGTCCTCTCCTTCTGTCTGGTGGTCACCATTGCCTCTCTACCTGCACACTTTTAGGCTGCTGGGTGACCACCTCTAGAAACATGCTATTCACTAAATTTTCAGTCTCGCAGATGCACCGCAGTAACTCCAGCCGCTGCTCAATCTCCGAAACCTGGAACTCAAGTTGCTGCAGCTGGTGACACTTCCTGCAATCCATGGGACTGAGCTGCCCTGCCATGCCTCTAGTTAATAGACTCGGAACTACCCAGCAGAAATAAACTTTAAAACTTAGCTAAACACATTCAGCAGCTACTCACCAATCAGCCCTTACCCTCTATTTTATAGGCTATGAAATACTTAGCAGAAAATAACAAACTTAAAAAAAAATTCAATATTTTATTTAGTTAGTGAGGTTTTTAAGTTTAGAAATATCACTTGTCTATATTTACTTTTTAAATCACGGGTCTTAATTTACACCAATGCCCAAGGTTAAAAAAGAGAACTAGAGAAATACTCACCAACCAACCAACCAGCCAATCACTTACCTGCTTTCCTGTGATGTCATATTTTGATTTTCCCTCTCTCTGCCCACGCTGCTCCTGGCTCCAAGCGCCGAGCTAGCTCCTTTATCCTCCTACCGCTGCTCTGATCACGCTGTGCTCTCGGGCCTCGGGTGTTGCTCCTTTATCCTCCTACCGCTGCTCCGATCATGCTGCTGTACTGTTGGAAACACGGCAGCACTGCAAGCTCCCACAAATAGCAATGTGATAATGATCAGATAATTTGCTTTACTGACGTTGATTGAGGGACAAATATTGGCCAGGACACCAGGGATAACTCCCCTGCTATTCTTTAAAATAGTGCCATGGGATCTTTTATATCCACCCAAGTGAGCAGACGGGGCCTCGATTTAATGTCTCTTCTGAAAGATAGCATCTCCGACAGTGCAGCATTTCCTCAGTACTGCACTGGAGTGTCTGCCTGGGTTTTTACGCTCAAGTCTCTGGAGTGGTACTTGAACCCACAACTTTCTGACGCAGATGTAAGAGGGCTACACACTGAGCCACGGCTGACACGAGTGATTGGAATATACAAGGCTAGAGCCAGTTGAGATTGTGCAATCTGAGAATTACAAACTTTCACTTTCTGGATTCGCAAGGTGAATCTGACGGATGAGTACAGTTACATTAGAGATGCGAGGTATACAAATGATTCCTGTTTCCCCTTTTTCCCCAACATTCTACCACAGGCTGGCCAAGAGCAATATGTAGTTCTAGACAGTACCTTAGTATTAATTTCTATGATGCATATGATATGGCTTTGCCATGTCATACAGATACCACCAATTCCAGGGACGACCAAAAGAGGGGTGTTACTAATCTCACAAGCAGCAGTGAAAGGCTTGCTGAACCTCCACCTCCCTTTAAGCTATGAACTTGGGAGAGACTTCTGACTTGCTCCTCCCTCCACTCCTCTATTGCAGCAATGTTCAGAATCTCGAGGGTTATCTCCTCATAAGGAATCAAGTGTTGCAGTTTCAGGCGGTGCCCATCTCCCCAACTTGTCTGCATTCACTGGTGCTGATTATGCACATTTTTCCTGTGCAAGCAGATAACAAAAGGAGATATGTCGGAATGAGGAATGTGTCACCCATGTGCCCAATCCAGCAGCCACTGAATGTGAGTAAGTTTACACGCAGCATGCATGGTTTTTGTTGCTTAACTTTAGAACTCACACAGTTAGCAGAGTGCTCTGTGATGCTCCACCAGCTTGCAGTGAAATGCTGCTAACATGTATTGCAAGACAATATTCCAAAATGAAGCAAATGCTAACAGTACTTACCTTGGCAACTGGAATGTCCTTACTATTATAAATTCACACAAGGCACATTCTGAAGACAAGGTCACTGTGACCCGAATTTTTATTCACAGAACCAAGAAGTGATGACCCTGCGTGGGACCTCTCTTTATATATCTGGATGACCTGGTGAGGAGTGTCTCCCACAAGTTCACCCCGTGGTCAAGGTGTGCATTTCTTAGGTGTATACGGTATGCAGTGTTGTTACATGAAGATTACAGTTACATGAAGGTTACATGCATGACATCACCCCCACCCCCAACGTCTTATGGGGTTAAAGATTAAGTCTTTCAGGCAGTCAATGCTCTCTCGTGGAGCGCCGCAGTTGGGGTCCTGGTTGTTGAGCCTTGGCATGCGTCTCTGTCACCTGTGGTGATTCCGGCTTTTCCGGGCTGGCCGCAGGGACTGTGCATGCTGCTGAAAGTTCTTGATGCTCATTCACTGGCGGTGGTGTGGGCAACATCTCATGATCTTCCTCAGGTTCCTCAGTGTCCATGCTGAACCTTTTTTTTTACTTGGTCCAGATGCTTGCGGCATATCTGTCCATTGTTAAGTCTGACCACTATGACCCTATTCACCTCTTTGCCAATTATAGTACCCTCAAGCCATTTGGGCTCCAAAGCGTGATTAAGAACAAATACAGGGTCATCGATTTCTATACATCTCCCCTTTGAGTTAAGCTCATGGCACTCATTTTGGGACTGGCGCTTGCCCTCAACAAAATGAGGGACAGCCGAGTTTTAAGTGTACGTTTCATGAGTAGTTCCGCGGGCGGGACTCCCGTGAGCGAATGCGGTTGGGACCTATAGGCCAGCAGGAGGTGCGATAGGCAGCATTGAAGGGAGGGTCCTTGAATCCGGAGCATGCCCTGTTTTATGTTTTGGACCGCACATTCCGCCTGGCCATTGGAAGCCGGCTTGAACGGTGCTGTCCTGACATGTTTGATGCCATTACCCGACATGAACTCCCGGAATTCATAACTAGTGAAACACAGGCCATTGTCGGTAACCAGGATGTCCAGCAGGCCGTGGGTCGCAAAGACCGCACGCAGACTCTCCACAGTGGTGGATGTCGTGCACGAGTTCAATATGATGCACTCGATCCATTTCGAGTAGGCATCAACGACAATGAGGAACATTTTTCCCATGAACGGGCCCGCGTAGTCTATGGCCTGGTGGGCCAGGGCCACGGGCTGAGTGGGGCCTCCCTGGGGGAATTACCCAACTCGCACAAGTTGTGCACAGTGTTCCAAGTCTGAGTCAATTCCCGGCCACCATACATGTGACCGGGCAATGGCCTTCATTAGCACGATGCCTGGGTGCTCGCTGTGGAGTTCCCTGATGAATGCTTCCCTTCCCTTCTGGGGCATGACTACCCGGCTGCCCCATAGTAGGCAGTCGGCTTGGATGGAGAGCTCATCCATCCGTCTGTGAAATGGTCTGACCTCCTCGGGGCATGCTCCGTGTGCAGGTGCCCAATCCCCAGTCAGGACACATTTCTTAATCAAGTATAGGAGGGGATCTCTGTTGGTCCAGATTTTGATCTGGCGGCTGTGATGGGGGAGACTGCGCTGTCAAAGGTTTCACTGGCCATGACCATCTCAGCGCTTTGCTCCGCTGCACCCTCAGTGGTGGACAGCGGAAGCCTGCTGAACGCGTCCGAGCAATTTTCGGTGCCTGGCTGGTGCCGTATGGTGTAGTCATACATAGAAACATAGAAACATAGAAAATAGGTGTAGGAGTAGGCCATTCAGCCCTTCTAGCCTGCACCGCCATTCAATGAGTTCATGGCTGAACATGCAACTTCAGTACCCCATTCCTGCTTTCTCACCATACCCCTTGATCCCCCGAGTAGTAAGGACTTCATCTAACTCCTTTTTGAATATATTTAGTGAATTGGCCTCAACAACTTTCTGTGGTAGAGAATTCCACAGGTTCACCACTCTCTGGGTGAAGAAATTCCTCCTCATCTCGGTCCTAAATGGCTTCCCCCTTATCCTTAGACTGTGTCCCCTGGTTCTGGACTTCCCCAACATTGGGAACATTCTTCCTGCATCTAACCTGTCTAACCCCGTCAGAATTTTAAACGTTTCTATGAGGTCCCCTCTCATTCTTCTGAACTCCAGTGAATACAAGCCCAGTTGATCCAGTCTTTCTTGATAGGCCAGTCCCGCCATCCCGGGAATCAGTCTGGTGAACCTTCGCTGCACTCCCTCAATAGCAAGAATGTCCTTCCTCAGGTTAGGAGACCAAAACTGTACACAATACTCCAGGTGTGGCCTCACCAAGGCCCTGTACAATTGTAGCAACACCTCCCTGCCCCTGTACTCAAATCCCCTCGCTATGAAGGCCAACATGCCATTTGCTTTCTTAACCGCCTGCTGTACCTGCATGCCAACCTTCAATGACTGATGTACCATGACACCCAGGTCTCGTTGCACCTCCCCTTTTCCTAATCTGTCACCATTCAGATAATAGTCTGTGTCTGTTTTTACCACCAAAGTGGATAACCTCACATTTATCCACATTATATTTCATCTGCCATGCATTTGCCCACTCACCTAACCTATCCAAGTCGCTCTGCAGCCTCATAGCATCCTCCTCGCAGCTCACACTGCCACCCAACTTAGTGTCATCCGCAAATTTGGAGATACTACATTTAATCCCTTCATCTAAATCATTAATATATAGTGTAAACAGCTGGGGCCCCAGCACAGAACCTTGCGGTACCCCACTAGTCACTGCCTGCCATTCTGAAAAGTACCCATTTATTCCTACTCTTTGCTTCCTGTCTGACAACCAGTTCTCAATCCATGTCAGCACACTACCCCCAATCCCATGTGCTTTAACTTTGCACATTAATCTCTTGTGTGGGACCTTGTCGAAAGCCTTCTGAAAGTCCAAATATACCACATCAACTGGTTCTCCCTTGTCCACTCTACTGGAAACATCCTCAAAAAATTCCAGAAGATTTGTCAAGCATGATTTCCCTTTCACAAATCCATGCTGACTTGGACCTATCATATTACCTCTTTCCAAATGCACTGCTATGACATCCTTAATAATTGATTCCATCATTTTACCCACTACCGATGTCAGGCTGACCGGTCTGTAATACCCTGTTTTCTCTCTCCCTCCTTTTTTAAAAAGTGGGGTTACATTGCCTACCCTCCACTCCATAGGAACTGATCCAGAGTCAATGGAATGTTGGAAAATGACTGTCAATGCATCCACTATTTCCAAGGCCACCTCCTTAAGTACTCTGGGATGCAGTCCATCAGGCCCTGGGGATTTATCGGCCTTCAATCCCATCAATTTCCCCAACACAATTTCCCGACTAATAAGGATTTCCCTCGGTTCCTCCTCCTTACTAGACCCTCCGACCCCTTTTATATCCGGAAGGTTGTTTGTGTCCTCCTCAGTGAATACCGAACCAAAGTACTTGTTCAATTGGTCCGCCATTTCTTTGTTCCCCGTTATGACTTCCCCTGATTCTGACTGCAGGGGACTACGCAGCCAGCATGAGAGCCCATCGCTGTATGCGAGCTGATGCATTGGCATTGACAGCCTTGCTGTCTGACAACAGGGATGTTAACGGCTTGTGGTCCGTTTCTAACTCGTACCTTCTGCTAAAAAGGCACTGGTGCATCTTTTGCACCCCGTAGACACATGCGAGTGCTTCGTTTTCAACCATCCCATATCCCCGTTCTGGGATAGCGACCTGGAGGCATAAGCCACAGGTTGGAGTTGGCCCTCATCATTACTCTGCTGCAACACACACCCAACCCCATAGGATGATGCATCACATGTCAAAACCAATTTCTTACAGGGGTTGTACAGGGTCAATAGCTTATTAGAACAAAGCAGGTTCCGCGCCCGATTGAAAGCCCGTTCCTGACGGTGCCCCCAAAAACAATCGCAACCCTTATGCAGGAGCACGTGTAGCGACTCCAACAATGTGCTTAAGTTCAGCAGAAAGTTCCCAAAATAGTTCAAGAGTCCCAGAAATGAACGCAACTCCGATGTGTTGCCGGGCCTGGGTGCACGACGAATCACCTCTGTTTTGGATTCGGAAGGCCGGATCCCGTCTGCGGCAACCCTCCTGCCCAAAAACTCAACCTCTGGGGCCAAAAACACACACTTGGACTTCTTTAGTCGCAGGCCTACCCGGTCCAGTCAGCGTAGCACCTCCTCCAGGTTGTGGAGGTGTTCCTCGGTGTCTCGACCTCTGATAAGGATGTCGTCCTGAAATACGATTGTTCCAGGGATGGATTTGAGCAGGCTTTCCATGTTCCTTTGAAAGATAGCGGCCGCTGATCGAATGCCAAACGGACACCTGTTGTAGACAAACAGCCCCTTATGCGTGGTGATGGTGGTCAGTAGCTTGGATTCTTCAGCCAGTTCCTGGGTCATGTAGGCCGAAGTGAGGTCCAACTTGGTGAACAGCTTGCCGCCTGCCAGCGTGGCAAAAAGATCCTCCGCTCTCGGTAGTGGGTTTTGGTCTTGTAGTGACACTCGGTTGATAGTGGCCTTGTAGTCGCCACAGATCCTGACCGAGCCATCCGTTTTTAGGACAGGGACAATGGGGCTTGCCCAGTCGCTGAATTCAACGGGCGAAATTATGCCCTCTCTTAGCAACCTGTCCAACGCACTCTCAATTTTCTCCCGCATCACATACGGCACAGCTCTGGCTTTGTGGTGCACTGGTCTGGCGTCCGGGGTGATGCATATCACTACTTTGGTACCTTTGAAAGTCCCGACACCGGGTTGAAATAGTGACTCAAATTTCTGTAGGGCCTGTGAGCATGAACTTTGCTCCACAGATGAAATGGCGTGCACATCCCCCCCATTTCCAGTTCATCTCGGCTAGCCAGCTCCTCCCCAAAAGTGCAGGACCATTTTCGGGACAATCCAGAGTGGCAGCCAGTTCTCTGATCCATTATGTGTGACCACCAACATTGCACTGCCTAGCACTGGGATGATCTCTTTGGTGTATGTCCGTAGTTGCGTGTCAATGCGTTCTAGTTTGGGTCTGCTAGCTCTGAGTGGCCATAGTTTCTCGAATTGTTGGACACTCATAAGTGACTGGCTGGCCCCTGTGTCCAGCTCTGTGTTTAATGCCGTTTAATAGGACTTTCATCACCATAGGTGGCGTTTTGGTATATGAGCTGTGGATGTTTGCCACATGAATCCGCTGAACTTCAGCGTCCATTGCTTTGTCCCAAGCATCAACCTGCCTTGCAGACCCCTCTTCTGGTTCATCTGCCTTGTAAATTAGCCTCGCTGCAGGTTTCCTGCACATTCTGGCTCAATGTCCACTGAAGTTACAATTTCTTCAGATGAATTGTTGAAACCTACAGATTTTTGTAGCATGTCTGCCCCCGCACCTCTAGCATGAGCTGAGATTGTTGTGAACAAAAGAGCTGTTACCAGGCATTCCTCTCTGATTGTCTCTTTGATTACTCGAGTGCTCTGTTAGTGGGTGTCAATGGCCCCATCCCGGGACACATTGTCCACGGTGATGGCATAAATGTCCGTTCAACCTGCCATTGTCTCCGTTGAGGACCCACTCTAGAGGCTGTTGCTGCCTGGGTGGTGTCGAATTGCCCTTGACTGCCTGCGGGGTTCTGAGTCGCATTTACAATGTTAACTCCCTGATCCATCGCCACTTTGGAAGCAGAGTTGCGCGCGTATATTATCTTGGTTTCCTCCTCCCTCGCCATGAAGGTCTGAGCCATCAACGCTGCCGCTTCCAAGGTCAAGTCCTTGGTCTCAATTAGCTTTCTGAAAATCCCGGCATGACCAATGCCTTCAATAAAGAAATCCCTTAACATCTCCCCCCTGCAGGTGTCTGTGAACTTACAGAGGCTGGCCAAGCGGCGAAGGTCTGCAACGAAGTCCGGTATGCTCTGTCCTTCCCGATGTTGGTGTGTATAGAATCGGTGTCGGGCCATGTGTATACTGCTTGCCGGTTTGAGGTGCTCAGCGATCAGTTTGCTGACCTCCTCAAATGGTTTTGTCCGCCGGCTTCTCAGGTGCGAGCAGGTCTTTCATCAGCACGCACAGCTTGGGCCCAAGTTTCGGCCTCAGTTGCTCCTGATTTTTTGGAGCAACTGGTGTAGAACGGAGTATCTTAGAAATTCTAATTCTCAGCATTTAGTTTGCTCCAGTTCTAGTCAGTTAGAACAGTTTCACTTTGGAACAGAATTTTTTTTTCAAAAGGGGGTGTGTCCGGCCACTTACGCCTCTTTTCAAAGTTTCGGCAGTGAAAACTTACTCCAAACTAACTTAGAATGGAGTAAGTGAAGATTTTTGTACGCTCAAAAAAACCTTATCTACACTTTAGAAAATCAGGCGTAGGTTACAAATCAGGCGTAGGGAATGAGGGGGGGGGGGGGGGTTTAAAGGGAAGTTTACAAACATTAAACACTTCAGTTTTACAAATAAAGAACCATCATCAATAATAAATTATAAAAACATCAATAAATCAACCAATAAATCAATCAAAAAAATTAATAAGAAATAATTTTTTTTTAAAAACATCAATAAATAAAACATTTTCTACTTACCGACTGCAGCACCGGGAGCCCTCCAACAGCGTGTCTCTGTCAGTGTCTCTATCTCTCTCTCTGTCTGTCTGTGTGTGTCTCTCACTCTCTGTCTGTCAGTGTCTTTGTTTCTGACAGGGAGGGGGAGGAGGGGGGTAGAGGTAGAGGGAGAGGGGGGGGAGGGGAGGGAGGCAGAGGGGGAGGGGGGAGGAGAAGGGGAAAGGGGGGGAGAGGAGAAGGGGAACGAGAAGGGGAGGGGGAGAGAGGGGAGAGGAGAAGGGGGAAAGGAGGGGAAAGGAGAAGGGGAAAAGGAGAGGGGAGGGGAAAGGGGGGGAGAGGAGAAAGGGAAAAGGGGGGGAGAGGAGAAAAGGAAAGGGGGGGAGAGGAGAGAAGGGGGAAAAGAGAGGAGAAGGGGAAATGGAAGGGGGAAAAGGAGGAGGGGGGGAAAGGAGAGGGGGCGAAAGGCGAGGGGGGAAAAGGAGAGGGGGCGAAAGGCGAGGGGGGGAAAAGGAGAGGGGGGGAAAAGGAGAGGGGGAGAGACTGAACGGGTCGCGCCTGGCCGAGCCCAAGACTTCGGGCAGGGCCCGTCCCCAGCACCAGATTTACAGGTAGGTGGCGTTGGGTCGGGTCGGGTCGGGTCCGGGGTCCAGGGTCGGGAGCGCGGGTCGGGTCCGGGTTGGGGGGGGGGGGGCCAGGGTCGGGGGGGTTGGTGGGAGGGAGGTCGGTTCGGGTCGGAGGGAGAGGGAGGTCAGGTCAGATCGGGCGGGGGGGAGCGCGGGTCGGGTCGGGTCCGGGTGGGGTCGGGAGTGCGGGTCAGGTCGGGGGGGGGCTGGTGGGAGGGAGGTCGGTTTGGTTCGGGTCGGGAGGGAGGGAGAGGGAGGTCAGATCGGGTCGGGTCGGGTCTGGTGGGGGTGGGGCGGAAGCAGGAGTCAGGTCGGTGTCAGGGTCGGGTCGGGTCCGGGGGCTGGGGGTGGGGGGGAGTGGGAGTCGAGTCGGGTCGGGAGGAAGTAGGAGCTGGGCGTGGGAGGCAGCCTTATGCATGCAGCCCCATGCATGCAGCCCCAGTGAGGCCATTCGGCCAGGGCTAGGGGCTGCGTGCTTCGGGCCCCTCCCACACAGGTTTGGGTGCCTAGAGCTACTGCACTTGCGCGCCCACTGTAGAGCGCATGTACAGAGGTCCCGGCACTGTTTTCAGCGAAGGGACCTAGCTCCGCCCCCAACTGCTCGTGCTGCGCCGCGCCTGACTCAAAAGGACCAGCAGGGAGCCGGAGAATCTGTAAGTTTTTTTAGGCGCACTTTGTGGCGCGAAAAATGGCCGTCCAGGTCGGGGCTGCGCCGTTCTAGGCGCAGCCCGAAACTTGGGCCCATAAGGTCCACAGCTGGTCAGTAGATGCGCCCTTCGCTTGTCGGCCGCTGCATCTCCCAGTCAGTCCTTCATGACAAAGCTCTGCTGGAGCCTCTCAACGAAATCATCCCAGTCCTCACCAACACAGTACCATTCCTCTATGCTACCGGTGGTCATTCTCATGAGTGTTGATTCCCGTTTCTCGTCGCCAAATGTAATGTCCTTTCACACTACTATAAATTCACACAGGGCACATTCTGCAGACAAGGTCACTCTGTGACCTGAACCTTTATTCACAGGACCAAGAAGTGATGACCCTGCGTGGGACCTCCCTTTATATACCTGGATGGCCAGGTGAGGAGTGTCTCCCACAAGTTCGCCCCCTGTGGTCAAGGTGTGCATTTCTTAGGTGTATACAGTATGCAGTGTTGTTACATGAAGGTTACAGTTACATGAAGGTTACATACATGACAGCAACCTCACCTGCTTCCAGGCTCAATGCAGAGAGAGATAGCATATAGTCTTTTACATAGAATTACGTAGAATGTACACACAGAAACAGGCTATTCAGCCCAGCAGGTCAATGTCAGTGTTTATGCTCCACGGAAGCCTGCTCCCACTCTAATTTATCTAGCACTATCAATATAACCTTCTATTCCTTTCTCCCTCATGTATTTAAGGGGAAGTTATTGGCCTTAACTACTACTTGTGGTAGCGAGTTCCACATTCTAACCAATCTGGGTAAAGAAGTTCCCCCTGAATTCCTATTCGATTTACTGGTGACTATCTTATATTTATGGCCCTAGTTTTGGACTCCCCCACAAGTGAAAACATTTCTCGACGTCTACCCTATCAAATCCTTTCATAAACATAAAGACCTCTATCAGGTCTCCCCTCAATTGTCTCATTGCTGGAAAAAAGGAGCCCCAGCCTGTTCAGTCTATCCTGATAGATATAACCTATATTTTTGTCACCTCCATCCAGGCTGGCCTACTGTAAGACAGTAGGACCTGCTTCTTTCCGTGGAATAGTTCTCATTGCATGCCCATTGCTCAAGTCATTTTGATGCCACTTCAGTTGCAGAACAGCTTCAAGGGCAGCCAACTGCTCCTTAATCGCTGATGGCGCTGGGTCATCATCATTATAGGCAGTCCCTCGGGATCGAGGAAGACTTGCTTCCACTCTTAGCATGAGTTCTTAGGTGGCTGTACAGTCCAATACGAGAACCACAGTCTCTGTCATAGGTGGGACAGATAGTCGTTGAGGGAAAGGGTGGGCAGGGAGCCTGGTTTGCCGCACGCTCTTTCTGCTGCCTGCACTTGATTTCTGCATGCTCACGGCGACGATACTCAAGGAGCTCAGCGCCCTCCCGAATGCACTTCCTCCACTTAGGGCGGTCTATGGCCAAGGACTCCCAGGTGTCAGTGGGGATGTCGCACTTTATCAGGGAGGGGCTGGGTAACACGGTGCTGGATAGCATGTTCATGGTGTCTCAACATTCGCAGCGCATCATTCAATATGGAGCACCAACAATTTAATTAAATGAGTTGACAATGCTTTTGAGCCCAAGGTCAGCTCATTTGCTGTAGGCATATGCAGGACCTGAGCAGTAGCATTCACATGGCCATGGAGAGTATATAATCAGCCTCGTACACTTCTATCCTGTAAGCCGCAAAAAAGGAAAATATAGTGCTTTGACAGGCTAATGTGTTAACTTAGCTGCTGTGCACAAAATAATCAAATTCTGCCCTTCATCTGATTTTAATGAAGATTATGTATAATTTTGCTCAATAGAGTAATCAAAGCAGTGGATCGACAAATTCTGAGTGACATATATGCCCAAACTCATTTTTAGTAATTAAATCTGTTTCATATACTTAAAAAAAAATCAGAATTAGTAAAACACAATTGAATACAGAAATATTCTGAATTGTAGAGTTGGAAGACAGGATGAGAAGCTGACAAAGCTGCAGAATACTTCATGATTACTAACCTTTTGTTGAACTTGATTTAAATCTTTTATCAGTCCACAATTGATGCCTTTAATGAGGCCTCCTATTTGCTAACCTCCATGTAGGATTGAACAATGATCACATTAGCTCAGGTCATTGCACGTACTGTGATTTGATCAATGGGAAGCTAATCTATATATTTTTTTAAGAACTAGTTGGTTTATTAGCAAAGGTTTAACAATCACACTACACATTACCAGTTCAACTGTTTTAGTTGTACATATTAAACAAATGCCCCCTGCAAGGGGGCGGCACATTCCAAAATTAAATTTTTTTCCAGTGCCCTTTTGTTTTTGTTTGAGTGCACCAACACACAAATTATACAAGTGCCCCCTGGCTAAAAGGAGGGCGGAGGACGGACACTAAAACCGGCAAATTAAACAAATTAAACTTTAGACAATAAAATCAAATTAAAATTTGATTGCCGGGGGTGCTGATGCACTCCAGTCCCTCCGGCACCCACCTCTCGCAGAAGGCCACAAACGGACACCGCGTGCTCCATCTCCAGGGACACCCTGGCTCGTATGTAACCGCGGAAGAGAGGCAGGCAGTCGGGCTGAACGACCCCCTCGACCGCCCGCTACCTGGACCAGCTGATGGCCCCCTTGGCCGTGCCCAGGAGCAGTCCTATGAGGAAGCCTTCCGACCTGCCCACTCCCCTCTGCACAGGGTGCCCAAAGATCAGGAGTGTGGGACTGAGCAGCCCCTTCAAATAATGGAACAGGGGCTGCAACCTCGCACATTCGATAAAAACATGGAACATGTACTCTTCCAGACCGCAGAAATTGCAGGCGGCCTGGGAGCCCGTGAACCGACTTAAAAACTTATTGCACGGGACTGCTCCGTGCAACACCCTCCAGGCCAAGTCCCCAATAAATAGAGGGAGGACTCCCGTGTAGAGTGCACTCCATTGGGGACCCTCCCCTCCTCCGGACGGCAGGATGGTGCACCATGGCGTGTCCGGACGGCACACGAGGATGGCAAGGTGGAGAGTGTGCAAGAGCAGCCCATACAGGAAACCCCTCCATGCAGAACTGAAAGGCACGGTGGGGCTTTCTCCGAAGAGGCTCAAGTTGTGACCCTGGCATTAGGCCAGAAAGTCCCGGAGTTCTTTTTCAGGAATGAGGGGGGACTCAGCGGCAGGCACGAGGAGATCTACCATCTCACTGGTGATGGACTCCAGATCTTCTACTGCGCCCTCCACCAAGTCCCCGTCCCCCTCCGGGAGGTTGCCACCAGCAGGCGGTCCATCGACTGCACGGGGTTCGCCCAAGGGCCAGGCCGCACCATCCGGCCTTACCTCCGTCATGATCCAACCCCCAGGATCGTCAGCAGAGGAGTCCCCCCGGGCAACCCCTGGGATGCCGGATCGGGAAGCGGCAGCGGACGAGGGTCCCCCTCCACCCCAGGCACCGGGGAACACGGAGAAACTGGGCCGAAAAACAGCTTCAGTTCCTCCAAGTTCCCCGGCTCCAACGTGAGGGACGAAGATTGGGGTTCCTCACCCTCCCCGCCACCACCCCCCGGCCCAGCGGTTGGGGGTTCATGAAGTGCATTAAAATCTTGTTCTTTTTCTGCCAGGTTGAACAGATCCCGGGGGATGCCAATAATTGGCTGAGCGGGCCTGGACTCTGCCTCATCGGCCTACCCACCTCAGTCCCCGGGACGCTCGACCCGGCGGCGACATTTTCTTTTCACGGCCCGTGGCGCCCCCCACAAGTGGCAGTTCTTGCTCCCCGTTCCCGGGAAGCTCAGGCTGGGCAGCCTTGGATGTCTCGATCTCCCGAGGGATAGGCTCCCCCCTTCTTCAGTGTGCATTGAGAGCGCTGGTGGACGATGCGGAACTCGTGCTGGGCACCAACTCCACCACGGAGGGACTTTGGTCAACCTCTGCTCCCTTGGAGTAGTGCCTCCTTTTTTTACTGGAGGGACGCGGAGGCAGGGCGCTCTCCATGTCTGCTGGGGCTCCCGCCTCCGCTCTCTCCTGATTATCCTTCCCGCGCCCGAGCCTGACCAAACTCCCCGCAGAGGCGGGGTGCGGTCAGGGGCTTGGGGCCCAGGTTCAGAATGCACCTCGCTCACCAGTGATAGTGAGGGGGCGAGCACGTTGATTGGGCTGTGTGGCCCACTGAGGGGACCGTCTGGATGGTGTTTTAATTTGTCTTCTTCCGCGCCTTCCTTCCGCGTGGACGCTCTCCCTCCCCTCCGCCGGAGGCCGCGAAGACAAAGGCCTCGGACGATGCCCGTGCACCTACGGCTCCCGGCACGCGGACGGTACTGGGGGAGTTGTAGAGGTGGCACCAGCCTTGTCCGCTTTGGCTGTTTTAGCAGCCTTGGAGGTGGAACAGTTCTTTTGGATGTGCCCCACTTCCTTACAGGCGTGGCACCGCACGCCATCCGACGTCCAGAAGATGCAGTAGGCAGTCCCCTCATGGACCACACAGAATGTACCCTCTGTTACCTCCTCCCGAGCCAGTTGAATGAAAAGCTGGTGCCGGAAGGAGAACACATGACGGAGGCTGGCCTCCATGAAGCCGAGCGGTATTGGTATTATCCCTGACCTCACCTCCCCCAGTTGATGTAGGTGGGGGAGGAGGAGCTCACCGGGAACAAATGACGGGACGTTCGAGATGACGACCCTCTGCGCGATGGCCTCGAGAGGATCCACCGGCAGGAAGATCCCGCCCACCGTGAGCCCCTTACTGAGGGCCAGGGACACCGCCCGCTCCGACCCCAGGAAGAACACAGCCTTCCCGTATATTTTGGAGGCAGCAACAATGGCCAAGAGGCTGACTGCCCCAGCCATTGCCCTCACGCACTCCTCGATGGTCGTGTTGGGGTGAGTGTAGCACTTGACCCTGTTTCTTTTAGCAATGAGTCTGAAAGGTGGCGGGGCAGCCGGCGTCACCGTGGCCTTTGTTGCCACGCGAGCATAAGTTTGTGCTGCCCCGCCACCGGCAAAGGTGGACTCGCAATATCAGGGTCCCTTTAAGGACTATACTCACCCCAAAGTCACAGACCTGAAAAGGTCTTGATTGTCCTCGTTGATGAGAAGAGGGGGCTCTTAATGAGGCACATCTCTTCCCAACTTTTGACAATTGGGGAGCGGCCCTTTTCCCTCTGCTCAGTCGTTTTGTTTTTTTTAATATATTTTAAAAGAGGGAGAGAGAGAGGGAGGGAGAGAGAGAGAGAGAGGGAGAGGAGGAGGGGGATGGGAAAGAGGGAGGCTATGGTATCAGGACAACTTCCTGTCTCTCTTCCGCAGTTACATCTGAGCCAGGATGTCTCTGGAGATGGAGCACGCGGTGTCCACCGGTACGCTCACGGTCTTCTGCGAGAGGTGAGCGGGCAGGTCGGAGCAGTCCTACGAGGTCTTCCGACCTGCCCGCTCCCCTCCGCACAGGGTGCCCAATGATCAGGAGTGTGGGACTGAAGTGCAACCAGAATTGGAGGAGCAGCCCTTCAAATATTGTAAGAGGGGCTGTAACCTCGCACATTCTACATAAATATGGAATACGGACTCCTCTAGACCGCAGAAATTACAGATGGCCTGGGAGTCCGTGAACCGACTTAAAAACTGATTGCATGGGACTACCCTGTGCACCACCCTCCAGACCAAGTCCCCAATAAATAGAGGGAGGATTCCCGTATACAGTCAGCAGCTGTACAACTATTTTGAGTTGTAACTGAAATCAAGTGCTCCTGATTAAAGGGGGGAGGCACACTCCAAAAACTTTTCAAGTGCCCCCTTGTTTTTTTGGGGGGTTTTTGAGGGGTTTTTTTGAGGGCACTAAAACACAAATTATACAAGTGCCCCCTGGCTAAAAGGTTGGGTGGGGGGGCATTAAAACTGACAAACCTAAACAAATTAAACTTTGGACATTACGACCAAATTAAAATTTGGTTGCCGGGGGTGCTGATGCACTTCAGTCCCTCCGGCGCCCACCTCTCGCAGAAGACCATGAGCGTACTGGTGGACACCGCGTGCTCCATCTCCAGAGACATCCTGGCTCAGATGTAACTGCGGAAGAGAGACAGGCAGTTGGGCTGAACGACCTCCTCGACCGCCCGCTGCCTGGATCAGCTGATGGCCCCCTTGGCCATACCCGGGAGCAGTCCTACGAGGAGGTCTTCCGACCTGCCCGCTCCCCTCCACACAGGGTGCCCAAAGATCAAGAGTGTGAGACTGAAGTGCAACCAGAATTTGAGGAGCAGCCGCTTCAAGTATTGGAAGAGGGGCTGCAGCCTCGCACATTCAGTAAAAACGTGGAACACGGACTCTTCCAGATCGCAGTAATTGCAGGCAGCCTGGGAGCCCGTGAACCGACTTAAAAACTTATTGCACGAGATTGCCCCATGCAATACCCTCCAGGCCAAGTCCCCAATAAAAAAAGGGAAAGATTCCCGTGTACCTGTGAGCATACTCACAGGTGCGTACATGACAATTCCCACCTTGGGACAAATCCGTCTTGAATAGTATGGCCACCTTCTTACAAACCTCGGCTGTGTCCATCGTTGGTGGCGGGACCCGATCCTGCTGGCTCCAACCCAGCCTCTGAAATGACTTTTCCTTGTTTGGGCTTGTTAAGCCAGCCAGCACGTGTCATGGCTAATTAGAGGAAGCGGGTCTGGTGACATCTTTTGATGACGTGTCATCAGCCGGTTTCCTTAAAGAGACCATGGTCAACTTTATTTTTTACAATTGTGCTGTCAGTGTTCTACAGCATTGAGGTGTTGCAAACACTGACAAGCATTACACAGAGGTGTAGGGCTGCACCCTGGCTCTCCCATAACTCATTCTATATGCCTATGGAGGGAGTCACGGCACGCAGGGAGGTTCTCTTCCCTTCCTGTGGATGGAAGAGACCTCCCCAGGAGATCAAAACATCATGGTTGCACATTACGAAAGAGGGCATAAGTAGGGAGTTGGTCAGGATGACCTGGGTGCAGTGCCGCAAACCTTTCAATGATCTCAGTAAATCACAAAATGCTAGTACAAAGCCACACTCAAACTCATCCTGCTGTGCCTTTCATCACATCCCCATCACTCTGCCTTCTCTACCCGACTCCTGCACAGAGATTTTTGAATATTAAGGGAATCAAGCAATATGGGGATAGTGCAGGAAAGTTGAGTTGAGGTAGAAGATCAACCATAATCTTATTGAATGGCGGAACAGGCTCAAGGGGCCAAATGACCTGCTCCTAATTCTTATGTTCTTAAGCTCTGACACTTACTCACACCAACTTACCTTGCAGCTCCATCCACCTCTCTCTTCTTAGGCAGTCCCCCGGAGTCAAAGATGACTTACTTCCACACTTTATCACTCTCCATCTCACAAACCACCCCTCACACTCACCCTCATCCTAGTTCAATCATACCTACTGACAATACACAAGGATAGGCACTTGGGTGTTTAATGCAATGTTCATGTAACGTTCCTCCTTTATGCAATCTTCATGTAATGTTCCTGTTAATGTGGTGTCAACTATTGAAACCTTTTATTTTAAACACTTTGAGATCGAAATTTGATCCCGCCATTTTTGAGGCATTGTCACCGGCTGAGATAAATTTTTAATGCCAGGCGTGGACCCCAAACACGAAATTAAGTTTTGCCACCTAATGAGTGGATAGCAGCATTAAATCATGGTGTTGCACACTTACCTGGAGGCGCTAAGCAACGCTAAGTGGGCCACTAAGCGTGGGCTCATCATCCAGGCATTGGGCAGTATTTGAAGCTGCGCCACAGACATAGTGGTGCCACCTGGATTCCATTAAGGCATTGATTGGACGCCTCAACATCTCGTGGTTATATTCGCTTCCTACAGACTCATTGGGATGGTGAGGATAGCAGACATCACAGCAGCAGCTCGTCAGTGTGCGCATTGGTTCTCAGATGCCGCCGTGGATGCATTCCTTGATGCCCTGGAGAGTCGACGGGGACCAACTCACAGGTCTATGGAGGGAAATCTCAGAACAAGTTTCTGCGAGTGACAAGTGGAACAAGATGATGTGGCTGGTGAGGGTGAGTATCTTAACTTTGAGCCGTCAACATGCTAAGCTCTGAACTCAATGCAAACTCTCTGCTCAATGTCATGTTTCGGCATCCATGCTCTACGTGGGTGAGGACAGATACAAGGTTCCCATTTGAAGCCTCACCCACTGCAAGGGCCTGCATGCACTATTAACCTTGCTACTCGGGTTCTGCAGACCCACCCCTCAAATTATTGTTGTAAATGGTAAAGATTTACACTGAAGCAGAGGGACAGAGAGATCTAGTGGTGCATGGATCAGTGGATTGATAACAGGGTCATAAGGGTTGGATTAGTAATAGAAGCACAAATGGCAAATTAGAAGAATTTTTCATGCAAAGAGTTGTTAGGGGATCAATTCAACTCACAACGCAAAGCAGTTGTGCTTCATAATGTTTCCTTTCCAGTGTAAATTAAATCCTAAGGATTGCAAGATTCCATCAACATTAGCATGAAATAGTAGCTTGCCTCTTAACATATTCTATTATAAGGCTCACATTGCTTATCATGAATTCCACGTAGAGAAGGGTCCTGTGGGAAGGAGGACATAAGAACATAATAACACAAGGAATTGGAGCAGGTGTAGGCCATACGGCCCCTCGAGCCTGCTCCGCCATTTCATACGATCATGGCTGATCCGATCATGGACTCAGGCCCTGCCTGCTCTCCATAACCCCTTATTCCCTTATCGTTTAAGAAACTGTCTATTTCTGTCTTAAATTTTTTCAATATCCAGCTTCCACAGCTCTCTGAGGCAGCGAATTCCACAGATCCACAACCCTATGAGAGAAGAAATTTCTCCTCATCTCAGTTTTAAATGGGTGGCCCCTTATTCTAAGATCATGCCCTCTAGTTCTAGTCTCCCCCATCAGTGGAAACATGCTCTCCGCATCCACCCTGTCAAGCCCCCTCATAATCTTATACGTTTCGATAAGATCACCTCTCATTCTTCTGAATGCCAATGAGTAGAGGCCCAATCTACTCAACCTTTCCTCATGTCAACCCCCTCATCTCTGGAATCAACCTTGTGAACCTTCTCTGAACTGCCTCCAAAACAAGTACATCCTTTTGTAAATATGGAAACCAAAACTGCACGCAG
This sequence comes from Pristiophorus japonicus, assembly GCF_044704955.1. Classification (NCBI taxonomy): domain Eukaryota; kingdom Metazoa; phylum Chordata; class Chondrichthyes; family Pristiophoridae; genus Pristiophorus; species Pristiophorus japonicus. The sequence continues at coordinate 450,766,491 of NC_091977.1, read as the reverse complement.
TATTCCAGATGTGGCCTCACCAATACCCTGTACAACTGTAGCAAGACTTCCCTGCTTTTATACTCCATCCCCTTTAATTTGGTGGCCCCTTATTCTAAGATTACGCCCTCTAGTTCTAGTCTCCCCCATCAGCAAACCCCCACCTTCAGCTGAATCAGGCATCGGAGTACAGACCAATTGCAGATCCCCGAGGCACAGGCCGCTCATCACGACCACGAGGAGGTGAAGATCAACCGAGCAGTGGTAGTGGTACAGGCGCGGTACCCACCACCTGAAGCCGATGACCTCTTGGCAACGATGGAAGAGGCTCCAGGTCGACCATGCAGAGTGGGACTCCGGCCGAAATGATCCGAATATATCTTCCCGATGCCAGAGGCAAAATCCCTGCAGAAGAAGATCGCAGCAGTCGGCATCACGGACACGGACAAGAGGACCTTCAGACTATGGAACGGAAGAGTGTCCAGACCACGGGACGAGAAGGCGTCCAGACCATGGGACGAGAGTATGTCCAGACCACGGGACGAGAGAGCGTTCAGAGCACGGGTGAGAGAGTGTCCAGATTATGGGAGGTCGCCACAACGGAACGGAGTAATGTGTCGCCCAGCAAGGAAGACAACTGGGTTTGGGGCAAAGGTAAAGGGGCGGCCGCTGAGAAGGCCAGTAACCCACTACGTTCCAATAAGTTGTTTGCACTTTGCACTGAGAACAGTACTAATGCCCTCAGTTGGCTAACGTTGCCCACCATCGGAGTGGAAACGACGCAGCCTGCAGACCCACTTGCGGTCGTGGAAGTGCTAGAAAGTGAGGGATCAACTGTAACGGCCCCGCAGCTTAGGACCTGGACCAGCCAGGAGCCCACGTTACCGCCTGCATGTGGCAACCTATCCATCACAGACGAAAAACCCATCCCAACATTGCAAAGTAAGGCAGGGCAGCTACACACACTTGGTGGTCCGGTGCCCCCACACTACGGCCAAGGTCCACGGGGGCCACTAGGCCTCCTGCCACTACCGAAAGTCTCAAGGCCCGGAGTAGGCAGCCCAAATCACCAAACCTAGCACCACGCGTGTCACGGTAGACTCTCTACAGACTCGGCTATCCTGGGTGCTACGCAGTCACCAGACAGAATCGTTTAGGACAGAGCCTTCCGTGTGCCATCAGCGGAGAATGCACCATACATCCACGCTACATCAGAATAAGTGATGTAGACCAAGTTCAGGGCCCCTGTTGGGCCACCAGCACCTCATTAGCCAAGGGGGGGAACGGAGAGT